>NC_137923.1:6067327-6169827 GCF_963457725.1 Sprattus sprattus
CACACACACACACACACACACACATTATATGACACTAATGAACACATTGCAGTTACTGCATTGCAGTTTCATACAGCCAACTGCATCAGAGGCCACGCGTGTGAATCTTTCCTGTTCAGACAGAGCTGTGTACTGGTACAGTGGCATTGATTTATCAGTGATCTTGCCCCCCATGCTAAGAGTGCCCATAACATGCAAACATTCTGATCATTCGATAGATCCCATGACATCATTTGAAGCAAACACCTGACTGCAGAAATCTTCTGTTGGTGTAACTTCTCGAACAGCAGTCATCTGCTTAAACTGAGGCAGTTATTGACATAAACATGCCACTATGCATAGCACAGTTATTAAACCATCCAGCCTTTCAATCAACTTAAGTGCGCTTGGAAACAAACTGTATACGCAGACCAATACAAAACACGAATTGGGATAAATACAAATCCTTTCATGGGATTAAACAGAACATAGTGTCAATCAATTCATCGATTCACATTTAGCCATTCAGAAAGTACAGCCTGAACAGAGATCAAGGAACACTGGCAACATGCAAACCATTTATACTTGCTTGCCAAGTATGGAGGCAGAATGTCAACAAGCCCTTTGATAGTTTAAGGTGACGCTTTAATCAAACTACTTAGCCTCATGTCCCTGCCAAGGTTCTAGGTCAGGCGTCCATTCTGATACAGGAGAACAACAGAAAACTAGGACACACTCATATAAATGAGTAAAAGGCTCTGGATCAGCACACTCGTTCCTCTTTGTTCTTCCAGGTAGTAATAGCAACAACTCACAATCTCAAATCTGTAAACTGCAGAGAGCGCTATTAAAAACACATCTGGGAAAGGGACATGGCATTATGACCTCAAGCCACTTTGGTTTGTGCTGTCTAGGATTACAGCGGCACAGCAAATGTAATTAGTTTGCTGCTGCGGCCCGGGTGGACCCACTCACATTCATGCCTTCACCCAGGGGGAGAGGGGGCATTCATCACTGTTTACATCCGAAGCCGCTCGACCACCACCAGGAAAACACAGGGGGGCTGAACAGACAGTCGTGACATGACCCATTAATCAATGGCATGCTAATGGGAAGTAGTGGCTGGGTCTGGAGCGGGATCATTAGCTAGCACACAGAGGCAGGGGAGCCGGCAGCACTAAGCCGCAGGCGCCTACGCCACTCACGGGCTAGACTTTAAGCCGGCATACAGGACCCATTTCTGACCAGCCTTGATCCAAAAAGGCCCAAAGCCAATTGCCAAAGCCAGTTGTCCTCCTTCTCCCCATCCGCCTCCCCCCTTCTCCCCATCCGCCTCCCCCCCTTTCCCTCCCCAGTAATGGCTTTGAATGGGGAGTGTCGCCTGCCGGAGCAGCTAATGCCCAGGAAAGTGTAGGGCTCTATGTCTCCTCTGTAGCTCTGATACACAGAAATGTTGTGCTGTCTAGAGCTATTGGCCTATTTTACTGATGTGTAAAAACAGTGCTGAGAGGAATTTATTCCTGTGATGAACCCTAATGTTCTACACCTGCTCTTGAGCTCATACCAGTCAGTTCAGCGTCTGTCCTGTATGACAGAGAAAGGTGAGAAGAAAACACCAACGTCATGGGTTCATTACCAAGGTTGGGAAGATTACTTCTGAAATGTAATTGGTTACAGATTGCTAGTTACCCTGTTAAAAAATGTAATAACTAATGTTACTAGTCCAATTACTTCATCAAGGTTTTGTTACTTATGACATTTGATTACTTTCGATTGACATAAAAGACGCCTTGCAAATTCAAACAAGAGAACTAATAAAAAACAATGCTCAAAATTTGAGCGCATACTGCTCGATGAATGGAGTCGGTCTTGATGGTAAAAAGTTGCAAAGCAACACAATGAATGTTATATTCTACATATAAGCTTTGTACTGGAAAAATATATATTTGGATGTCACCCCTTTGTAATCAACAACATTTTGATTAGTAACTAATTAGATTTTTTTTTTTTAAATCAGTAACTGCAACTGATTACAAGTTTAATGTATTTTGTAATTTATTTAAATTTTATTTAATTAAATAACTCCATTACATATAACTTGAATCCCTTTGGATAACAATGTAATCACAAATGTAATGTCCATGTGAAGTGTATGGCTATGATAAGAGGATGTTGACATACTCATCTGTCGGTCTCCATAGCTGATGGCCTCGGCCAGAGGGCTCCAGCCCTGGGCGTTCTTCACCTTCACAGGGGCATTGTGAGCCAGCAGCAGGTGGGCACACTCTGGAGAAATGAGGGCAGGAAGTCAGACTCCAGATACAGGGATACTTCCGTCTTGCAGAGTCGACGTACATTACAGTACAAGTATATTACAACATACGTCTGGAGACAACCACAGATTAATTTAGTCTAAATGTGAATAGCATGTTGACTGCATTTGGAATTTCTAGACCAAATTAGTATCTTGTGAAAGTGAGTTTAAAGTAGTTGTGCTGATTCAAAGGGAATCAACAAGGGTGAGATGTGCTTTCCTGAAGTTGGGGTCTTGTATTGTGGCAGGGTTCGGCACAATCAAATACAACATTTTGACAAGTTGCTACCAGACACATACTCTCGTCTCAAGGTGCAAATGTCACGTCCTGAGACTAGGGGATAGCAGAATATTATTTATGGATTTACAAAATCTACTCAGCCTCGATTCAGCCTGCTCCCTAACAAGAATCCGGTTAGAGTTTCTTGACTTAACTCTATTCAAACCTCAAACTGTAAACAAGGCCGCATTGTATGGCTTTCAAGAGATTTTTAATTTAGAGTTAATCAACCTTTACTACAATTCCATCTGCTAGTTCTGATGGGTGAGTTGAAAATTATGGGTTCATTATGGGTCATTTCCTGAGCTGTGAGTCGTGTGTGATGCCATGGGCTGAAAGATAAGCCAAAATCCTGCCTGACCCTCACAAAGAGGCTGTGCCACCATGGTGGGGCTTCTGATGTTAAAGTGAGAACCCAAATACTGTAAATATATAAGATAACATTTGTTTGGGGTTGACAGTACAATTGGAAATTGACTAACTACATGAATCATAGTCTTGCTAGCCGGCATGGACATATTTTACAGCGGATGAGTGTGCTCCTGGTCTGTAGTCATGTGATACTGAAAATGTTGTTCACCTTTGTGTCCCAGCATAACAGCAAGGTGCAAAGGACTATTCCCTGTAAAGGAAATGACAATATTAGGGAAGTCATTCAAATTCATGCTCATAAGAAGGAATGCAGCTCATGACGCACTCGCATTCAAAATTAATCCATACAAAATCACAGCTAACGTTTTCAAGAAAGGTGTGTTGTAACCTTCTACTCACCGTGAACATCTTTCTGAGTTATGTTCTGAGTGCGGATGAGGGATGACAAACGTCGCACATCCCCCTTGAACACACATTCGTGAACCGGGAATTCTAAATCTCCCGAAGTCAAAATAATGGGGTTCTTGTTGTCGTCGACAATGATACCGACAGATGTGTCGGTATTGCAGTTTCCATTGATCTGCGATTGATGATTTTCTGGTAGCTGCAAAGGTTTAAGTGGTCTGTTGTGGTTGTTAAATATCTTATTAGCTATATTCGTCCTTTCTGTGTCGACGGTGGTGGACGATGTAACCATCTCAGTGACATTAGCACTCTCCTCGTAGGATTTCAGTATGTTTTCATTCTTGCTTGGCTTGTGGTCCTTGCGCAGGGTACGAATCTTCTCTCCAGTCATTTTCTGTTTGCGAAAGTCACTGATGAAGTGTTAAAATGCGATACTGCGAGATTCTGAAAATTGTTGTTAGCTTACTAGGTTAGCTAGCAAGCTTCTTGCAGCTGGCTAACCCGAATCAGCGAGCGACCGATAAGATGTCGCAGGTTAATAATTCTAAACTATAAACACAATGACGTATCTGTCGTCAGAAAGGGTAAAATAAATTGTAAAATAAGGTTAGCTGCACCAAAAAGAGAATCGCTACATTGCTGATGCTAGCTACATTGTCTATTTCATGAGGCACCCGTCACTGGCATCCATTGGAGAATAGGTTACTTGCTTCACTGATGTAGCCAGCTTCCAGCTGAGACGACAACAGTAGCCAGCTAGCGACTTTGCTAGCAGTTTGAGCTGCTGCTGCTACTGCATTAGAAATGTACGCTCTCATCTGCCATCTTCTGAGATCATTCTCGCGAGAAGACAATGTATTTGGGCGTGTTCACGAGAATTCAAAGCAAAGCTCTGTATGACATTTTTTACTGTCAGAGGTAAGACTTAAAAAAATGTTTGGTACCATCAAATGAACCAATGGGTTGATTAGATCGTTATATATGGAAAAAACACATTAATATATTTGCACTTGGCAGTTCAAAGGAAAGATTAGATTGGTCTTTGGGCAATTATAACCTTACAGAATGCTTTAATAAATCAATTAAATGTATATGTCTCACATTGTCTGTGATGTAACGTAGAATATGAATTGGAAAAACGGTAAAAGATGTTTTACAATCCCTAATTCACAGAGTTCATAGCATTCCCTTTAGAAAAGGACGTACTGAACATAGAATGTAATTTATCATGGGTGAAAATTGTAGGTCAGCATATGCTATCTCAGTGTGTAGCCTATTACAAAGTAATCTCACAAAGATACATTTACCAAAGACAGATGATATAACAAGCATTTTGTTCTCATTCAAGGCAATGCTGCCAACTGCCCCTTTAAATATATTATTAATACCCATGCTATCAACCTGTTCCAGAGAGAGAGAGATTTCACATACATAGTCGTAAAACAAAGCTGTGTTGGGCCACGATGGGATCTACAATTAAATGAATCTAAAATTAAAACAGTGAATGAAAAAGTAAAGTGTAATCTTTTGTAGAATTGACTATCTTCATTTTGGGGAATGACCATAGGCTGTCTAAGCTATTTTAGATCCGGCCAAAAATTAGACGCACTTTGGGTCCTTCGCCTAGATGTCATTACGTGATATTCGGGCGCCAAGACCTGCTCAACTCTGGGAGTAGTTTGTTGTGGAAGATGTCTAAAGTGAAAAGGGGTAAAAAGGTAGTTAATCAGGAGGAGTTGCGTCGGTTGATGAGAGCGAAACAAAAGGAAACCGACAGAAAGAAACGAATCGAATCGCCATTTGCAAAATACAACTCTCTCGGTCACCTAAGCTGTGTGCTCTGCAATGTACCCGTGAAATCGGAAATACTGTGGCAAGCGCATATCCTTGGGAAACAGCATAAAGATAAAGTCGCCGAGCTCAAAGGAGCAAAGCAACCCCAAATCAACAATCAGGCCGTCCTGCCCTCGCAACTGAAAAGGAAAGCGCCAGAGACAAATGCAACCTCAGGGAAAAAAAGACCCACAGACGCTGGTTCCACGTCCTCCGGGCTTCCACCAGGTTTTTTTGACGGGGACAAGAAATCTACTGGTTTGGGGATATTAACTGGTATGTATGACGATGATGATGATGATGATGAAACCGAAGACCACAACAACAGTGTTGCTATTGCTGGAAAAGCCGAAGACGATATATCGTCCAGTGCTTCCGCAGCTGTTGAGGGTGCACCAAACTCGGGCCTTCCAGATGATTTTTTTGACAGCGGCATCCCACCTGCCCCAAGTGTTTCCCACTCGGGTTCGATTTCCAAACCGGACGAAGATGACAAGGTCTCAGAGAGGAGAGAAAACACAACAGAGGCTTTACCTGAGGGTTTTTTCGACGACCCAGTGAAAGATGCCAAGGTGCGCAATGTGGACACACCTAAAGACATAATGGACAAGGAGTGGGACGAGTTTCAGAAGGAGATGCGTCAGGTGAACACCAAATCGGATGCTATTGTTGCTGAGGATGACGAAGAAGGGCGTTTGGAGCGTCAAATCGATGAGATTGATGAACAGATTGAATGCTACCGCCGAGTGGAGGTACTGCGAGATAAACAGGACATTGTGAAAGAGAAACTTGTCCTGGAGAAGAGTGGCGTTTCTGCTGAAGACTCTGGTGACAGTGATGAGGAAGACGAAGAGGAATTGCTTCATTTGCTGTCTCGGGACTGGAGGGCTAAAGGCGCTCTTGCGTGATATGGCCTGCTTAGTTGGGTTACCGACGGTCGGTTTTTGACCTTTTCCCAAATGTGTACTAAGCAGTGGAATGTTGGTTGTTAGTGTCTGGGGGCGATGTCTTTGTTCAATACTTTGTTCATACAGAATGTATGTGATGTAGTTGAAACAAGTCCATCTGAAAATCTCTTGTAAATACTTCATGTATTAAAATGTTCATGAGTACAGATGGTGGTGATCTTCAGTGGACAACTTACTTGTTAATTATGACTTAACATTTAGACATTTCAGTCCTCTAAGGGAATACTTTTAGAGACATCATACATGTATGTGGTGGAGCTTGGTGTCTTGAGGCTGAAGGCAAACAGTTTGTTTCATATTATCCATTGCATTTTCCTATCCCCATGGTGTATCCTAGGTGACTAGAAAGGAATTGTACACTATTTACTTGTGCATTAACTTACCAGGGTACTATTCGGCGACACTCGCTAAGCGGTTTAGCGAGCTAAACTCCAGGCTAAAAAAAGACAACACCGTTTTAGCGGATTCGGCGAAGCAACTTTTGCTCAATTTCCATGGTAATTAATCGCTTAGCCCTAGCCTGCTCCAGGGCAGGCTAAGCAACGTTTAGCTGGCTAAACTTGCCACACCCACACCAAAAGGAGGGATCCCATTGACAATGAGTCATAGTTTGATTAGCGTAGGAAGAGTTCTTTTCGATCGCCAAGAAGATCCATTTTTCCATCATGATGAGTTCTTGTATGAGCGCTACCGATCCACCCGACAAGGAATAATTCATTTAGAAGACTTTCTCGAGTCATTTATTGCATACACCACCGTCAAACATTGAATGTCATCACTTTCTTGAGAGTGGTAGCCTTCATTTTTGTAATGTCGGCGATGCGGAGAACAAAGCACTCATAATTATATGACATTGGTAGCCTATAGTAGAGTTGAGACATTGGTACAGTTGATAAACCCGAAATAACTTTCATAATGCAGCCTGAGACGTGATTTTTAGTTTGCACATGAATACTAACGTTTTCTTTGATCCCAGGAAATTTGAGCACATAACCCAAATAGATATTGGCTAAAGTTGTTTTACCTACTTTAACTTACATCATTGCAAACGTTTAGTTTTGCAAACGTGTCTAGTTTTTGTGCAGTGGTGGATGGTGGATGTGGATGGTAAGGTGGTTGCATGATCAGAAGAAAGAAAGAAACACAATTTATTTGCATTGCTTCAATTTATTGAATTTCTTTTTAATACATTTTCATTTAGTCATTTAGCAGACGGTTTTGTTCAAAGCGATTTAAAACTACAATTCTTACGAAGGCTAAGGGAATCGAACCGGCGATTAACTGCATGTAAGCCCTACGCTCTGCCCGCTACACCAAAGTGACTCGTTCGGGTCAATAAAAGATATCACTACTTATACAGCCTACGGACAGTTTCTTTCATGCTGTTTCAGTCGCGACAGTGATGAATTTTGACATGATTATGGTCTTTAATTCTTCATAACGCGTTCATGGTCATATCCCGCCTTAGCGGAGAAAACAATTAGTCTTTTTCTTTGAGTTTAGATTATAATGCCGTCCAAAAACCCTGGTTTTGGTTATCGACCTTTCATGCCTTTTAAAGCAGGACGTGCACGCGCAATTTAGCTGATGATTTTAGCCTGGGATAAATTAACGAGGGGTTAAAATAAATTAGCGCCCGTCGCCAGACGGGCTTGGCCTGTTCTCATTTAGCGAGCTAGTTAATCTCCAGTTGCGAGCTAAATTAATTATTTTAGCTTCAGTTGTACGCCGAACAGGGCCCTGGGATGTCTTTAAAACATCAACACTGGCAGGGGTAAAGGGAATGTTGTCAGAAGGCGTTTATTCTCAGTGGGGATGAAGTCTGGACCATATATTCTCCTACCGCCGACTGATGCTGGTAGGACCCGCAGTATTCCGCTGCGCCTCAAGAAGGAAACTCTAAATCATAATTCCAAAGTGCTTTATTATAAAGTAGCCATTTATTCATGTTACATTATACGCAACATGCAAAGCTTAGGATAATTTGTTACAATTTACAATGTTTATAGTATTTTATACATAACTGTATCCCCTTCCCTCCCACCCACAGAGAAATAACCCCACAGCAAGTTTTGTTTGTACATAAATTCTACCATATTTACACATTCAGAAGTATGTGGCAAGGTGAATGGCATGATCTCAAGTGTAATACAATCACATTCTCATGTGTGCACAATAGAATGACTGGGAATCGGATACATTGTGATCAGTGTTTGTCTCACTACCTGTTATAAACTCATTCCAGCAAATTATCATACAACCATAAGAAATTAAATTGGGAAATGGACAGAATATTTTCATTTTAATCAGAAACTTAGCAGAAATAGTTTAAGTTTATATATTAGGGGTGTGCACAGATAATAAAATACGCAGACAACCATTTACAGCATCACTATTTGAATATTGATATCCCTATTGAGTTATTATGTACATGCACAGGGTCATGGGATGTGAAAAATGGCAAATTATAGTTGACACTGTTGGACACTCAAATAAAAGTCAGTATGCACACCCCTATAATAAACTTAGTTTGAGCTTAACCTAGTAACAAAGAAAATACTTGTGCCTCTAGCCCTTAGCATCTCAGAAACAGCAGTAGTTTTCAGAGTTTACAAATGAAAAGACCAAATTAAGGAAGTCTGGATCGGTTTCTGTCTGGTATAGCGATATGAAAGCAAGAGGGGCTGGAAATATGTTTACAATCTGTTATGTGAATTGTGTAAGAAATAGCTGGCATTTGAGAAAAATAATATTTTGACTAAGACACAATTAAACATTTCCAAAACATAAAATAAAATATGCCTTCATTTAAAAAGGTGCAGTATTTAGTTTTTGTTGTCAAAAATTGAAAATGTATGTAATACATCAATGGTCTATCTCGAAGGTAAAAATTAAGAGTGATTCCCCAACATTCCTGTACATAACATGGATCATGTGTCTTCCAGGTGCATAGGAGTATTGGGAAACCGTCATCATGTCTTCAAAATTACCTCATAACAGTCTAAAATAAGATATTTGATTTTTGACAACAAAAATTCTCCTTTATTGTTGAAAAAACAGACATTGTAAACTCAACTGAAATAGTAAAATTGTAACACATCAACCATAAAAGTTGACCATGGGATCCACATGGCTCACAGCCGAGGAGTGTCTGTGTGATGAGTGAGTGCCATGCTCCAGACGTCAACAACTTCAATACTCATAAAAACAAACACTAAAAATGCAGCAAAATCACGTGAGGCATCAAGTGAGATGACTTAAACCTCTCACCCACTCCTTCCTTTGGAAGACATTCCTCACAGTGCTGCCGCGGCCCGCAGCTCAGCCAGAGAGTACCTGCGGTCCCCGTTCAAATCGAAGGGTTTGAGAAGATGGGTAGCTGGCGTGTCTGCACCAAAGAACCCCTGCAGGTCCCTGTAGGACACCCCGGGAGAGTCATGGTTCAAGCCCACATGCTGGAAGAAGGTCTCGAGGCCTGAAAATAGAAGTTTGGCATGTGATCGTTGCACAGCTGCACTGCACCCGTCACATGTCATCACTGACTGTGACCCTTGTGGAGGAAAACCCCCCTTCAACACTGACACGGTACAGCACTAATCTGCAGGAATATACAAATCTATTGCAGCTGATCAGTACAGTACAGACATTAATAAAAAAATTGCCTGACAAGGACAAGGTTTCTTCGGCTCTACTAAGCCATGATGTTTAACAGACCAGCACCTTCTAAAAATAGGCTTTGTGCAGCCAAGAGGTAAATGGCATTATGGTTGTTGTTGTGCAGTGTTGAAAACAGCGAAAAAACTTACCTTCAACAGAAAATATACCTGGAAGAGTGCTTTTCTCCTGTCTCTCAGAACGTTTTTGACGGAGAAATCTTGGTCGCCTGGTTGGCTTTGAGTTTGATTGAGAAGGGCCTGGAAAAAAAACGACAGCTCACATGAGTGATGCCCTGCTTAACCAGCTGTGCAGGTATATGGGTCAAAAGCCCCAGAACATGTAACTGGTATTCCCTATTCGTACCAGGGGTTCCAGAAGTGGGCCGTTCTAAAACCCTGATGCTTCCACCACCAGCAGTGGTCATCTGGTCATCTTCAGTAGTTTTACCCTGGTCCGCTGACATCAGGGACTCCTAGGCATCAGGAGCATGGCATTTTTTTACCACAAAATATGATTGTTTCAATATCATTTAAGAGAAAACAAAGTTCTCTTCGGTTAAAACACAGGCTACTCACATCTGCCTTCACTTGCATGAAAGGCGACTGCGACTCCAGGGAAGACACTCTTCCGGTCAGATTTGAGAAAGTGGATTGCAGATTGTGTATCCCATTGGCAGCCCAGGACTGGTGAAGTGTTTGAGTGACGTTTAATTCACCTAAAGACTCCTGGAGGTACACAATCTCCTACAGAAAGAAAACCAATGCAGTTATGACAGAACTGTTGAGCTATTTGACCTGACACACCAGGTGTTTTTCATTGGTGACCTTTGCCCTTCTTACCTGTTTCAAAGCACCACACAAGCTGCTGTTTACTCCTTTTTCTGAAAGGGAATCCTGTTTGGCACTGGATTTTCCATCACTGCCATTCTGTTCCACAACACAGAAAAAAATACATCAAAACATAACATTTAGATGAAGGTGATGATGTTAACTTTGCTTTAGATGTAACACAAATCACAACCACACTGACTGACACACTAAGCACATATTCAGTGCTTAAACTAATCAGTTGTATTCAACCTGCTGTACCTTAAGATCTATAATTACATCTAGCACAACGTAAACTAGAACAGTTCATTTAATAAATATCCCAAGTTTAAAAAGCTGCTATATCTACTTTGTACACATCGCATCAGCTGGATTAAAAGATTAATAATACCATTAGTTTCTTTTGATTGTCCACTTCTTTCCTCTGGTCCTCTACAATGGTCTGTATCGTTTTGACATCATGCTGCACGCTTGTCAGTGTGCTCCCAATCGTTGCAACACTCTGAAAAACAACATCATCCACATTCAAAGAGTACAAAATCATATTGATGGTGGTATTTTGTTACACCGTTACTAGACAGAGATGAGCCGCTAAAGTAAAGATGAAACCCATATGTACACTGAAGCTAGGGTTTAAATTTACCTTTTGCAACTCTTCAACTGTGGTTGGAAGACTAATCAAATCTGCTGCAGACTTGATGTTTGCTTTAAGGTGGTTGACGGCAGAGTCCAGTATACTTATCTGCAAGAGAACACCCAAGATTTACAACTTTTGCGAGATGCCCTTTTCTAGGCAGGTTTGTATTCCCGCCTGATAAATGTCCTATGAAAAGGCACCATGCAGCCACAATGAATCAAAGTAAAACATATGACTGAATAAAGACTGAATGAAGGTGCACTCACATTCAGGAACAAATCTGAGAGAACTTTCTAAACTAAGTAATTCAATCTGTCCTAAAAAACACTTCCCAGACCATGTTCTTTTGAGGATACATTTCACTTTGCTATCCACTTCCTTTGCTTGGATACATCACGCATGCAATGCTCACGTAGGAATACAGAAATCTTGCACGGTCGTAGAGCATGTGGGATCGAAATTGATGGTTTGAAGGGCCGTTTTTATCAATTAAATCACCTACAATATTGCACAGGCGGGAAATGCACTCCAGCAAACAACTCTGTCTGGAGTAAGTTTAGTTTTACCTTTTTGTAGATCTCTGTGAGATTGGACCACAGTTTATCCAAGCCCTTGTCACCACTCTCCAAATCCTCAAGCTTCTTCTGTTTGGACTTCAATTCTTCACTCAGCTTTGGAATTTCGTGAGATGACATTTGTTGACTGGAATCCACTGGAAGGTAAATTTGCATTTGATGGTCACTTCAGGGTGAAGACTTGTTCATCCCGTACCAAATTCTTTAATAGCAGCCACTTGATCGACTGGTTATTGATGTCTTTTAGAAAAGTGCTAAAGCTGCGGAACCTGCGGCATGTTAGCATGGTGTTCAATAAATCAGTACCTGTACCTTAGCAATGACACTGAGACATCAGACAAATAACACAAATGACCACGGTCCGCTTAGTAATTGCATACTTGTGTGAATCTTCTCCTTCAAGTTGTCCAGATCGTCTTTCAGGGCTATCTGCATCCATATCAGTCCAGCACAGGCAATCACGCAAGCAGCCAGGATAATAAACACGCACAGCGGGTAGCAGACGTTGCAACACTGTGCGTAACTTCTTCTTTTGGAAGGGGAAAAGACATTACAAAGTAGTGATAAGATATGCTGTTTGTCGATGTTTACAAGCGCTCTATTACATGTAAACAAGATTTCTATTACACCAATCAAATAAAATGAGAGTTACATGTCGATTAAGAAAATACTTACTTTCCAAAGGCACTCAGACCGCTGAGGTTGTTGAAGTCATCATCTTCTGAACTTGTTTCGGATTCCGAATCTGGAGGCTCGGTTCTCAGAAGTCTATGACCGGATCCTTTCTTTGTCTTTTTCCTCTTGCTGTCCCCACTCAGTCCAATAAGAGCATTTAGCTCCTTCCTCTTCTTCATTTTCTTTTGAGGGGTCAGCGTTCCGGCTGAGCCCGCTTTAAATCCTACTATATCCAACGTTTTGTCCAGTTTTACGTCTACACCCGTAAGTTAGCTAGACAGCTAGCCAATAGTGTACACATCAACAGATCCTTATCGAATTGACATGTAGTGAGCTAGCTAGAGGACTCGCTACCTGTGCTGGAGGTTGAAGCCTTTTACAACGCCACTATGGGGTTAAATATGCAAAGACAAACTGAAAAGTCAGTAAGCCAGTTTAGTGTTAGAAATTTGGTTGGCTAACGTTAATGCTAAACCTTTGTTAGTTTCCGACTAACGTTAACGTCAGATGAGGACGTAATGGAAGATTAGCCTACTAGCTGGCTAGCTAGCTGTATATAGTGTGAGTGAAACAGATTCAGTTGTCACCAGGACATAACGTTACAGAGTTCAACAAGCTACAACATTATATTTGGTCATTAAAGACTGACTGATAACAATCAGCTCAAGAAAAAAAAATATTCGGGACAATTTACAAACCGCTACAACTAGATAAATGAAGCTAACCTCCTTGCTATAACCGTGTAGCAATCACACTTATTCAACTTTGGCTAACATGACCTC
Organism: Sprattus sprattus; assembly: GCF_963457725.1. Lineage (NCBI taxonomy): Eukaryota > Metazoa > Chordata > Actinopteri > Clupeiformes > Clupeidae > Sprattus > Sprattus sprattus. The sequence goes on from NC_137923.1 coordinate 6,080,632, forward strand.
GAAGTAGCGACATATGGCGATGCTCTTTTCTAATCGAATAGGCCGATATGGTATTATCCATGGAATGGCAATGTTAAGCCATAATTCGCTTCACCGGATAGGTGTACGGCGTAGATCTATTGAGAGCCTCCTGTCAAGAAGTAGTCACGGCGCTGGATCAGCGAACCTCTCAGAGCCGCAGAGTGGCCCCCCCTTTAATCTCTTGTTTATGCGAACAGTCGACCACACATTCTAACAAACGTAACTCCTATTGGTCTACGTGCCACTGTGATTTCCCATTGGATACGAAACTATTTCAGAGTTCGAATTATGCTGAAAGAACATCAAACTCGTTACAAAACCAACACATTTTGCAGATGTAATGCATGTGGCCCGTGGAAATACCGAGAAACATTTTGTGTTCTTAAAGTAAGGCAACATACCATGCGATGTCAAAACATTTTAAAACTACGTTATATAGTGTGGGGCTCTTTCTAGGTATATTTACAGTTTTGTTTGATTTTACTATGACAGTTAGAGGATAGACATTTGTTCAATCATACATTTTGCCTACATCACACATTTCACAGGCACACACTCCCAACAGATATGATCTAGACTAGAGCAACATGCAAATGTCACTCCTAGCAGTCGGGATTGTTTTCCTAAAATTCACAAATCAGCTAACACCATTACATAACAAGCGTTTTTGTTATGACATCAGAGTTTGAATGTGAATATCCTTTTTTGCAGAAGTTGTTCTTATGGACTTTTATCAGTTCAGTTCATTACTGAAATTTAAATATTAAATTGGGCCATTGTCTTTGCTCAATGGAACCATTCAAGAGGTCTTAATCCAACTAGGAGGACGTGTGTACATTTTCAATGCTATTTAATGACTTAGAGAGTCATTTAATTATTTTCCGATAATAGGCCTTTTGTTAATAGCCTAACTGTATTGTCCCTTAGGAATTTAGACTCCCACGCCATTATTCAATACACACAAATAAATGCGTCATTATTACTAACCACATCATGTTCAGCTCTAGTGTTCAGAATAGCTCCATCACCGTCAGTGCATTCAGTGTTGCAACCTCATCTCAGCGTGCACCATGCTGTGCAGACTCTCCTCCTGCTGACTGGCACCCAGGCCTGTGTGGCACGCCCTCAGCTATGCTCACGCTGGGCCTCTTAGAGGGTCTCCCTTTATCTCTCATCACCCAGAATATGTCAGCGTGCTCTAGAGGCAATTTCTCCCCAGACCCTCACGGGTCCTGCTTTTGACATTTAAGCTTTTGAGGGATTGGAGGGGAAACACAAAGCTCCAGGCTTCAGCAAAGCCCCACAGCAGGACTCTTCAGTTCAAAGTGGTTGAGATGTTTCATCTATTTTGTTGGGATTTTCCGTTTGTTTCATTCTGGGTTAAGACAAGAAGGGTGACACAGTAACACACTGACTCTCTCCCATCCATGACATTAGACAGCGCATGGGGGGCTTGGTCAGCCAGTGAATCTGATTAAAATGAAACACTGGTTTTCACCCTTTGTTCACAGCAGGGGCCTTCTCAGCCTCATCAAGAGTGATGGTTGCTAAATGGATGCTTGTGTTCACGCTTCTTTTTTTATGTGGCAGTGTGAAAAGTAAATCTTGTGGAATGATGTACGCTATATGGAAGACACCAGACTGCTAATTGGTTGCAAAAGACATCATGGGTTGAGTCTAGATTGTGTTAGATGCAGGGTAGAAGCTATAGTTTCTAGAATGTAGTGACAATTAATTACAAATCATTTATAATGTAGGGAGGGAAAAAGGAAGCAGTCTGGTCTTTAGAGTATTGCCTTTTATTGGTAACACAACATTCAGTTAGACTGACACAGAAGGGTGGAATTGCTCAGGGTGTCTAATCTTTACATGACACACCAGGTAAGGGTGGACAAATAGGCTTCACAGACCGAGAACTACACACACGCAAACTCAAAGTAATAACAAAAATACAGTGCATTATAAAATGGTACATTAGACACAGAATTTAACATTAACATTCTCACCAACATACAGTACATGCACATTGTGGCGCTTCAGTTGTCCGGCGTGAAGGGACAGGGGCAGGCGGAAAAATCTGTCACTGTGCCCCTGTTTGGACAAGCCACGGTGGAAAACCATCGCTCAGTTGGCCATACCCTATACAGGCCATTCTACCGAATTGATGCAAAGTCATGTCGGATATATTTTGAATTTTTTTATGGTTTATTCCCAAAACTTTGTCCGTATGTATATTGTACCATATCTAAAGTAAACATATCTAGTAAAAGAACAGTCAAGTTTTATATTGTATTTTCAGAATGTGTTGGAATGTTTTTCCTCTTCTAAAAATTGTCACTACCGAAACATCACATTTACTATAGTAAAAAAGTATTATTATTGACCTGTTCAGATTGTGTTTCCTTCCCTTCTCTGAAGAGTATTTTTACAAATATTTCTTGAAGGTTTTCACAATGAAATCCATAGAAATGAATTTTTTACCAAATTTTAAAGTTCAATTGATCTGTTTCGGTAGTGACTGCACTGTTTCGGTAGTGACTGCGCTGTTGGATGGATGTTCATTTCTCTCCCAAAATCATCCAAAAGGTGCTCTGGGCCGCCCTGTAGTCCACACAACACATTTATTTAAAAATAATGGGATTGAACTACTTACCATTTCATTTTGTCACTACCAAAATCATCTGGTCACTACCATATGTTTCGGTAGTGACTGTTTCGGTAGTGACAATTCTAGCTAACTTTAAGCATAAATAAAGAATTCTAGCAAGCACACGGCTTGCAAACACATCTTTGAAGAGGTGAACACACATGCAAACATAAGATTTTCCATGAAACCCCAAAAGGTTTACTTAATTGAAGAAAACATGCGTTTCGGTAGTGACAATTCTTAAGGTTACACGTCGATTTTCAGACTTTGGAAAACATTTATATAAAAACTATGGGATTTAGCTACTTACCATTCAACCATGAGGGACAGAGATGCAGTGTCACTGCATGGTCAAAAATGCAGAGTCGTGGCTAAAACACAGGCTCAGCCAATGGACTAAAACTGTTGTGTTTCGGTAGTGACATGAAAACTAGGGACATCATTTTTTTGAGTATAGTAAATTGATTTAAAAATTAAACCCACAATAAATCTAAATATTCCAAGTTCTGTTTCAACCCAATCATAAAGATCTTTGAAATTAAATCATTGAAAAAAATCAAAAAAAAAATGAAAAGTGTTATTTAAAGGCATTGAAATTTAGATGTCAGGGTTGGGGACAGCTACTTCCCAATAGAAAGTAGCCTATAAATGATGATTTTGTATATATTTAGCTTATCACTATCTCATGTAATGCATTGGGTTTATATAGACCATAAAATTTTCTAATTAAATATCTATGCCTAAATACCTTATTGTTTTGTAAATAGTTTTTATTGTTGAGGGACTGCATATTACACGAATTCGGTAGAATGGCCCATTACACGTCTGACAGTCTAGCTATCACAGTACATGATGGCTCATAAACTTAGGATAAACCCCCTTCTTCCAATCAGGACAATGGACCCATACCTGGTCTCTGGGCATGAAGTCCTCTTCTGGGCATGAAGTCCTCTCCTCGGCAGCGGGTGTTGCATGCCGACTTCTCATGCTCATGCACCTCATGCAGCCGTTCATGCAGGTTGCAGTAATAGTCCACTGGATCAGTGGACATACCTGTGGAGCTGATAACATGGCCCAGGGTGCCGATGCAGACGAGGTAGGAACGTGGTGTGGAGCGCTTCGTTTAGGTTAGCCAGGGAGATCATCTGAGTAGACTACACAGCGGCTGCGAGGGACACCAGCCAGGACTTTCTCTATCAGGCCCTCAAAGGTAGTTGGTCCATTGCAGAGCCCAAACGGAGGCACTCTGAACTTGTGTGAACTCCACCTGCTAGTACCCAATGTGGAGATCAAGAGAGCTATATTAGTGGGAACCTGCGATGTAGTCAAGGGCATTGTCAGTGTGTGGCATTGGGAAGGAGTCTTTGCGAATCACATTGTTGAGGTGGCAGGTGTCATCAAAAAAGCGGCAGGTGTCAGTCTTCTTCTTGACCAGGACAGCGGGCGCACCCCAGAGACAACTGCTGGGTTCAACGATGCCTACTTCCACCATCTCATAAATCTTCTGCTCAGCTGCTGTCCACTTCGCTTCGTGGGGGTGAAGGTGGATGGGATGTACATCTCCCCTGTGGAATTCGTGCTGGACCAGGCTGGTGCGTTAGCAGTCTTGGACTCTGGCAGCGAAGATGTCAGATGTCTCTGGCTGGCCTCCATTCTCTCACAGCTCAACTGGAACAGGTCATTGACAGCCTGTGCGGTCTCAGCTGTTGGCAATGTTCTCGAAGCAGTAGCTCTGTCTCAGGTAGCGGTGATGGTACACGGACCCTCTGGACTGGCAGTGGTGCGGCAGCAGCTCCCCTCTGCATGTGCCAACCTTGGCAGTGGCGGCATGAAGGATTCTCCGGTGCGGACAACAGCGGTGTGATGGGTTAGGTCTCAGCTGGTGGTGGTGCAGCGGAAAGCTCCCCTCGGCTTGGGACAACCTTTGCGGTGGCAATGGCATGACAGCCTCTCTGGAGCGGGCAGCACAAGGGTGACAGACTCTGCCTCGGTGGGCAGTGATGGTGCAGGGATCCTATGGACTGGTGATGCCGACATGGCAGCTTCTCTGGTCGCTGAATCGTTTTCGCTAGGGGCATGGAGAGCCAAAGCTTCAGTGCCCACAAGTGGCTTAGCTCTGGACAAATCCACTGCGGCTCCCTACTTGGCCAGCAGGTCTATCTACGTAGTTAAATGATGCATGGATCCTGGATGCTGGCCAGCCATAATGGATGGTGGATTGCTCGACCAAAAACGGTCACCCACAGTGTCTTCTTGCCTCTCATATGTCCCGCCCAGCCTTGTGGTCGAGGGGGAGATGGTGGACCCTGTATCCACAAAGGCAGAACCCACCTGCTCAGGTAGGAGTAAAGAGATGGGGTCTGAGGGCTGGGTTACATTATACCGGTTCTCCATATCTCTAGCTCCCATCAGTCTGCCCTCCCGCCTTGGAGACTGAGGAGCTGCCGCCATAGCTTGACAAGTCACCTCTCCTTCCTCCTCGCTCCTTTTGGTCATTTTTGTGCACATGATGCTCGGAGCTGGCGGTCCGGAGAATGTCCTCCATCCACTCCTCCATGTCCAGGACTGCTGCAAGGGACCTGTGAGCGCAGAATATGCTCCTGCAGCTGCTCTGGCTGCAACCCCCAGGTGAACGCCTGAAGCACAAGCTCTTCTTACTGACAGTCGTTGAAGGTGGGGTAGCCCAGGCAAACATGCAGGCAGAGATCAACAGCGTTGGCACGCAGGCTCTCTCTCTCTCTCTTACTCTAGTGGCAAAAAGCTAGCTTGTCACGGGCATAGTCAGCAAACAACTGTTCACTAAACCAGTGCTGGAGTGCCCTCGCAGTGGCTGGCCATCCTGTCCCCTCCACCAGACGAAGGTCCACTAATGCTTGAAGCAGCTTGCCCTCCAAGGCAAGGGTAACCTGGACTGCGCTCCTCAGATGACCAGCTGTTGAAGCCCACTGCAAGCTGCATTTGTACCAGGTAGGTGGCGAACAGCCCCTCTCCACTGCAGTGAGGTAGCTTCCTCGTTCTCATCAATACTGAAGGGTAGACTCGTTAAAGGACAGACAGGGAATCTCTCTCTAATCAGACAGGGAATTACACATAGGCAATTACACATAACATACAGATTCAAATTAATAACAGAAATACATGCTAACATTATCACAAAACACTAGTACATTTCAAAACAGGACATAATACAGACATAATACCACAGCATTATGGTGCAAAACCACATCACACTCATACACGGAATGGCCAAACCCCTTTGCACACTTCTCTGATATTGGACTGACTTGGAAAAAAAGCAAAAAACGAACTGTCTGAATCCACAAACAACGAGAAGCAAATTCTGAATATTATAAATGCATCAAATGTGGTCCCTCCCAATACCCTCAAATAAATAGATCAGCCCAAACGGATCAATGTGCTGCCCACAGTAGTTGGGAGCTCCTGTCTGAACCGTGCAGTACAACTTACCTAACAAATAAAGGCAGGGCTGAGACCTAGTTGTTGGGAAGGCAACTGCAATGAGTTGAAATCACTGTTGTGGACCCATTCCAGGACAGTCCTAGATGCAAGGCCTGGGGCGTAATCCTGGTGGAAAATCCATACAGAGATGGATGCCCTGCTGCCACAGAGTAAGTGAGACAGCAGGAACCAGGATTCTTAAGACCAGTCAATGTTTGCCCAGTTCTCTAGGGCCCAGTGTTTTAGTACAGTGTTTTGGGCTGCTGCTGTTTCCTGTTTTCTACTGAAAGAAGTGGAACTCTGTAAGGTCATCAGCTGCAGTATGGCTCATGTGTCAACTAGCTTTGCACTCTTTCATTAGTCCTTTGATTACAGTGTATTGTATGTACTGTATGTTTTCAACATTGTAGTGCAAGCTAGGTCAGTGATCTTTAAATTATGGTGTGCTTTTGATGTAAACCTAGACAGGAAAGGATTTGGACCATGCTGTTGCTGTACACTGTGTGAGAAATATAATATTTTACTTACCATGTGTGTACAGATCATACATATTGTGAGCTATAGTAAATGTGTTGCTGTTATTGCTGCATACAACGCTTTCTTCAGGCAACATGTAGTCTGTCCGAAAACACATGTCCCTTAGAAGTGATGATACAAGAGACATGGCAAATATACTCTGACCTCAATTCTGTTCAAGTAAATGGAATCATCCAACTTGTAAAATGGCTGATAAAAGAGGACATGGTATACTATTATTTCTGTCATTAGGAAGACGTTCCTATTAAAAAAAACAAAGAGTTCAAATCCTTACAAAATCTGACATTAGGAGACAACAAAAGCTGTAATAAGCTTGAATTCCCTCACTTAGATCCACATTTTGGCATTATCTGTTTGGTCTCAATTATGACCAAAACAGTAAAACCTTGCACTAGGGGGCAATGTTCTCACATATCACTTTGTAAACTTTCCTCCATTTTGACTGGTGTGGAATTCCAAAGGCTATATTACTTGAAAAACATACACCGCACATTAAATGTAGTATTGGAGGTGACATAGAACAATTATATTTAAAACCATTATCTTTAAGTGTCGTAGCTTTAGCACATTGGTCTGAATTACATAACACTGGATAGATCATTGAAAAAGGCCATGAAGTTAAATAGGGTCAAAACATTCAGCACAGTCTATGTTAACTACGGCTGAATGTTTAAATTGCAGGTCTTTTTGAGCCCTTGTCTTTCACTAATTTTGTTCCTCTTATAAACACACAAACATACACACACACACACGCGCGCATGCGCGCACGCACACACACACACACACACACACACACAAACACACATACATACACACACACACACGTGCACAAATTAAATGCAGCTATATTTTAATGCAGAATTCATTTTTATATTTCCACATAAAGCCCTGGCATATCATTGATCATATTAGAATATTAAGCCATTTTGTGTAAATGTCCACATTCTAAAATAAATTTGACATAGTAATGTATAAAAAATTGTAGACATGTTTTACTGTTTTACATTGATTCACGAAATGAATAAATGCAAACCCTCAAGTAAAGTCTTACTATTTATTTTTTATTCTGGCGTAACATAAGTTATATCAAATGTATTAGTATTTAAAATCTCATAATGTATAAAGTCATTAGCATTCCCTCTTGGATGAATTAAATGACGTTGAGTAATCAATGTACTTTGAAATACCAAATAAATGGAACATTAAGCATTGCCTACAAGAAGAAAATCACTAAGTAAATGCAGTGTCCCATGCACCTCTTCTGATCTGGAAAGCACAATTTCCAGGAGAAAAAAAATAAAATCTGTTTTTGATTTTTGGGGTGCAGTGTTCATGTTCTGATGAGCTGTTTCAGATCCAAAACGACATGTACGTTGAGCGGATTAATTCACCTGACGCACATATCAAACTCAATTACCCCATATCTCACCGAGTGAAGAGCTAAGACAGGCTCCGTGCTTCAGACCCCTTCCCCAAGGCAAAGATCGGGTTGAGAACTCAACAAACCAGATGGACACCTCTGAATGAGGGGTGTGGACCAACCAGCCTGTGATTGTGCTGCCGTTGTTTGTAGATTGCTTTCAATGCACCACAGGGAGATATTTGCTATTCATCTGATGGAGGCACAGTAATAGAGGGCACATTAGAGACTGTAAAGTCTTCCAGTGGGAAATATCCTATGATCCAAGCGAACCCCCAGCCAGCACTCAGAGTTAGTTCACTTGTGCTGAAACGGAATATACACACCAGCACCGTAGGGCCAGTATCGAGCAGTTTAATCATGGCTTTAGAATGCTTTATTTAGAATTCTCACAGAACACATTGATGTCAGGCATTGTGTGGCTCATTTAGTTCTGAATAACAACTACAAAATGAAAGAAAAAACAACAACAACAAATAAATAAATAAACAAACAAATAAATTAATATAAGAAAATTATAACTAGGGAAAAAAAGCATATTTTGGTTAGTAACAATGTGTCTACATGCAAGCTCCACCCTCTGCTACCAAATGTAAGCCAATAGTTTGCATTCCTAGCCATGGCAATCTCCAGCCTGTGATTCTGTGCAGGGTTGCGCACTTGTTTGCCAGTGCCAAGGCTGATATGCAATTCTCTTTATAAAGGCGTCTCATTGCACGAGCTCAACATGCCAGAGGCAGAGACGAGGCATGAGCAGATACACAGGGGAAACCATCAGCACGTCCGGGTATTACCTTCAAAGCGTTGCGGGTACACTGGATCATTCTAGCATTGACTTGATAAAAGCACTGAACCTTCCTAGAATTTCCAACCGTTAAAGAGAAAGAACAGCCGATGTTTACCTTTTCTCTGTAGCATTAACATCATTAACAGTATGATATAAGACTGCATTTTTGTTATTTGTAGGCTAAGTCTTTTATTTTTGAGTTTCAGATGTTCCCATTTGAGTGTGAAAAGTACCACCCAGTGAGATCAGCACTTAAAATCCACTCAAACAGATGGCATGAGAGGGAATCATCGCTAATTCTCACAGTAATAGGCTCATACAGTCATGACCCTCACCTCTGACACTCGGCTCAGACACACATGGTCTGGGGTGGCATGCATGTGATGAACCCTGAGGAACTCTACCCAGGGCATTACAACTAACGAGGGTCCTGGATGTCCTGTTAGCTGAGATGTTTTAAGTCGGGGACAATCGCGGGGCAGGGATCAGAGTCACCTGCCCAGTCGCTCCTGAGAGCGTCGCCAGGCAGCAGCAGCTCGAAATCTGCGCCACGTTGTTAACAGGGCCCATTATCTCCGGCCATAAAATAATCATGTGAGAGTGGAGTGATGGGCAGCACTGAGAGGATTATGGACCCGATGCCCCCTACTGGCATCATGCTGAGGTGAACACGCTCGGAGAGGAACTGCCGGGAGGCTGGCAGAGCAGGGGGCGAGGGATTAGCAGAGGCGAGGTCATTCACACTGGAATAAGCTAGGAAGCACCAAACAAAGCAGACCACATACCTGGCATGAGACTCATGCAGAGACCCCCTGCCCCAGTTTCTCACATTTGGAGTTGAGAAGGGAAAACAATGGTAACCGCCACCACCATAGCCTCTTGTGCAGCAGGTGTAGATCAATATCATGTGATAGGATTTTTCCTTTTATATTATCAGCACCACCAATAGGATTACCATTGCTGTTATAATATGCATTCTGTACAGTAATTATAGAATATTTTGTATTCCTGGTTTATAACCATGGATATGATTGTTTGCTGTTGACTAATTAGCAAATACTGGAAGGAGTTCCAGTGTATACCCTACAATATCAGTCACTTCGTTTTTACCTCCTTAGCTTTCCTTGTCAATTGGGGCTGACTAATCTGACAATCTTACATTTTGAGAAATAACAAATGAAGTTTCAAGAAAATGAGATATCATGACTTTGCCCTTGTCAGTAATAAGGCAAAGGAAGCTCATACATATTTATACAATTTTGATGTTAATCACATAATCATAATCAAGAAAAACATTGCACATAAATCTTATTTTTCTAAATTGCATTGCCCCAGTTGGATATGAAAGCAGCATGGCTCCCACACTGACTTGTGAAATCTTAATAAAACACACGCAGATAACCACACATGCTAAAATATCATCTAAATCGGTGCTGAAAACAATTGCAGCATTTTCTATACTCAGATTAAAAGTCTGCATTTATTGTATTAATGAGTTTTTCATCACTTTCTGGGTTTGATGCTTGTGTGTTTGTCTAGCAAGGCCTTAGGAGAGACTGAACAGCTGGATCACTTTGTTTCTTGACCTTGGTGGAGTAACAAAGCACTTTAAACCAGTGCCTCTAGCTGCAGGCCAGGGTGAGCAGGTGTCAGGAAATTGTCCTGAAACTTTGTCCTGATTACTCAATCAGTAGTTTGATTGATATGTTGCGTCTGCACTTGATTAAAACCACTTTGGACCTTGAGTGAGCCCAAAGTTCGTCTGGAGGAGCCGAAAAAAAAAAAAGAAGAAAAATAAGCAATGCTGAGAGAACATGGAAACCATGCGAACAAGCTGCTTGGCAGCAACAGATGCAGTATTATAATGTTGAGAAGATAAAAAATGAAAACATTTATTTTCATGAAGAAATGAAGTCAAAGTGCAGGCACGAAATCTGGCAAAAGCAGTGGTCTTCCCTGCAGTCCGGAAATAATGAAATAAATAAATAAATAATAGAAGGCCTGAAAATCCATTATGGTTGCTTGAGAAGACTTTATAGTGGAAATGTGGTGACATCATAGTTCCAGCGAATTGTAAAATCTGCCTCACCATGGTTTCTTACAGCTCCTCAAGCCATATCAATCAAGCCTCTCTGGTCTCTCCTCAGATTTCAAAGTGATGTCTCCTACCCACCCCAAAGACCATGCCAAGAAGGAGCTGTCGCACTAACCTCAATGAAACTGTCTCGCTGGTTACCCCAGGAGCATTCAAGTTTAGCCCGAGTCACATGCAAGGCACCGGGGTCCTCTTGTGGGCTATGAGCTACTGCCCACAGCACAACACACAAGGCTTCACTTCGCTAACACAGATATATGGCGCAGGTATCAAAATGTCTTCACACTCCACGGGGAAATGGTTTATACATTTTGTACAACTGATTGTAAATGTAGACATTGTGAGGGTGGGTCATGCATCATGTGCAGTCAAGCTGGCGAACTGCTCGACATCTGTATGGAATCAAGTCGTATCTCCCCAGAAATGCCATGCAAATAGACTAATCATGGCTGAGAAATAATCACAGCGACTTTACTGTGAAATATGATATGCATAGTGTACATACAGTGAGAGATAAGTGCATATTCAGTTGCAGAAAGGACAAACAATGCAATCCAGTGTAAATTACCATATCTTAGTTTGCTGGCATCTGTCTTTCGAATAATCCCCTTAAAGGTCTGCAGAGACCCTTTTACAATTCGTCTGAATATGACGTCAGATCTATTGCGAAGAATAACGCACATCACAGATATGATAAAACATAGCGTAGAACACAAATGACACAATATGAAGTTCTCAGACAGGAATGCATGGGAAAGTAGTCTTGTAGCAGATAGTAGTCTCAGTTCCATCACAGCGGTATCTCTCCTGTGGGCCTCACCTAACTTCCCAAGGACTTAAAGGGTTCTCTTTTGCCACATGATGAAACTGTGGCAACAGTGTCGTCATGTGGAGGGATGTAATATCATGTAGTTCTACTTCCAATCAGACTCACGGGCACAAGTGAAGAGACTATTTATGTTATACAATGCCTGCTCATAAAGAAGAACTTGGTGTGTTTCCAGAGAGGAGAAAAGCCTGTGGCGTGTCTAATTCTTTTATTAACCTCTAGAAAACAGCAGCCTTCTCCCTTGGTAGCACTGGAGCCACTCATTTTTAGGACTTTTGGTGTCTTCGAATTGTGAACAAAATAGCACGGACTCAAATTTTTAATCAAAGGAAGATTAAGCTATTTTATTTCCCCATGAAGGAGACAGACTGAGCTTGTCACGTTTTTCAGAAAACAAATATCTAAGACTTTAAATGAATTACGACATGTTGGTTTCTGAAGTAAACTAAAAGTAACAAAGAGGGCATTCCTGTCCAAATGGAAAAGCACCCATTATAGGGGCCAATATTAGAGCTATGACATCTGCACCGAAATTACACCATCTTTATTTTATCATCTAGAGCATATTTTAAGCAATATGTTATAAATGAGAATTCAAACCAGTAATTAAATAGCCATGAACATATGATGTGAACCTTTCTTTTTTTGTACACAGTAGACATCATGCCAGATCAGATTTAGGCTGAGTTTGGTTGTAATGCCTGAGATTTTGGTGAAATACATTGCAAAGCTTTTGATAGTTTTTTAAAAGCAAACAGACTTAGCAGTAACATGTGGAGATGATAAGCCTAAAAGGGATGTGCTTAGCTTTAAAAAAAAAAAATGGTCTCCTTGGCAACCGGTCATTTGAACTTACTGAAATGAAATTTTCAGGCGTTGTGAGTCTAGATGAGAGAGAAAAATAAAACGAAGCTTGAGAGGACTTTGAAATCAAGGACTGAATTTTATATGCTGAACTACATCATACAACAGAGTTTGTTACAGTCCAACACATGAGATAACAGTACACAGCGGAGACATCAACACTGAATGTTATTGCTTATATTACTGCACAGGAGTCTTATTACCGTTAAGATGTTAAGCACACTTAGATCTGAAATGCATCTTCGTTCATTAAAAAGTAATGTATTGGGCATGTGTGTCTGTGTCTAGATAAAACAAGATGCTGCACAATTATAGTGGGATAAAAAAAAAATCTGGAAGACACCGCCTGCAGTCTCAAAATAGTTACATCACCAAAAACAACCACAAATAGAGATAAGCTGTGATGAAGCAATTTAGCCGAGTTTAATTTAGACAGTGACAAAAGTAAGAGGATTTTCTGGGGGGGAAAATGACTGAATGAATGAGTGGACCAAATGTTCAGTCCAGCCTGTTTTGGAGCAAAGTGGTCAGTTGCCTTTTTCTTTAATGTGTGTTTGAAGTCTGCATAATAAAGGAACGCTATTGCAACATACTGTATATGAACAATCAAGAAGGAATCGAATAGAGGATTAGCAGAGATAAAAGACATAGTTATTTTATATATTATTGTTACTTGAACTATAATCTGTATACAATTTTCTTTAGCCATGATTTATAATAATCAAATGTAATATTGTAACACGTGACATTATTGCCATGTTATTTTATTTTCATGACTTGCACACAACAGGCAGAAAATGGGCCCTTTTTCTGATTTCAGTGGATTCTCTGACTGTCAGGAGCGGCGGTATGTGTTAGGTACCCTGACATGTCTTTCAAACTTGCCACCCCAATTTGACGTAAAAAGAGAGCTCTGGATAAGAGCTCTATTTTATCTCATTCGCCGTTGCTTTCAGCTTCGTCCATGAATGTCACCTTTTTTCATGCTATATCATCATGGACTACTTTCAGATTTGTTATCTAAAGCCTTCCATCTTGGAGATATACAAAAAAAAATATCTTTATTCAAGAGTGGTTGAAACACATTGCAGGGCTAATCAAGTTGGCCTACTTTTCTTGTGTTCTCTCCAGCTTTCCTGGCGGATTTTTTAATCCGACAAATTTGCATGGAGTCTACTTCCAACTGTCAGTGTAAAACACGTCCTAAATTTAGGAGGATTTCGTCACTGTTGTGAAGACTGCTGTACACCAACTTGGATTACTCAGATAGAGAGAGGAAGAAAAAATATTGGAACACAGGTTATGGTCCACATGTGCTTGAAAGATTTCTGGATGCTTCAAGGCACTGTCATCCATTTTTTTTCCCTCCAGTGTAGGAGCCTTTACTAATACAGTGTGCAGATGAGCCTCCTGATCTTTTATTGGTTCTGGCATAAATGTGTTGCATATATTCCTCAGTTATGCACTCTTTCTAAATATTAACAGAGGAAAAAGGAGGAAAAGCACTGGCTCAGCAAATCCTTGAAGCTTGTTTTATCATAGCATCCATATGAAGGAAGAACTTGAAAGAGAACGTTGTCTCGCAGTTTTGTTTTGATACAAAAAGGCTGTGCTATGGTAAATCTATAGGCCCGAAAAAACAAAAGCCACAAAGAAAGTGGCGGAGTAGTTTTTTTCTGTCCACCACATCCGTAGAGTTTTCCAAGGCCTCCAAACTATCCTAAACATTTTCATATTCACAAACACAATGGCAATGTACTTCTTTGCGTGGGCACCTGCAGCCATTGAGATGGTGACCGAAACACAATAATTGTGAGTCAAATTCCTTTTGACACTTATCCCGTCTTGTCTGGTCCGCGTTGCAGTCCAAGTCTTAAACTGGCTGGGTGCTGTATAATTCTTTTGCACCTCTTATGCCAGTGTGATGTTCTCTCTCATGCTCAACGTGACATAATGCATTTGTCAGTTCCCACCCTCCACAGTAGTCCCTCCACCGCTGCGCATTCGGATAAACAGACAGGGTGCCAGGCCTCATGTAAATACTACTGTCAATAGCGCAATTAGGCTATCATGAGCGCCACAGCAGGTTTACACAACCAGCAGTCAAAATACAACATGTTTGCCAAAGCTACGAGAGGAAAACAGGGTCCAAATAGTACAACTGCAAGGGGAATGTCAAAACAAAATGTCCAATTGACTGACATTAGTGTCAAGGCCCCTGTCAAGCTTGCTAGAGCGATGGATACGCCTAACAATCTGGGAGAGAGGGCTATGCAAAGACATATTCACACAAGCTTCATGCCATATGCCTATCGGCCCACGTCAGCGAAGCCACTGTGGCATAATGGCTGTGATTTTTGCATTCAGGATGTTTGAGCCGCGGGTCAAATGCCGAAGCACACTGTGCTCTCTTCAGGAGGAATCTACTCTGTGTTTTTGGTTGCAAAACGCCCATGAAAATGGCATCCTCCTGCAAGTTTCCCATTCAAACTGCAAATACTCTGGAAAAGTTTTTAGACAGCCAAGCGCATCTTTTTTACACAGGCACAATGGGCCTTCTGTGTTGTGGAGAACGCAGAAGACTGATAGTCATCACTGAACCATCACTCAGAAGTAAACAGATGCAGCATCACGGCTAAACAGATACATTCTTGAATTATCTGCCAGAAAATCATTCTGGTTGCAAAACAGACAAAAATAACCTACAACAGAGTCAGTCCTTGTGTTTATGTCCTTTATCCATTTTTTTAAAGAAGTGTATTATTATTAGTAATATTTGAATGATTCTTTGGCATTATTTTTCATTGATTGTATGATGAAGATGAGGATGAGGATGCTCTGTGATTACGCATTTTCAGTTTGACCAGATAGCCGCTGCTATAGCTGGGTGGCTATCAGCTCCGGTGGGGCCCCATGGACAGCCAGTAATAAAATGATAGGAAATATACCCGAGGAACAAATCAAACCATAATCCCTGCGAGATGAAATCTAAATAACAGGACCATCATGTACGTACCTCCTACCTGATAATGCTGCCTCCAGAGACCATATCCTCTTAAAATACCATGACAATTTGCCTGTGGAAGAGAAATACCTTTCTAATGAGTACTACAGGCACTCTATCCAGTGGTGGACACGACCACCCAACATCTTATAACTGCATCTGCCAAGCTAGACGCATTACCGACTGTTTATGAAATAGAAAGTGATAACAATGTCATTTGGATTAAATGCTGTAATATTTGGGAAGTGTTTTGGCAGGATCAAATTACAGATACGGAGGATTTTTTTCTGTTGTAAATACACATGAGAACCCAGGCCAGAATGTGCTCACATAGCTTTTTAATAGAGGATAAGTTGTCGACATATTTTTTTTAAGTGGTTGTTTTTGCAGACAGGTTTTGGCAACGAACATTTTCTCCCAATGTCAGAACATCATTTCTGCCTCCGGGAAAAAATAACAACATAGGCAAAATCTCCTTTGGTGAATTTTATTTTTCTCTTCTGTAGTGACTCACACAATATATTTTACATATGCATTCTTTTCACAGCACCAACAGCCTCCAGCAAGGTAAGTCACGTTGGTTTCTCAAGGTTACATCAGTGTGCACTTAATATTCCGCTAAGAGTGCATCAGCTTGTCATCCTGCAGGACAGTCAAACATTTTGACTGTGCCATGTCAAAACTTTCTGTCGCTTCAGGCTTCAAGTGGTAACAGAATGAGTAAGTGCACATGGATTGGAATTGAGGAATCTTATTGTAACGCGTCAATGTGATTATAAACTGTTTATTTTTTGATAATCAACCAATTGCTCACATTTATGTCTGTTCACTCCAGTATTTTGCACAATGTAAATCAACACGGCACATCTCCTAATTTAAAACACTGGAGAAGACATCCAGCTCTTTTATCTGAATGAGACATGCTTGTCTGAAAGACAATGTCAGGCCTGCAATAATAATGCGATACTAGCTGGATGATAGACACATATAATAGAGTTTTTCACAAATCTTATAAAACACAGTGATACAGAAATCCAAATATTTGTACTTAAATAATTAAAAGGTACAGCTCACATTTGCAAGAAATCTCTGAAATACATGTTCAAAAACACATAAAAAAAGGGTAAATTGAGTTCAAGGATTCCCTTCACACAACTCAACACTCACAAACAATTAACTGCAACATTAACCAACAATAACTTTTCAATCTTTCATGTTTTATTCACGCTTGTTACTGCATGTAATGAAAGATAGTTTAGGGATCTATAAAGCAACATATTACCAGAAAATCAAATTAATTAAACCCAAACTAATTTTAAATTAAGAAATGCAATTTGGGTCTTGATTTGCATCTGTGTAGAGACCAGAGGGACACATTTATACTGTATAACACAAGACAGAAAGCTATAGTTCCTTTAATTTCGTAGTAATGCAGCATATTTGCAATGATTTCATGTGTTCTACTCCACAAGTATCACCACAGTAATGATTTCAATGTTATCTATCAAAAAAGAAGAAAAATTACTTAAAAATTACTCTAGATTTATTTCCAGAAGTTTTTTTTTCTTTTTTTCAAACTGAGCTGCTCTCCCCTCTTGGTGGAGCAGTGGTTTTGGGTGGAAGTTCAGGGGACGAACAGCTTCAATCGGCGTGAGGCCCTGCAGGGATATTAGACTTCACAGACCCGCAGTATAACATTTTCCACTCAGGATGATGTCACCGCCTGCCCTGGACATGGGAAATCCATCTCCTGATTGCCTTTAAGACCCCGCGAGAAGACCCCTGCGATCTGTCTCTGACACTCACCAGTGCTTCCCCTCCGTCCCACCATGCACCTGGAGAACGACCCAATGTGCCCGGACAAGCCCGTTCAATCATTTCATCTGTGTGCATCAGGTGGCCTCCATCCCTTTGTATCTGAGCAGCGGACTGTGATATCAAAGCAGACGGACTGCCGTGCCGAGCTAGCTGAGTTAGCATGCTGCAGACGTTTACACATGGTGCAGAGGGCCAGGCACGCCTACAGGCAGACTTTCAGGCACGTGTGCACACATGACTCTGTGTAGAACTCTGTTTCTCTTCTTTTTTTTCCCCATGTGTCGTTCACTTTCCCTCCCTCCTTTGTGTTTCTTTCTTGTGCTGTTTGTCGCTCTCGTGTGTACCTTAGGAACACTTACGGAAACACACACAGACACATTCAGGCACACATGCAGACACACACACACACAAGCATGCGCATGCATGCACACACAAAACATGCACTCATACAAACACACACACAGTCACATACACACTAACACACACACTCTCTCTCACACACACACTCACACACACACACACACACACACACACGCACACACACACACACACACACACACACACACACACACACACGCACACACACGCACACACACACACACACAAACACACACACACACACACACACACACACACACACACACACACACACACACACACACACACACACACACACCCACACACACACGGCCTAGCATGGAGCTTCCCTATCTCCTGCTGGTCTCTGTGTAAATCCCTTCAGAGTGCA
Organism: Sprattus sprattus; assembly: GCF_963457725.1. Classification (NCBI taxonomy): domain Eukaryota; kingdom Metazoa; phylum Chordata; class Actinopteri; order Clupeiformes; family Clupeidae; genus Sprattus; species Sprattus sprattus. The sequence goes on from NC_137923.1 coordinate 6,098,861, forward strand.
TGCGGTGAGGGGATGCAGCTCTCTTTTACTCTTTGTCATGGTAATAACAGTAAGCCTAACTGTCCCCCACTTTGCCTGTCAACTTGCGTTTATTTTGGTGTTCTTCTCCAAGAGATTCTGCTGTGTTCCCGGGCGCTTTGTTGAACACCCCTCCCTGGCTCCCTTACTGCTGGAACCAATTATATTACCCGGCCAAGCCTTACAATTCTGACAAAATGGTCCATTCTCAGCCCAGTAGTTTCGCACCTTGACCAACCTTGGGTCATTGACAGAAAACATCAGTCAAGAAAATTCTTTCATTGTCTCTTCCTCTCTTTCTTTTCTGTTTTTTTTTTTAGTTTCTTTTCTTTCTTTCCAGTCCTTTCTTTTTTTCTTTTCCTCTTTCGTTCCTTTTTTTATTTTTCTTTCTTGCTGTCTTTTGTTCTTCATTTCCACTTCACTTACTGGCTATTACTCTTTCTCACCAATTTCTCTCTCTCTCCCTCTCTTTGTGTCTCTGTCAGATGGAAGCCACTCTGACAGTGTGCAGAATGTATTTCGCCATTCGTACAGCAGCTCTGTTTGACACATAATATGGTGTATTCTGCCCCTGCAGCGTGTTGTTTCTCTGAAGGCTCGGCTAGATTGTGCCTGCCACAGCCTCTCCTCTGGCACTCCAGTGCTCCCCGCTCGAGCTCAGCTGACGGCCAGTCCTCCGGCAGCTAAGCCTGTTAGCAGGAGTCGCTCAGGCATTTCTGCACACAAAAGATACAGCAGCCGTCATTACCACCTCCAAATCAACACTTCACTAAGACAAAATGACTGCCTATACCTTCCTTCCCTTAACTTTCTAGTGTGTGGGTCACTGGAATTGCCTGTGTGTGTGTCATAAGATGTTCTACTCCCAAAGCCCTCACAATGAGGGTACTTCTAAATATATATCCATTCAGGTGCTGCTAAGAAACTGAATCCTTATCCTCAGCATAAGCAACACCACATATTTACTGTCATAAATGTGACATAATTAAAACTGAAATCAAACCATTACTGTCCACTATTTTTAACGTCATCCTTCTCTGTAATGAAGGCCACTGCCACAGCAGTTAAATTATGGATTTAATGATATAAAGGAATTCATGAGAAGGCTACTTGAAATACTCTCCATGATATATTTCCCAGTGCTACTGTTGGCACCCCATCTCTGGTACAATATGATATTGACAGTAAGCAATTCTACACTATCTCCCATGGCTCTTATGATGGAACGGCAAATAACTGTGACTATGGTTGATCTGCCGGCGATGTTTGTGGGCAACTTCATTCTAGAATTAGTTTGTCATTATCCATTGCTGTTTTGAAGTATTTCCATTGTAGATAACCACATGATTGAACCATGTCCCAAACACATGGCGTCATAGAGAAACCAAAGGCACCAATAAAATGAAGTTGATAGTTTGTATGACTAGCATAGCCGCTTTTGATTATTCCACACTGATTGCACACACATACTTATCATCGAACTTAGTGGGTTTTCATTGAGGTTTGACAGAATTAGTCACACTTGGCATACTTTCATCAAGTAACTGCACAATCAGATTGCAAAGCCCTAAAAACATTTTTTGGCAAGAAACAAACATGGAGTGGTTTGACAAGTTGGTTCAGAATGACTAATGACTAATTTAATATACACACGTATTAGGCCTACTGCATGGTTTGAGGTTACAATTTGATCTTTGCAGTATTTTGTCTTTATGTAATCTAAATTGTGGTTCATGTGATTACCACATAAATAACATTATAAATGTTGTACTCCTCACCATCACATAGTTGTGAACCTGGTCGGATACAGCCAGGGACATCCACTTTGCCTTGCTTCTCAACGTGCATGGTGTATTTTGGCACAGCCTAACCACTAACAGTCTGCTAAGATTTATGGCTTGGCAAACTAGGAATCTGTAATCTCCCTATCAGAATCAATTTAAAGGACGTCATAAAGACAACCCAAGGCGCTCCAGTCCCTACCGTACAGCATGAGTACCCCTGAACTTACTGTAAACTCCCTGGAGAGAAACGTAGCCCGCTTGTTTTCTATTTTTAGCCCCAACTTATTCATAGTTGTTTCAGGGCAGATCTATACATTTCACCTGCACTGTATGGGACTAAAGGCAGTCAAATATGTGTTCTGTACAGTGCCACATAAAATAGAGAGCCTACTCCTGTATCGTCTCTGGAAATCACTGCTGTGTCTTGGAGGTACATATGAGCAATTACTGCTGAAATATTTAGATATTCGATGCGTTTGTTGTTTTTCATTGACAATATTTTTTGTTTCTTCGTGTCAGCCCTTTTTTTTTAGGTTTTTTTTTTCAAATAAAATGAAGGACAACACTTACCTCAGGCAACAGGAGGGACTTTTGGACTCCATGGTTGCAAACATCTCTTCACCCACACCCCACAGTTTCTTATTAAACTTAAAGTTACGGCTGTTGTACCTAAAGCCTCTGATTTATTTTATTCACCAGATTGTGGCTATCAAATCCTTATATGATTGATGTGTTTACTTAGGCTGACTTCATGGTTGTTGTAAGAACACTGGCAATCCTTGATGCTAAAGGCTAAGTATGGTTAGCTTTGGCCGTGGGGTGTGAGTGAAGAGCTGTCTGTAACCATGGAGTCCACGAGTCCCTCCCAAAACAGAGACAGTAAGTTGACATTGAAAAGTACTGACATCGGAAAAAATGCTCATCAGATGAAACAAATAACCATCAACCATCATTATTTTTTATCATGCCAAAACATTTTTTTTTTAATTCCAAACTTAGTTTCTGTTATCTAAATTATCAAGAAAAAAACATGAAATTCCAGTGAAACATTGCTAGTTGACAGGCTCTCCACTGAGCAGCTTTGTGTAATTACATTGAGTACTATTTATGAATCGAAGGGTTTTTATGATGGTGTTATCGGAGGGCCATTCATTGCCCAGGTAAAGAAACAGCACTGAGGCTTGCAGCAAAATGGAAAGCCATATCTCCATGATTTATTCATCACAAGATAGGTGCCCTTTAAAATGGCACATCCTAACAATTATGTAGTCACCTTTTGTATTGCCAAATGACAAGTTGAAATTAAGTGCCCAAAAGATGGATACTGCACAGCTCTTGACATTTTAGAAAAGCTAATTATTTTTGTCATTTTCAATTGGGATAAACAAATACAGTCCAATGCTAATTATGTTGTCAGCAGGACGCTGACATGCCATTCATGTACTACTGATTGTCTGATCACTGTGATGTAAAAGAATAAGCTACGCCAGAAAGAAGGGGGGAAAGACACTCTGACTGTATGGCATTTTGTGTCATAGTGTTGTTGTCATCACCGTTGAAATATGCTGTAATGTGTGTTCATGAACAGATGGAGATATTTCAGTGTATGGGTTTCATGGTGCTTGTTGGATAGCCTTTCACCCTACACACATAATGTCTGCCTCAGAGCACCTGATCTTTTTCGGTGACAAGTGCAGGGTCTTAATCAGCCAACTGTATTCACTGCAAATTCGAGAAATCATGTGCAAATCACTTTGCTTATGCCAAAGAAACATTATACCACATGACGCAAAGCTTATCTGAACACAGAAATATCCAATAATAAGTCCAGAAAGCCACCACACTTGAGAGGGCTTTCATCAGTGACATCTCAACATAATTGAGATAATTTGCCAAGGAGATCAGCAAGCCTGGCAGCTGGGTTGGGGGGCTACATGAGACATTGGCTCCGTGCAAAGCACCCTGGGACTTCCAGCAATATCAGAATACCAACGGCCATCCTTGACAAGTGCAGGACCAGGCCCGCTGCGAGCCGAGGCCCATTTGCAGCTGTGTCTGTTTAAGAGGCTATTAATTCCGAGTGATGGGTGGAATCGCCGCTGAAAGATGAGACGGCGGACCATAAAGCATTGTGACAAACTCGCGCGATGCGACGTGGAAAGGAGGCCCGTCGTCAGGCCGCCTTTTGTTTCAGTGGTTTTTATTCCTACCATCATCTGCCGTGTTCTATCACTTCGTCACTCTTCCATTTCGATTTATTGCAAAGAGTAAAACATATTTTACGTCCTAATGGCTCCCCGGCCTGTCGGTTAGAATTTTGAAGGACATATAATGGGGGGCTGCTTCTGCGGAAACTGGGAAAACACAGTAAAGAAATAAGTCAAAAGAATCTGATTTTTATGAACGTGCCAGTCAATGGTTTGGACTTCTTTCATTGTACCTTTAATGGCCAAACTCAGATTTTGTCTTTCAATTTCTGCACTGATTTAGTATGGAAAGAAGCTTATGTTTTAAGATTGTTATTGAGTCGATTTATTAATTCTGTCCATCCAAGTTCACTGTGTCCATAAAAAACAGAGACTTGCTTTAAATCACGGATATTTAGCCCTTCAGACTAAGCACTACACACAGATTTCTACATGACATGTTGGACTACTCTCTCTTTCTCTCTCTCTCCTGCTCTTTCTGTCTCTTCTTCTCACCCCCACTATTCCTCGCTGTCTGCCTGCTCCTAGCAGCTGACTTCATTTTCTCACATCCTCATCAACACTTTTTTCATGGACTACCTGATGGACTGTTAAATGCACTATTCCAGAATAAGACTATTGACATTTAGAAACAGATAAGACAGTCATCTCCAAAACGTGATTCATTCTAACATTTGATTTCATTTATCCGTTAAGGCATCTGTAGCAATGTTGACATAGATTAATATTCAGAATATTAACAGTTTTGTGTATTACACAGTTTACACAGCATTGTCATAAACCTACTGAATATGAATCCAATTAAATCCAGTTGAATCCAGTTCAGTTAGTAATTGACTTTATTCACAAATCTTTAACAATGTCTGCGAGCTGACTATAGTGTTAGTTAACAGTGACTATTCATCAACAAGGACATAGATAATTGTAGATAGGAAACTTAAATAATAAAATATTGGATCTCCATCTCCGTCTTTTTTACATGAACACACATGCACAGGCACACTCTTGCACTCACACACACACACACACACAGACACACACACACACATACAGTAAGTGTTTTTTGACAGTCCTGGCTGATTAGCATGATCAACATGTGTTACTGTTTGATCATCCCAGTGATGCAAGCACCACTGCAAGCTTTATTTGCCTTGTACGTGACTGGAAGACCAAGTGCAGCCACTCCACCTTCAGTAGCAGCAGCAGCTGAAAAAAACCCACAATGTGCCGATAGCAGTGAATTACTTTAATGAAAATAACAATAATTTCCAGCAGTCAGAGTAACTACAAAAAAACTGTGAAAAAAATAAAACAACAAAGAGGAAACAAAACAAAGTGACAGAAGAAACAAGACAGGCAGAGCAGATATTCAGAAGAGAAATCAAGACACAACGTCTGGAGCAGCCTCCGTGGGGCAGTAGAGCCAGATCCCCAAGTCGTCCTGGTGGTGGAGAGAGGCCAAGGTCAGAGGGGATTTAAGCCTGGCCACATGTTTCCCTCCTGTCCCAGTCTTGCTTTAAGGCACAGATTATCCCCACACTCTGGCTACTGTTACCGGGAGGCTTTGTGGCTGTGTGGCAGTGCAGCTGCCCCCGCTAACAAGCCAGCATCTGACTGATATCTGCCCAACCTGCGTATGCAGGTGTTGCTTTCCCGCCGCCTGTTTCTCGGCAGGAACTGTGATGTCAAGCTCAGAGGAGATTAGCTCTGTAAAGGAGAGATTAAACAAGGACCGCGCTCTCTCACGGATGACCCCGTGATTTATTTTGAATGCAGGCCCTCCGTGAGAGTGTGTGGTTCTTGTTTCAACTAACTCGACGAGCAGCGCGCAGGAAATGGTGGCGGCAGACACAAAGAAACTCCTTTTGGTGGCGGGGCTGTCATTGCCTCGTGTGTATTTTGAGAAACTGCCTTCGTCTGCTATTCATGTTGGACGCATGGCAGCTTTTATTTTTATGGGGACCCAAACCAGTGGTGTTAAAGTGCTAATTTTCTATAGTAAATGAAAGGCTGCATGTGTGTAGTGTATAGGTAATGTATATGTCTGTGTGTGTTTGTGTGTGTGGTGACGGGGCAAAGAGTGAGGTTGGTAGTTCAGGTCTTTAAAGCCCGCCTCTGTGATTGATATGTGTTTCGCGCTGATATTTTTTTACATCTGTATCACGCAGCCTACGTCTGACATCCGCGGCATAAACACAATACAGGCCCAACACACCCAGCATGCTCAGAGGTAGGGGCAGGCAGTTCTCCTCTCGGTTAATGATTTGGCATAGGAAGCAGTAGGCAGATGGTGAGTGAAAGAGAAACGTTCCATTGAATAAAAAATGAAATCCACTCATGTTTCCTGAGACTGAGAATGAGAAAGGAGGGGGGAAATGCATGCCTTTCTGAAACCTTAGATCGTCGGCACAAAAGAGAGAAAAAAGGTGTAAAGGAATGAAGACTAATTAGATTCACCACCTTTTTGGTGTGAAAACTACACTCCTGATGAATTCATTATTTTGCTCCCTGCCGAATGGCAAAACTGCTGGAATATACTGGTGAATCACACTGAGTGAAAGCATTTTGATTTGAGGGCTGCCTGAGATAATTGAACAGAGTGATTTCTTTTCACACACACACAGACACACACACACACACACACACACACACACACACACACACATAGACAAACACACCACACACTTACACATACACAAAAGCTTTGCATACACAAACATATGAACACACACACACGGTCGTCTCTGGGCTGACATTTATGCTTTCTGTCATAGATTCACAGCCTTTGTCTCAGTCCACTGGACATGATACTTGAGGATCGCTGTACCGCGACAATGAGGTTACAATTGCACATTAAAAAACCAGACGAATTTCAGGCCAGTCCCTCCGCTGCTTAGATTAAACGAAGGGGCGAAAAGAGAAAGAAGCTGCCCCGGCTTTCATAACAATTGTGCTTTTGTTATGTGAGTCGGGTTGATGAAGAGCGGTCTCTGGGGGACGTGGTGCAGGGAGCTCGGAGTCGCCGTGTGTTTTCTCGGTGTGTGTGAGTCATCCGGCCGGCCGCGGCCCCCGTCTGGCATTTTACCCACAGCACATCCTGTGGGAGAAGGAGCTGTTTTTTTTCTTTTTTTTTCCTTCGTCTTTTTTTTTTTTTCTTTCTTGGAGCAGGGGCCACTCGGCCACATCAAACAATGGCTTTTTGTTGTAAACAAAGCCAGCGCCGGCTGCCTGGGGCCCCCTCTCTGCCCTCGTCCAGCCTGAAGGCCCCCGGATCCAGTCCAGCCTGCCTGCCTGCAAGTCCCGACTGTCTGTCAAACAAATCCACGCTGCAGCTCCGCTGGCCTTTTCACTCGCCACCCCCCCCACACCTCCCACCCACCCAACATTTATATGCACAGACTCGGGAGCTTGGCTGGAACTCAAACGAGTGCAAACACTCTGAAGTAAAGCGCCACAGTGGAGCAGTGGCGTAAACACACTGGGGACCGTGCCAGACCTCGGCCAGTAAATTCACCTGAACAGGTGTCACTGAGGACACAGGATACACAAATTAATTGTTAGCCTTCAATGCGAGGCTTGCTGTTTTTTTATGCTATTCTTTCTGCTATGGAGTTTGAAAGGGTTGTTTAATAGTTTAAAAAATCCAACAAAATATGGTAATCCTAGTCAGAAACAATATTGTGGTGATTAAGATCATATGGATTGCATCTAAAGAATTACAATTAAAACTGTTCATGTTCTAATGATTAGTCTGACTGTATTCTCCTGTTTTTTATCTTTATTTTATTTTTCTTTATTTGCCCTGTTCATGACCGGAGCACTTAGGGCAGTAGCTGCAGCTGAACAATGACTGAGATTTAAGCACAGAGAAATATTACAAACAAAGAAAGCTAAACAAATGGATAACCGCAAGGAGTTAATTAACCTATAGTAGGGGGTAGAAAAACACTTGCCCATGCATCCAGCTGGGTGGGGCAGGTGAGAAGGTGACTGCTCCCTGAGCCAGTGGGAGGATTACCAGGCGCGGTGTTGTTGGTCTGGCGGGGGTCTGCTGGGACAGTTGTTTTTGGGCCGGGGACGAAACTCCCTGTGAAACTGTGCTGAGGAGTGATTGTTATTTTCACACCTTTCTCACTGTGACGTGAGAGGAGGAGAGGAGAGTTGAGGAGAGGGTGGCGGTCTGGGGAGAGCCATGGAGCCGGAGCAGCTGCAGGCATACTCAGCCATTAATGCCTCTAATGATTCTGAGGAGAGTTGTGTGAGTGGGCCGGTCTTTCCCGCAGAAGTGAGCACACACCATCGCTCATGTGACTGTTTGTTTGGGCTTCATTTAATAATGAATATGGAAAGGAACATAATGTAGTGGATAATACTTATTTGGCGTTATGGAAAGTGCTATTCATTACATTCAAACTGTTTTTTGTTTTGTTTTTTTTACAGCTGTGTGCTGTGCTGCACCAAACAACATCTGTTTGTTTCTCACGTGCGTTGGTGTGTAGGAGGTTGGGGAGAAGGAAAGGTTTAGGGGGGCGAGAGAGAAAGGAACGGTGATGATTATGTGTTCTTGTGTCCGCGAGGGCCTGTTTGTGCAACACTCCGTAACTGCTTAATTAACAGGCACAATGATAATTGATTAATTAACACCAGATGGGTACCATGGGTGGAGACAGTACTGAGAGGAGCTAGGAGGCCCAGTGCTTTATTGCAGATGGGGCCAGGGTGGACTTCTTTTCATTTTCCACTGAAGGAAATGGAAAAGCTTGTGACCCTGCCCCTCTGATCCCATAGGCTTCTGTTGGTTTTCTTTGCTTTAATGTCAGAGGGATTGTTTCATGGCTATTCCAGCCTTTAGACACAGGGTGCTGGACAGGGGTCAACCCCAGTTCAAGCTCGAAGGAAGTCAACCAGGAGCGTTTGGAGAGAGCAGCCGAACTCCCAGAAGACTGCTAGAGCACCAAGTCACCCTAAGTGGACATTTCTCTTTGAATCAGTTACGAGGTGCCTTTGGTGCAGCACGACCCTAATAATCCCCCTGCACAAGACTCCCTCCATAAAAGACAAATGGGGGAAAACACTCTCCTTGTCACGCAACTGTTGTACTCCTCTCTCTCTCGCTCTCTCTCTCTCTCTCTTACTGAAGTACTTGCCATCTCTGAGAAAGATTTCACCATTAAAACACAGGACTTAGAGTTGAGCGCCTGTAATATCTCGCAATATGTGGATTAGGGCCCAGGGAAGCAGACAAATAGCCTGAGGGGTGTGGGCTTAGTCAGTGTGCGGGACACTGCTGGGGAGCCCGGGTGAGTGGGCGGTACCTGGCCTGCCTGAGTCGGGGCTCCAGCTGTGATGTGAATGAAATCAATGGCCTGCGTGTTTGCATGGATGAGCCTGTGTGCCTCGGCAGCACTGCCACCAACTCACTGGGTTCACTGGTGTTCTGCTGCCACACCACTACTACTGCTACTACTGCTACTACCACCGCTACTACTGCTAGAGCTACTGCTACTGCTACTGCTACTGCTACTGCTACTGCTACTACTACTGCTACTGCTACTGCTACTGCTACTGCTACTGCTACTGCTACTACTACTGCTACTACTGCTACTACCACCGCTACTACTGCTAGAGCTACTGCTACTGTTACTGCTACTGCTACTGCTACTGCTACTGCTACTACTACTGCTACTGCTACTGCTACTGCTACTGCTACTATTACTGCTTCTACTTCTATTTCCCACCTTTTCCATCCCCAATTTACTGACTCTTTTTTTATCCGTTGGCCACCATCTCCTTTGCAATCAAACAACCAAACCCCCCCCCATCCATCATTGGATCGGCCAGTGCACCCATGGCTAAGGTCACACTAAAACCAACATTTCATCATGCTACTACTGCTACTACCACCGCTACTACTGCTAGAGCTACTGCTACTGCTACCGCTACTGCTACTCCTACTATTGCCTTAGGGAGGACAAGAATGTCGATTTAGATTATCAGTTTGGATTGATCTTGGATTTCTTTTCTTTCCCTTAGTATTGTTCGTCTATATTTGAAGTGAGCGAGTCAGCCTGTTTCTATTCAGCGGACGTGCTCGGGTTCTTAGGTATTGAGCACAGTGCTTCTTGTGAGATTAGCCCTGCGTGAAGTCCTTTCAAAGGTCTCAGCGTTTGATGAGAGGCGGGATGACCATGCCTTTTGATTCATCCACACTTTGTCGAAATAAAGCAGAGCACAGGACCCTGTGCAGCCAGCCTCAGAATACATTTGGCTTTGAAAAAAATTTCACTTTTAAATGGTGAGGGGCTTGCTGCTGAGTTGGTGGAAGGAAGGCGTGTCTGTGTGTGTGTATGCGTGTGTGTGTGTGTGCGTGTGTGTGTGTGTGTATGTGTGTGTGTTTTGGTGTGTATGTGTGTGTGTGTGTGTGTGTGTGTGTGTGTGTGTGTGTGTGTGTGTGTGTGTGTGTGTATGAATAGTGTGTGTGGGTGCGCCTCTGCTTTAGATATTCTAGTATTCAAAGACTGCTGGGAGGGCATGACTTCAGACGAACACACACACACACATAGAGAAAAACACACAACACAGAGAAAAAAACACCGCTCATGGCAGTATTCACCACTTGCACAAACACAACACTAAACCTAGAGTGGCCTCCAAGTTGAAGGCGGTTGAACCCACCTCTGATCATTTATTATTCAAATGGAGCACAGTCCGGCAGATGGCGAGAAAAGGGACTGTGAGCTGAGGGTGAGAGAGAGAGCCTCCTGCTCGCTACCTCTGCGATTCTCTCCGCCCTCCACGGAAGAAAAAGTTCAAAGGAAATCAGTGATCGTGACGGACTTCATTAGCATATTCCCAATGAGGGAGCGGGTTTTACAGGCACGGCAAAAAAATGAGAGAATTGCAGCCCGAGAATGGAACTCCATGCGTCTGTGTGTGTGTGCTTGTGTGTGTGTGCGTGCATGCGCTTGTGTGCTTTTATGTGTGTGTGCGTGCACATTTTGCGCATATGTGTGCACATTCTGTATGTGTGTGTGTGTGTGTGTGTGTGTGTGTGTGTGTGTGTGTGTGTGTGTGTGTGTGTGTGTGTGTGCTTGTGTGTGCATGTATGTGCATGTATGTGTGTGCGTTTGTGTGTGTGTGTGTGTGTGTGTGTGTGTGGGTGTGGTTGGTTGTATACAAGACGTAGCTGCATGCCCAGTCCAGATATTCATTGGCCCTCTGCGCAACAGGAAAGGACATGGCCAGTTGTGGGCTACTAGTGGAAGTGGTAAATGCATTTTGAGCGCCTGATCCAATCGGTTCTACGCAACCGTTTTCCTCTAACAGAGGCTTATGAGAAATCTGATTCTCTGTGTTACAGTGAGGGTGTGTCTTGATCTACCACAGTTAAAAGGGGTACTCCGTGTACCGGCTCTGGTGGTGGCTAAGCTGTCGCCCTCAGCATATGTTATTTGGAAACGTTAAATGATTAATTTAATTTGTTTTAGGAAATGTCTTCCACATGTGGACCCTATGTAACAGTTGATTTTAGGATTGAAAAAGTAGATCTAATTTTTAATGAAACAGAATGTGTTTTTGTAAGAACTAGCTACAGGAAAGCTGGCAATTTCTTGAATAGCATTCCAAGGTTTTTTTTCCCCAACTTGTACCCCTTGGACCCGTTATTTATTATTGTTAATGAAAAAGGGAGCTGGCAGATGATTCTTCCCAGAATGTAAATCTCTGCAGTAAACTGCAGAAGAAATATGTCAACCACTGGCAAGGATAATCGATCACATAATTTCTGAAACAGCAAGGGTTGATTCAGACTCGTAAGCATTTGGGGCACCTATGAGATATTACTGCAATACTGTGTGAAAACAATGTTCTATTATGTGTTGTTTTTGAATTATTTGCTTCAAATTAGTTCTGTGCAAAATAAATTAAGAACAACGGGGTGGCAGCGACACAATGATCCAAGTCCTTGGAGCGGAGGGCAAGTGGCAATGAGTTTAAAAACTTAATATTTCATTATTGCCTTCCATTTTTCACATGGCCAAATACAAAAATGTGATCAACAGGGATTATGTGTGACCATTATTAAAGTTTGCTTGAAAAAGTCCTCACCACTAAATTATTATTTTATCTATTCCTTTCTTCGAGGATAATCCACATATTCTGAATAGCAGGCTAGTTCCATTAATTAAAAACTTGATTCATTATTACATTTCTTTTCTCTTTTTTTCAAAAAACTTTGATCAACAGGGAATACACATGGTCATTATTCACTTCTGCAAATAAGGCCCCCACTACTTAATTACAATTTCGTTTGCTCTCGACTGCCATTCTCTACATTTTCATCCATAGAGATCCTTAAAAATGACTGCAATTATGATGGAACATTAACGCAAACATAAATAACTGAAACTTTTGCCAAAACATTCATATTCACATATGGTGTTTTTTGGCAGAGCAGGGAGCGTGTGATATACAGTACAGTGTAGAGTTAAAGGACTAAAAGGTATAAATGTAATCAAAATGTATCCTGAGGAAAGAGTATCTGCTCACTGTCACAGCCTCCCCACGCTCTTGTTAATTTAAACCTCTCTGTCCGTGTAGAACTTGGTTTCATATTTATTTGAGGAGATGACAAGTCGTCATATCAAATCAATGGGAAATAAAGTTTTCATTGTTGAGGCGTTCATACTGCGTGAATACCTTATGAGTGATTTCTGCAATATCAGCCTCCCATTGACCGTGAACATAAAAAAAAGAAATGATGAATTATGACATGCCCAGCTCCTTTGATAAGGTCCTTTTCCCACCCGGTCTTGCAATATTTATAGGATCGTTATTGAACGAGCCCAATTCAAAGCACGACAAAAAAAAGCAGCACTGCAGAAACACCTGAGTGGCTGAGTCCTCAGCTTTGAAAAGACACCATGCAGTGCATGTACACATACTGGTGAACCACTCAGTCTAGACAAGTGCTGGTATTTATAGTCTGTGCAACACATAAAACAGGCATGTCCGAGCTGGATTAGCTCTTGTAACTCTTGCCCACGGAGACTAGTCTGGCCTCCGGAGGTAGCGGGTCCGTGCACCTGTTTGCAAGTCAATCACCTGTTACGATACCACACCTCAGTGGCTTGTGTTGTGTTGTGCGGCGCTGGCATCTGCGATAATACTTTGTGAGTAATGGGATAATGGAATGAGTTATCATGTTTGTGGAAATGAGGCTTTGATTAGCTCTGATGATGGAGCGGTAGATGTGCTAAAATGCTTTCTGAGAAATGTACTACATCGGAAAGAACTGAGGCAGAGGACAGAGCAACGAAAGCATAACTGCTGGGGTAGAATATCTCAGAAGTAACCCCCCCCCCCCCCCCTCCTTCCCTCCCCCCCATAACCTCCAGCCGTTAGAGACACTGCAATTCGGGGACCTCGTTATTTCAGGAAGGGGATTACATTTTCAATGACCATGGAGTAAACCCGAGCTGATTTGAAATATTGGAGAGGGAAATTTTCCCTCCGCTGGTTTAAGAGGAGTTTCATACTGAAATCTGAGAGAGCTTCCCTGCCGCTCCCTGTGGCGCTGTTCCCTTGAACCACAACAGGCCACAAATCTGGCAGAGGTTGTCTGCTCAGCCGCACTACAGAAGAGTGCTTTCCTGTTAAAATACAAGGGGATCTGGTCTGGGTGGAATGCTGTAAAACTCAAAAAAAGCCAAAAAGGACTGGAAAAAAGAGCTTCCAACGTCTTCGAATGTCAAAACAAAGACATAAACGGATAAACCGTCCAGATAGTGTATTCAAATGAGGAATTCAAAACAAAAATAACCTCCATTTCCACACAGGCCTGCTCTGGGCCTCTTTCAAGTGAATAAAAACATGTTTTAACAAGACCTGCTGATCAAAGCTTTTGGATACAGAATTATAATAAAGATTATTGTTTTGTGTATGGTGTTTTATTTAGGAAGCTTGCTGTTTTTGAGCAATTTACCCTTGGTGTGTTATTTACTATAGATACATTCTCGAGACGTATTTTTGTCTGAATTGCATAAGTCATAATTGCTCTATTGCTGAACATATGGAAGGTATAAAATGAATTTCAGATCCATATATGTTGTCAGAATCCATAGTGAACTGAATTGAGGATGACTGGAGTCTACAATGGTTTTGAAAATACAAAGTGACTGCATGAGCTCTGCAGATTTCTCAGAAATAACAGCAATTTTCCATGCACCCATGTTTAGGTTAAACCAGATGAATGAATATGAAATTGTTTTGGGCTGTCGAATGCTGAATCAAAGTGTGGCAAATTATAAACAGACAATCACACAAGACTCTGAAAAGTGCCTCTGTAACCAATGAGAAATTCATTCTAACACAACCACATGGGACCACAACGTCAGTCTGTTCAATGGGAATGGCTGTAGGAATCTGATTTGGCAGGAATATCTTTTGTTCCAGCTCTAATTGTCTGTACACCATATAGTCTGCAGACCACGGCAGAACTAAAATGCTTGATGTCGGGGAAGTACAGTCCCTACTAGTTTCTCTTGGCAGTGGACCACCGCGCTCATTATTTCAGCACATTGAGGAGGAAAAAAATGTGATATTTTTAAAAAACAATGTGTGAGGAAAGCCTGTATTTAACAGTGTTCTACTGTTTAGAGAAAGCAAGAAATGGCCATTGAGATTGCTGCTTCCCATCTGCTATCACAACATCAGACTCCATATCAAGCAGCCACACTGGGGACTATGAGGTAAACACTAGACTCACAGACAATGGGAACGTTAGTTTCCACAGATAATATCGCGTCTTTTGTGGAGCCTTTTGTGGAGATCATAACATGGTGTTACCAACATAGTGCACCATGCAAGGAGGCACCATAGTGTAGGTCTTACCAAACATAGACTCATTATATAGGTGTCACCAAACATATTTGGAGTATGTCTTTTTCAAATGAAAAAAATGTATATCTTAAAAGCAAATGTACCAAAACCCAAATGCTCTCCATTATACAATTACAAATTAAGGAGTTTCAGCCAGGCAAACCTCTATTGTATATACAGTATAGTATCTTTTAACCAGGTCATGCTTTATGAAATGGACAAATGTTTAAAAATGCAATAATGAACTCATAGAACAAATGTGAAATAACACTTTATTGTCAGGTGATGGGGGATATTTTACACATGCTCCCCAACTGAGCATGAGTATTGTTATGAGAGGGGCGTTGGGTTAAGGAAATAGATGGAGTGAAGGGACCACCATGAGTTTATGGCACACCTTTGCTCTTAGCCAGCTCCCTGTTCTAATGCTCCTGAACCAGAATACTTGCTATGTCTATGGTTGGTGTGTGTGTGTGTGTGTGTGTGTGTGTGTGTGTGTGTGTGTGTGTGTGTGTGTGTGCGTGCGTGTGCGTGTGTGTGGTGTATGCGTGTCCCTGTGTGTGTGGGGTGTTTTCCGTTCATCTGCTCTGAGTCTGTACGGGTTCTCGGCCCACCCTGGGAAGAGCTATGAGGACCACCCTGGGGACTTTTGGTCGCCCCCGCCCTTTTTTTACGGCAGTTGTGCCGCTTGGCAGCAGCACCCTTGAATTCCCTGGGTGACGTCTCTCACAGCTGGTGATCAAAGGGTGTGATTCTGCCCGGCCCTGGTGACTGCAGGTGCTCATCTTCCTCCTTTATGCCTCGAGAGGAGCGGCACAGGCTCTTCCACAGAACATCTTTCCCCTGCCCTATATAAAATTGTTTTGCATGAGTAATGCCGCTCTCAAAGTAATAGCTCCGTGACTAAAGCTTGGACCAGTGCAATCAGTGAATCACTGCTGCCTTGAAGTGCCGAGCCTCTCTATCACATACACAGAGAAGATGAAGGCATGAAGAGAGAGAATATGCAGTGCAGTGCAAGGGCGGTGGAGGCAGAGGCAGAGGCAGAGGCAGAGAGAATTAAGTTGCCCGCAAATAAGATAGTATCATCATCATTTCTAAGGTTATTGTTATTGTTTTAGCCGTTAGTTTGACTGTCCTCGGCAGCTCTGTGCGCTCATATATCCAACCTAAAGAGAATAGCAGTGGACCACGGGAAATGTGCTCGTTCAAAAAAGCACCCCTCATGCCTGACGCTGAATAAAATCTATGAAATTGAGACCAGACGAGGCCAAAGATGAGATCTAATCCACTGCAGATTCCCTCTTCGCTCTCCCCCACTTTCTCTCTCTCTCTCTCTCTCTCTCTCTCTCTCTCTCTCTCTGCCGCTCAGAATGAGGCATTGTGGGATGGCTGTCCAACCCCTCCACCCATACAGTTAACAAGCTTCTTCTGTGACTGCGGTGCGGTGGAGAGTGTGAGGGGGGTGGGGGGGGGGGGGGGGGGGGGTGAGGGCACTGCATATGAGCTCAAACAAGATGGGGGGTTTGACCCCCCCCCCCCTCTCCAGGAGAGGCGAAGGCATGCCAGGCCTCAGTGGAGGGCCGAGAAAACACCGGACAGCAATGCCCCCTCCCCTCGCTTCTTTTTCTTCTTCTTTTTAACAGTGGAAGCACAACTGTATGTGCACGCAACACAAGCCAAAATAGATAAAGAGGAATGGCAACTAGGGAGGGGGGGGGGGTGGGGGTCACCTCGGCGATGACCATGCTGTTCAGAACTGTGGCCTGCATTCCTAAGTGATTTATGGCTTCCAAAAAAGACAAGTCTCTCCCAAAGACATTTAGCTACACAGCTGGTAAACGCCAACTGCTCCTGACCACCGATGAGTAATGACATCCCTTTAAAATCAGACAGTTTTGCTAAAACCGTGTCGGAGCGATGGTCTTGCGCTGGAAAAATGATTTTTGAAGATGACACACATACACACCGAACACACGCACAGATGCAGACACACACAGACACACATATACACACACAGAGACGAAAACACACCCATGCACGCAAAGATGTTGTGTCCTTCCAGTGAGTTTATTGCGTTACCACATTTCCTGCGCCAAAGACAGAACCAAGCAAGTCCACTCTGAGGCACGCTCACCAGTGGTGGGGTCTCGGTCCATACAAACCCGATTAAGAATCAATTTCAGTCAGTGTCAGACAGTCTGGCGCCTGGAGAGGGGTGAACGCTTTTGATCTGAACGTTTTATTGTTGTCTCATAGTCCGCCATTGTCTAACAGTCTGGCACGGGCCAAAGTATCTGTCATGAGCGCTTTTACATAGACGCTAATGCACTAAAGTGAAGGAGGCGGCTCCACATGGCGTTCGTATGGGATGGGAAGGCGGATGTGCAGTGGGGAGGAAGCACTGAAATGCTAAATAATATGTCCGCTCTCACTTACCTCATCGGGAAGCACAAGTCATACACGCGTCAGCGTGATTGAGCCTGTGACAGAACGAATTGAATGAACAGCATATTTATAATACAAACTTGGTGCACGTCGACTCTGTTTCCAGAGCAAAAGGTACCACTGTCTTTGGCTGTTACTCTGAATGAAAAGAAGCAGTGAATTAGTGAACTTTTATAAACCCTTCCTATGAAATGCACTACCCTTAGGGAGAAGTAAGATTGTCAAAGCCAGCTATGGCTTAAATACCTAATAATTACCACAGAAACATTGCTTTAAAATGTCAATTTATGATTTATGATTCCTACTATACTTTACATAATGGTCACAACACTGTTACACATAGGTCACAGATACAACTATATGATTGGCAAATCTTTAAGATGTCATTTTTTTTTTTCAAAGAACTGATTTCTGATATGAACAAAATATTACAGACCTTTGGTTATTTATTTATATAATATAAACCTGCAATTTTACAAAGTCCTTCAAATTGACACGATATATTTTGAATTGTAAATGAATTCTATTGGAATCATTCCACAGAGATGAATAGCTATTAAATTGTTACATTACCTTGAGCTCAGTTAGGTTTTATTATCTAATCTGTGCACAAACGATGCATTCCCACAATGTGTCCTGAAATATAAGCTGTACAGATTTGATGAACCTTTGCAAGATACAAGAAATTATTGTTGCTTTAGATGAAAACAAGGAAGTCGTGCAAATCACGGCACTAATTGCTTCAATTCATTATCAGTGGCATGACATAGGGGAAGCCTCGATTTGTCAAGAATAAAGAGAGGGTTGAGATGTGTGCACTCACTGTCATGTCAAAGCAGCGTCAGCCTCCATAAAACAAAAATCTACTTTTAGAAAACAAACACAAAAGAAAGTAATCAGCTGAGGCTGTCTGAATGTGGAAGCATGTGCTTTCATGACTTGCTGTGAGATGGCATCTAGGGGTCTCAGTTTTTCTGAACACATATTTTGACAACCTGTATGTCACAGTTCTATTTGTGCTGCTGTACATAAGGCCAAGCTGTGGACAGGCTTCCACAGCAGAGAAGAGAAGCCTTGCATAAAGAGATTGATGGCCCCATAGCAAGCAAACATAACAAACGTGGGTCAAGGCTATTTCTGATGCCAAAAAAAAACAACTTGAAGGTTAATGGGTAGCGTTATGTGTTGTGTGTTTTTATCTGTGCAGAAGCATATTGCGGGATCAGTTGGACATGTTATAACAGAATGCGTTTTAACAGCGTTTACCGAGCAACAGAAAACCGAGTGAAGGCTAAATAAAGTTATGAGGTTGAAAACTTTTTTTCTTGATTTGAACAGCTTCTAACATCCCTTTTTAATATAACGCACATACTCATTATCTGAGTTAATGGACTGAAACTTTTCTCTCTCTATCAAAAGTGTAATTTCATCTGATCCTAATTAGAAAGAGAGACATGCACTGTGTGTTTCCCAAAAATTATGTTCAAATCAGACTTTTTACAACCTTGCGTGCATTTTCAACACATTTTGTCAATAATTTATTACCTTCCTTCTGAAATTTGTTAATTTTCCAAATGAATCCACATATTGTTCTCCCTGGTGTTTAGTGCTGAGTATGATTTATTGTTTTCAACGTGCACCTTTTCAAAACTGTACAGTATGCCTCTGAACTCCTGGTGCTAAAATTAGAGACAGTTTCATAACTCTGCCCTGAGTAGCAACAGACTAATTTTGGTGGCACACAGAGCAAGCTATTTCCTCAGTCTATAAGAGTTCGACTTTAACCTCCTTTGTTCTATGCTTTTTAACTGGGACTGCAGATTTAAGCTTGGAAATGCAAATGTACGACAAGGATAGACTCGTGTTTATCTTACCTTTTTAGATGCTTTGGGGAATTGCGTGGCTACTCTCTCTCTCTCTCTGCAAAGCTTTATGGTTTTACCTTGTGTTGCTGAACAAGCCCTGCTAGAGTGAATGCACATCACAGCACAGTGAAGCAAATTGGGAGGTCAGCCACTGTGGAACCGAATTATCAGACACTGTAAATCTATTTTCTTCTTCTCTTTTTTCTTCTCCCTCTCTGTCTCCCTCTCTTTCTTTTTTCCCCACTGGGACGCAACGAAGAGCATCTGTTTCCATTTGGCAGTGTCTCTGCACAAAGACTCAAGAAAAGATCCCTGCACTCACAACAGAGCCTACCTCCACCCTCCTGCTCCACCAGTCCATCACGCACACACACTCACACACAATGGCGACAATACAAAATGTCGGCCCAAGTTTCTCACTGCACGGTCTTCAGGAGTGCTGCTTCCCTCTGTCATGCACGGTGAAGCAGTTTGGGTGCAAATTCATTTCTATTCACCTCATATAGCAACATTAGCATTTAGGTAATATTTCACAATGAGCTGTATAAACCGCCTATCTAGCGGGGCTAACCTAATTTTCCCCCATCGTCAGGTTTAGGATCTCACATCCCTCTGACCTAGCTGATTTTAGGCACAGGAGGAAATTGAGTTAAATCGTATGGAGCACCATTACAAATGAAAGATTGAAAGACATTGTGGTGCTCTGGAATTAGGCTATGTGATGCATCCCAGTGGAAAGCCCATGAAAATGTGCCTCATCCCAACCTTCTATATGGACCATCAGCTTCGAGTTGGCCCCGGCTTTTTAATTTTATTTTTCGACAACATCAAAATAAAAAATACTTCTTGTTCTTTTCTCACTTGCGACTGACTTTTAAGTGGACCACTTTTGAACTTAATAAACCAAACCACCGAATAACGACTAAAGACGTCTGTAACCACAACACTCTCCACTGCCCTCTTATTAGCTGTGTGAAGGTTTGTTGAAATGGCCCGCAATCCTTTGTGAGGTTTTCCCCATGCTGAGAACAACATATTTGAGAGAAGAGCACATGTATGGGAAGACAGAACAAAGAGCTGAAGGGGAGGGACACCGAGAGCAAAGGGAAACGAAGCCTTGCCATTTTTGCCGCCAGAGTCACCGTAATGTGCCATAATGTTTTGATGGCATGGTTAAGGTTAAAATAGAAAACAGGCACCCCTTTATGGGAAGCAGCGGGTGCTTTTTTGTGAGGTTGATTTGCATGTTCTAGATTCTTGCTTACATTTTATAGTAATTGCCTTACAGCAGTATAGAGCTCATTGGTTGGGTGTCAGTGACTATTATACTTTTCAGGGAGGTCTTTTCAGATATGTAGCTAACTTGCACTCGGCTGGCACCCAACTTCTTTTGACTTGCATAATAGTTTCTTTTGATATCAGGATACAAATTGGCGGATGATTCATCGATCGCTGTCACTGAAGTCTATTCCTTTAAGAAAATTCCAGTGACGGCTTGAAAAGAGAGTACACTATACATCCCCATTGTGTTTCTGCTTGCTTTTGTTATATCTGCTCTTGGGTTGGCATCATCGCAGAACGACAATTGCAAATGGTGGGTAAGATGTTGCTGATGTAACTGCATGAAATATTGAAATCATGGAGTACTTGACAACATCCAGGAATGTATTTTTTTTTATCTGGTAGCTGAACGTCCCATTCTCTATCTGCCCCTTAAAGTGATGACAAGAAATCACTTTTTATCATTTGTAGTATTACTCTAAATCACACCAACCATGACAGCAGCACTATTTATCTTTATTTTTCATTTAACATTTTATTAGTCTAACTACAATTAGAGAGAGCAGGTTTTCCTTTTTTGGATCTTACCCAGCTACAGTGATATGCGAGCGAGAGACCAAAACCCCTGGATGAATAAAACATACAAATACGCTCAGTGGTCAGTTCATATAAAGCACCCTTCCCCTTAGAGGTGCTTCATACATAAACATTGTTTCTCCAAATATGAATATGTGCCCGTGGATTACCTGTCTTACATCTGTTTTCTCTTATGCTGCTATTCTTTATTATGTAAAATTATGCCTCCAAAAACATGAGAGCTCCACACTAATCCTCTCACTTTCCACCCGGTAGAATTGACCCACATTCGCATTTCCCTGGTGCGACTGAGAAACTCTCTTTTTTTTTGTTTTGTTATTGAAGCCACGTGTAACAGAACCTACAGACCTGGCAGTGTGCTTCTCAGACTTCCCAGAAACAAAAGTGTGGAAATTAACCTTCTGACAATGATGGTCTGAAATGTGCCTGTTTTTATATTTCTTTAAGGATCGTGCAGCAGGAAATATGTCATGTCCACACTGCATATACATTACTTGGCGAGGCAGCTGAGGCTGCTTCTTTGAGGAGGTCTTCCAGGCACGCTCAAATGTTGGATACTGTTACATCTTAGATGTTTCATAGGCAGCGAGGTTCTATTCTCTAGTATACAGTGAAAGGTAGTACTAGTACTGTTGTCCCAGTAAACAGAAACTGAACATTCAGACTGAACCAACTGATGGTTTGGTGTCCAGCTTAACAGTGAGTCTCTCGTCCATCAGATCAGTGTGGTGTAAAGCCTTCCAGCTCACCCTATAACAGGATAACTGTTGATACGAAGAAATGGCTGAGAAATGTCTTGTTGTAGTGAAGTGAAGATTTTCAGAAAGCTTTGGTTTGTCTTTGTGCTGTTGTGTTGAGATTGCCTATGTGAACATAACAGTACCCACATCTGCTTTCCTTGGTTTGTTTTTGAGTTATGTGTGATATACAGAATTCCTCTCCGAGTCTGCTTCAGGACCTGTGTGTGTGTGTGTGTGTTTTCACAATGTGTTTCACATTTTCACAATGACTGTCTAAAATGGGTGACCACATTTTCAACCATTTTTACTGACACAGAAATGGAGTGTGAGATGGACTACAACACAATCTAATTTTATATTATTATCTACAGGGCATTTTTGCTGAATTGTGCAATTGTTGTGAAAATGTGTTGTGGATTTTGGCCTCTTAGCGCTTCGATTAATTGTGTCTAGCAGAGAACTGCTTTGTTATGGAGATGATGATGGGAGAAGAGTTTCGACTCCGGATCCTCAGGGTTACTCAGCTCCGTGTTTTACGTGTAGCTCCACAGCCAGCTGCTGCAGAGAAGGCACACGGCGCACCGTGTTTTTTTTTTGCCTTGTTTGCTCCAATAGTCGCACTGCCTGCGCAGTGGATGGAGCCGGAGTCCTTTCAAGTTACAGACCTGGTACTATCCGAACCTCCAGGTATTTTTGCCAAGTCTGCCCATTCGACAATTCTGGAGACTATGAGAATGGATTGACAAAGGCGACTGATGAGATGCGCTCTTCTTAATTCTGAGAAGCCTTTTTGACTGTAGAGTATGAGCTGAATTCTTCCTGTTCATTCGCCGTTCCACGCTAACGCTGGGTCGCGGAGTTTCTTAAAATACGTTGTATTTCAAGTGCTGGGAGTGGGATGCGCCAAAAGGAGAACTAATCATTTAGATTTAAAAGGCCTCTGGAATGGAGTTCATCCGATTTGAGGGAATGCACGGACTTGGAGAAAGTCCTGCTACGTGAGAGAGCACGATTTGTCCTGAAGAAGTGGAGTATGCATCGGAACCATACAAGTCTTTGTGCTGCCTACTGAGCCGCGTTTCAGGGTTCCACCACTGAAAGGCTGCCCGCTTCAGCTCTGCCTTTGCTGTCCCACATCGTCTCAGGCTGCGTCAGATTTCACATAAATCCACACTGGAACAATCCAATACTTTGTAAGTAGCTTATTCTCAAATATTGCTCTTTTTTCAATTTGCAGAAATGGTTTTCACTCTAGGGTGCTCGTATTGTCACTCCAAGTTGAACGGTAGCCTTTCTCCTCTTGATAGTAGGAATCGCTTTCAAAACTACTGTCTTTTCAAATGTAGGGTACTTTGTTGAGGTCAGGTAACCTACGTGGTTTTGTATATAGGTTAACGAGACCATAAGAAGTAAACATCATCTTAAAAGTTACGGGCAGTTTGTATAGGATACGAGCCACACACTCACTGATCGTGCAGCCCTTGTTAGCGAATTGTCTTGGTTTTGTCCAGCGTAGTTTCGGTCAAATAACCGCCGTATGAGAGGAGGCCTGCGAGGGGTCCAAATCAAAGAAGAGTCGCTGCTTAAACCAAAAGACTCCAGATGTGGATAGCTGCTGCCGTCTCCCTAATCGTAGCTGGATTGCGGCAGTAGATTTATTTTACGGAATTCCCCAAACAGCCAATACTGAAATAGGCCTAATGCGCTCAATTAATTAATTTGCATTATTCTTAAACTCTTGTTTGGTAAATACGAGTTGTGTAGACTTTTTCTGATGCGTTGAATTTGACCATATCTTATTTTATAACAGACTATTGGAGAACGAAGGACACCTGAGACTAAACGAGGCACAGTGACCTGAATAGTTTACAGATTCTCTAAATGTTAACAATTCGGAGTAGACCTATTTCGAGCCTGTACAATTAGATCATTAGACACCACATGCATAATTCACCTATAGCTAAGCTTCCCATGTCAACTATGTGTTTTAGGCCCACTTACCCCCCCCCCCCCCCCTTCCACACACACACACACACACACACCAAAAACACACACACACACACAGGCGCGCGCGCAGAGTACCAGAAAGTGAGGACCTAGACAGTGATTTATTTTTGCGATCATTGTGAGGGCGGCCTATATAGTATAATATCGTTGAGGGGAGTCTTTAAACAGGTCAAGATAATCTGACGGGAAATAAGAAACGACTATGTTGTGTGGAAATACATGGTCGATTACATGGTTGATTCAAATTACATTTTTTTTAATTGATTAGTCCATCGTCGAAAGTTCGGGAGTGTATCAGTGTCCAAACAGGCCAGATTCAGTCTCGATGTTGTCTGGCAAGTGTAAAAGAAAAAAAAAAACGTTTAAGCACCACCACAAACATAAAAAAGTCTTCCTCCTTTGCACATCACTTACACATTGTAAACATTAATAACCTCATCTTAAAACAGGCCAACGCAGCATATGCATGGGAATTGGGCCGCAGACGGGTTTGTGATTCATCGAAGGAGGCCTACTTAGGTTTCACAATTATTAATGCACTCTCCTAAAAAAATAACTGACAGTTCTAGCGCCACTTACAGTAGAGCTAATTAACGGAAAGTCATAGGTAGTCTTCTCTTCATTCATCGAAGCATTCATTCATTCATTCAAAGTTGCAACTGTCAGGCAAGAAATTCTTCAGAACAAATGTTCCGTTGTTAGGCTTGCCTTCTCCCCCCTCCCCCGTTCCCCAGGCGCGCTGTGATTTGGTCCATTTGTTCTGCCCGTCTTTAGAGGAAGTGCCATCTCATCTCACATCAGCTCCACGCAAATGGTTTGAATTTATGCGAGTGTGATTTCTCGCAGTTTTTTCCAAGTTCCGATTTACATATCAAAGTGTCCCTATCTCAATACAGAACTTGAGTTCCCATCCCCCAGTTTCGCCACAGAGGGTGGAGGTAGAGAAAACGAGTAAAGGATTGAGGCCCGGTCACAACTTTTTAGTATTTTACAGTAGGCATATCAGTGGCAAAGTATATGCCTGTCAACCTTTTAGTCGAAACTCAAGGCACTTTCACGACTGGCTTTTGTGTCGGTACACATTGATCGGGCCCTTGTTATAATAACTATCTAGAATTATTTGATGGTGCATTGTGATGCCTTGCCCCCTCTAGAAAGGAACTCGTCCATTGCCATGCGAGGGTAAAGTAGTAGTTTAAGGATGTTCCTTCTTTAGATTAGGTAAAAAGTACACAATAAAAAGTACATGTTTAAATTGTATCAAAGCGCGAGGTATTTTCGACGCAATGAGGGTAACATTTAGTTTGAGAATTTATGTTTTGAGTCAACGGAAAATTAGCAGATTTTTGATTTTTGATTTTAGATCTTAAACCTGAAAGTAGTACTATATTTTGCCGTCTTGTAGTCACTGTTCTGGATCTTTTATGTTTTAGAATTTGAAGGCCAATCACGAGTGCTTTCTCATGCTCACATACCCAAACACATTCACAAGCAAACAGAACAAATAACAAACCATGATGATAAATATTCTTAATTGGATTATTTAAAATTCCAGGCAACGTGTATGAGAATTTTAATTTCCTCTATTGCAAACGAGATTGTGGTTATAAAGACGGTGAGAGGAGGGGAGTAATGAAGAGAAGGATTTTTTTTGGAACAGACAATTAGATATGAAGAAAGCGTGGGGATGTCTATTACAAACACACACGCACACACACACACACACACACACACACACACACACACACACACACACACTCACACATGCACACAGGGAGTGGGAAAGAGAGAAAATGTCACCTGCTAGGCTCAATCACAGCAGGTTGGTTTGACAGCTGTCTCTCTGTGTTTGTCTGACACGCTCCATGTCAAAAGTGGGAGAGAAACTGCAGGAAAGTGTGGAAGAGAGAAGTGGAGAGAACCAGCGAGAATGAGCCTGCAGAGTGAAAAACAAGCATGGGTCGGGTGAGGAGTGTAAGCAGTGATAATCATGGCAGCAGTTATCCACCACTGTTGAATAATGCTGTGGGGAAGAGTCAACGCTGGAACAAATAGGCCTGTCTGGTGGCTAGTTGAAAGTGTCGGATGAGAGGATTGAGTGTTCTGTGCCGTATTTGTCTGGTAGAAGCAGCCCACAACAGCAACACAACAACAAACTGAGTGTGTGTGTGTGTGTGTGTGTGTGCGCGCACGCCCGTGGGTGTTTTTTGTGTGGTGGTCAGTAGATTTGTGTTAGTTTATTTTGTTTATCTTGTTTTTTTTTATATTTGTACCATGTGATCATGCAGTGCCACTAAGTGTCCTCATCAAATGCTCCCTTCCAGCTTGTTTAGAACTGCCACACTAACTCAGTGAATCTCTTTTTCGTTTCCCTGACAGACATTTTAAAGCCATCATTAGTCCTTCTCTTTGACTGTGTGTGGTGAGCTGACGTATTTTGCAGTCCAGCCTTGCATGAACCATTAGGCCATTAGGTAGTGCACTGTTATTTACAGCAGATCAACACATCATGCCACATATACCACCAGGGAATGATCTGAGTGGTGTACAATCACATGGGTCGGGTCTCATGGGTCTGACCTGAGGGCCAGGTTTGTCCTTGTTCAGCTGCTTTTTTAGAAAACAGACCCATTCAGTGTCTTTTAAATACACCCGCTGGTGGAGATGCTGATTTTGGGTGATGGATAGTTGGGAGGTCTTTTTAAGGTTTGCGTTAACCCTCTCAGCTCCTGCGAAGCTCACTGTATGAGCCGTCGACCTGGGGGGTGATGAATGGGCCGGGGTCCTTCGGCTCCATATATCAGGGGATTAGCATTGACCTGCGCGATGACTTGACTGCCCTCTGGGCTTCTCCCCTGCAACAAATGGCCGCCATTAGCAAGAGAGGACATTGCTAGGGTCTTTGGAGGGTAGAGTGATAATACACCTTAGCCTTGGCGGTTTTTCGCTCGCACACAAGAGCAAGGCGTGAGGGGACTGGGTCACACACATACACGCATGTTAGCGTTAGGGAAATCCGCACTGCAGCCCCCCTCGAGTGAAAAAACAAGTTGAATGGTGCAGTCATGCTTTTCTGTTGGTGATTTGATGTGGAATCCTGATGGAAAGTGCTTGTGAAATAGTGTCGTATTTTAAGATGCTGTACACCTATAGAACCTGAGAATAATGTAACTCAATGGGCTTTGTGTCTCTATTACCATCTTTATAGCACAAGGTTTTGCTTCTCCGTGCTATAAGCTTTCTGGTGAGCACTTCAGCAATGGAGCAATGATATTGACTCCAGCATATTGAATGGTTAACTATGGCTATTACCCTCTTGCCACAGCACTGAAGACACAAAATCATTGGTTAGCTGAGGATATAGACTGTAATTTTCAAAGAATTGATGCCTTATTTCCATGTAGGCCTATAATGGGAAGATTTCATTGGGTGGAAAAACACAGGTGAACTGAAGCATGTTATGAAAACGTCGTTTTATATTAAACCTAAGGAAAATGCCAGTGCTCCTGCTATGTTGCCCATTAGCTTTGACCGGTTTATCCTAAAGAATAAAAAAGGTACCTGAGATAAATGGTGGCTGTTTCTGTATGAGGACCACTGTCACACAATCACTGTTCCTGCCCAGTGTATAAAGTGTCAGGAGTGGATGGGGTTGTGATAGATATCAGGTAGTTTAAAGACACAGTCAGACTCCCTCAGGACCATTGATCGTCAGTACAGCTCTCTCCTGTGTGATGTATGCCTTTTTTATACCCTCCGTGTGATGCGATATTGTCAGAGGCTCCTTGAATGGTCCTTGGCCCCTCGATTGGCAGCCCTTCATGTAATGTCTGTGTTGTTGCAAGGCAGTTCAGAATCCTGCAAGCCGAAGTGACATGGTTTAAACGCCAGTCCTTAAAACCAACTATAAGACGATAACCGAGCTGTAGAAATACTTGTGTTTGACCACAAAACGATCAGAAAAGATAGATATGCTGTGCTGTTGAAACTCAGACTTATTTCAGAACTGCAGAGACAAAGAGTTTAAAGCCATAGTATTCCTTCTGTGTGTGTCTAGGTACTTTAGTTCTTTTCTATTGTATGGCGCTGTAGGTTTTTACTGACTCTGGTAACTGCTTTTGATTTACCATGGTGTTTTCATAATCATCATGATCATTGTACTGTTTTATGTGGATATGTGGAGGTTGCTACAACTTGGACTTGGGAGTTATGGCAAAACATTATGTTCTGTTTTTGAAAAAAAAAAAAAACTTTAGATGTAAGTGTCTATCAATCATCTTTGAGGATTTCATAGTTGGATTTATATTCCAGTAATTATCTTCGACAGGCCGCTTCAAAGTAATAATGTACTTTTAAGTACAACTTTTTGTGGTATTTTACAGTTTTCCCTTTAATGACTCTATACACTCTCATTAACTACAATTTCTATTCATCTAGGCTCTGAAAAGATATTGATTACTGTTCTTTCATTTCAGAGGCATACCTTAATTGTTGGATATAGTTTTGAGCCAGGACTACTAGCTCATTGTCTCAGCATGGCTGAAACTGCCAGGCGTGTCTGCACTCACTAAGTGCAGGTGTGCTGGTTTTGAGAGACCCTATTTATAATCTGGCTGTCCCTAATGAAAGATTCCAATGGAAAATGTAGACGGACTGAAAGTAGCGCTGAAAATGCAACATTTGATCAAAACAAGACTCTCTAATTCACCCACTCGCCTCTTGATTGGAGCTGATTTGTTCCATTTCAAAAGGCCTCCTGAAGAGGCAGACATAGTCGTCACTGTTTAAGGGAGAGCTTGCTGTTGATCACCCAGGCAAATTATATCTTGAATACAGTTTGGCAAGAGGGATTGTGATTGCTGATTGCGCCGTGTTTTAATTAGGAGAGTCATAAGCTGCTTCTCCTCTGATGAGCATGGTTAAGTATCAAACGCACTCATGGGATTGAGTCTTTATTTTGCTAATAGTTAAAGTAATACAATTCATGGAGAGAAGTTGTTGTTTTCCTGTAAGAAACTCCAATCAGATACATGTTTTATCTTCCTGTGTGGATAAACAGTAATGGTACTTAAACTTGGGCCAATCATGTCATCATCATTGATCATGATGGGAAGCATGGGATTAACACTGTGACAGATACTATTATTTCATTGCGTGAAGAAATGATGTCATTTCAGTAGACTGTGAATGTAGAAGTACACCATACAATTGTCAGAGCACAGCCACTCAATACCTACTCATAATATACTATTCACCTGAACTGTCAGGATGTATAAAATGTCCTCAGGTAATTTGGGTGAGGGGAAGATTTAACTTTGTTGAGGTCAGAATTAAGTCTGCCAAATGCCACTGAGATAAACTGAAATGCTTTTGCCTTATGTGGGGGTCAAGTGAGTACTAAAGCAGTGGTCAACAGCTTTCCGTTGGTGTTACCGAGGTAGCTTGGTGTAATTCCTGTTAGCAGTGGTGTGCAGTTGAGTTCAAAGACCTCTGGTAGAACGTTTTAATTACACTGGAATTGGATCTAATTGATCTTGGCTCAGATGGATTTATCTCACTCCTCACCCAGACTCAGTACAAAATGGCTCTCTTCCCCTGAAGAAGCATTAGCTGCATTTACCTCAGAACTTCTTAAGCGTCGCTGCCATTTTAGGGACATGAAAAATACCTCAGGCATTTGCTGCACTTACTCAGAATACTTAGACCGAGATTGAGGAAATGTCCATTATGCAGCAGATCAGATAAATTCACCTCCATGGCAGCTGCATGGTAAACAGTGTTCTGGATTATTTTAAATTATTAATTGTTGGAATAATACAATGTATTATATATACTGTATGAAGGTATTTATTTTTGTAAGACCCCCTTCAGTAGACATCTGAAAGATTGACTTGTCAGTTGACAGGGACAATTTCCTCACTACTGCTTGGTCACATCGGTCGCGAACACTGTTGCCACCCAGAGTGTCCTCTTACAGTACACTTTTTCTTTCTGTGTGAGTGTGCGCGTGTGTACTGGTGTTTGTGTGTGTGTGTGTGTGTCTATGTGTGTGTCACTCACCATGCTAAAAATTTAATCGGGCTGTTAGATAATGCTTCCCGATGACAGTGAATTATTGATGACCTTGTTCTTATGAGTGGGACAGGGCAAGCTTTTAACTCTCATGGCTGCTGTGCCTCTTCCCCAGTAACTAAGGGACACTACACAAACACCCGCAGGAATGATGTACTAGAGGAGAAAAAAAACTGGAGCAGAGGATTGGGGATTGGGGGGGTTGAAAATGAAATAAGGAAGTCAGTGTCTCAGCCACCGGCAGGCTAGCCAGAGATTAAGCAAGGCCTGGTCGCAGAGAAAAGCTGTGAAACTGGTCCAACATTCTTACTTGGAAGCATTTTATTTGAAGCCTTGAGAGGCGGTGTGGTGGTGTTGTGCTGCCGCTGCTGCTGCTGTTTTCCTACCCCTTCTATTCATATTTGTTGTGTCAAGGCTGAAGCTATCCCCGGGCCATACTTGTTTGCCCTGGTTTTAAAGGAAAGATTATTTGCAGCCTCTCATACAGGAGGCACACTTGCATACCTCTCACGACGCTCCCAGTGAAAATGTATGGGCATGGGCGATACCCCTGCTTTCTTCAAGTTGAAAAGGGCTCTTTTGCTCCATGAAAACCACAGAGTTATAAATACTGGGGAAACGTGGGAAACTGGTTCGACTGCCTCGCTGATCCTCCAAGAGTCATTATTCCAAGACGATTGCGCAGCGACTGAAAGCAGATGCAAACCTGAAGCTATTCATTTAAAGCAACAGAGTGGTGCTCTTACTCATCAACCTGGACTAGATTGTTTTCAGCTCCTCACTTTGCCTCTCTTTACTGAGGATGTGTCTGTGTCCCTTTGGATCCACCCCCTTGCATGGTACTATTTCCCCGATTCTATATATGAATTGCCGACTGTAATTTAAATCCCTATTCACCATGGTATATATATCCCCCGAAGCCAGGCTCACCTAGTTTACTTTTGAATTAGCAGTTGAAAAGGAGAGAAATACAGCCTGGAATTTGTATCTCTTATGCTCTGCCACGGCAATAATCCAAGCAAGGTGTGCAGGTGTCGTGTAGAACATGGCGGTGTTGGTGTGTAAATAAACGGTGGCCAACAGAGAGTTTGAACAGTTGATCCATGCTCTTAGCTTCTCCTCAAAGGACATATTTTCTCCTTGCTGAGTGAATGATCACAAGCATTACTGGTCATTCTGTCTGTGGTAAATATAAGTGAGGTTGTCAAGCCAACCACAGTTTCTCTTGTAAATTGTGATTGAGTGCGAGTAAGTGTAAGCCACAGAAGAAGGGGTGATGCGAGTGAATGAGATGAGGGAAGCGGAGAGGGCGCAGGAGGAGCTCTGCAGTTTGTGAGAGAATACAAATGGAAGCTCTGAAAAGCCCCGATTGCAAATTAGACTACCCCTGTCTGAGAGAAATCACACCTATGAGGAGCATCTTTTTCTATAAATGAACGTGACCTTTAAATAATCTCCATTTTGGCCATATCCCGAACAGGCATCAAGATAATTTAGCAGAATACATTAAGTTCTCATTAGGGTCTTGTAACCTTTACAAATCAGTGGCGTTCGGTGTGTTCAGAAGGGGAATGTTTCACTCTATCCATTGTCATTAGGGTCAGGCATTCAGCAGAGCTACCTCTCCAGGTAATGAGGCAAAGGCGATGGTGATCGCAATGATGGTGATCGCAGAGGTCCTATTAGTTCAGATGGAAGTTGTGTCGGTTTGTCAGAAGAATCTATTATGCAGCGACAGGCCTTTCCACTGAACAATAATGCAAATTAAAACAGAGTCGTCTGAGTTGTTTCCCCGGCCCTGTATGACATTTGAGACTGGATCATTAGCTCACCCTAATAGTTTCCTGTTTGCGGGCATTGAAACCCAGCATCACAGAGGAGGCTCGCTGCCTCCCATTTCCTTTTTTCTGCCCTCCCATACACCACCCTACAGCCATGGGTGTCAGCACAACTGCTCATTGTAAAGTGCAACAAAAAAAAACACCCACACCTGATTGTGGCATCCAATGCCTGTCTCCCTCTTACAGTGCCTTTTGACAAGTTTTCTGCAACACTGCCAAAGCCAAGAAAATGACATAATATCCTTGAGAGGAAAGCATAGGCTGCCGTGGCCTTGCCAGGAATTGTCATGACAAAGTGCAATGCCGCCGAAAGGCTACGAATGAGAAATCGGGGTGTATCCAAGGAGATCTTCTCTATGGCTTGCCCTGCCCAATCCCCCTCCCCACTCCCTCTTGGTCTTTTGTCTTGTAGCTAATCAGCCCTTCTTTTTACAGTCTGTCCATACAACATCCTCCTCCTTTTAAAATGCTAATGTCTAATACCACAGCCTTCCAGATGCAAGTGAGCTCTGCATTGCCTGTCTTACTTAAATGTAAAATACGTGGGGGTTGGGGGTGTTAGGTTTTAGGCGGGCGGGGGTTGTTTGAGTTTCGCAGATGTTGAAGTTTGAGTCAGGCGGAATTGGTGGTCTGAGCATACCCAGGGAAAATGCAAGACCATGTCTTAATTTTAGATGTGTGTGAGTGTGTGAGTTTCGCTGGTCGGACTCTGCTTTACATTTGGTTTTGTTCCCCACTAATTTGATATGCATGTATGTATGCATTCGTTATCCACCCCCCCCCCTTTCCACGAACTTACAATTGAAAATAAATTAACATTCTTGCTCTTTATTTTGTCTTCCTCTAAGCCCGTTGAGAATACTTGGAGGCGAACCCAGAGAGGTCAAGCGACACTCACAAGCTGTCAATCTCCCATAGTGACCCTCCCGCCCCTTTCTTTCTCCTCTGTTCTATTCTTCTCTCCCTTCTCTTCACTCCCATTCATTCAGTCCCTCTAGTCTTAGAAAGTTGGACTCCTTCTTCTCTCTGTGCCATTCTCTCGCCGGGTCGCTTCCCCAGCTTGAGAGGTGCAGCCACAGGCTTTGAGGGAGGCTCACATTCATTCAGCCTCTGCCGTCACAAACAGCCACATATTTCATGCTGAGGCATGTTGGCTATCTTTTTCCACCCATTCATTTTAATTATATTTTAATTGCCTCCTTTCCATTTACAAGCTGGGCTATTTTTTCTCTCTATCATCCTTTAGATAACATGAAAAATTAGCCAGCACTGTAATTTTTTCCATCCCCCTGTGCTGATGACAACTTTGTCTTCCTGGGCTGTCGTTGTCTGTGGGAGGAGAAGAAAAACAGATGTAGAGAGTGTATGTAGGTCATTATTCCTTACTTTCTGACAAATGCCTGAATTTGGGGTGACAAGAAACTGCGAACAGACGCACGATTTAAAAAAAAGAAAAAGTATTCTAATGTATGGCAGTAATTATAAGGAGTGTTCAGTGACTGTGACTGTTAGTCATATTTAACATCAAGCACCTGATTTCTTTAAGGTATAATTATGAACATGGTTTCGTTACTGATTGATCACATTGCTTGAATGCCCAGAGTGCCATGCCTAGCTGAATGCTGCGCTTATGAAAGGGGGAATACAATGACAGATCCAACACCAAAGTGAAAGGCCAGTTCCAGAGAGCTGAAATAATGTGCCTTCTGAAATGGAGTCGTAATTATTCTCTCCAGCCCACAATTTCCTTTTGACTGATGTGTTTTTAGTTTAGCAAAAAAAGAGTCCTTTGTTCAAAGTTGTTTGCTTCAAAGTTTCATCAGTGGATTTTGTGTTTCGAGAAGTCTTTGTTTGGAGAAGGAGTTTCACAGGTAAAACTTTCATCCAAGCCGATTAGGTTTTGTGCTTGATAAAAAAATGTTTGCATCTCCTTCAATTCCATCTTTTAAAAGTCAAAAAGTATTAACATGCTCCTGTTTGGAAGCATTACATTATACATATCATCAGTTGAACAACTTCCTTACTCAAGCAAACCATTTCATGCTTGAGAAAGTGCACCCCCCTCCCCTGTAGCTCCCATCCCTGCAGTCCAGACGCAAAAAATTATGATACGTCCATCAGGAATGGGGGGAAAGCTTCTTAATGCTAATCGGCTAATCCTTTTATTTCAAGTCGGACCAAATCCAGTCTCAAATCTGCCAAACAAAACGGTGTTTAGGGGGATGATAATAGCTGGCTCCTGCGCATAAGCTTAAAGGCATAAAGAGAGTGTGTTCCCTCAGCAGGGTGAGCGCTCTAATGAGGGGAAAGGCAGCGAGCTGGTTGGCCTGTCCAGGCCCTCAACCCTAACCCCCCACCCCCCACCCGCATCCTGCAACACCCACACCCACCCAGCCACCGGTGTCTGCCAGGATAAGTGTCTCAGCCATCTCAGCAGGCCATGGGATTTCCCCCCAGTTTACGTCCATCATCGGTGATTACTGGAGCTCCCCGGCACCGGGAACCAAGTCTGAGGACGATGACTCCTTCCTCATGGCTGCTCCGCGTGCTGCACTCCACCAAAAGGAGCTGCGCACCTCTGGAGATGGTGAACTTCGAACCCTGCCTTTGATAGCAGCTAGGCTCTCTGGCAGTCTGTGTGAAGTGGACATGATTTAATTATGGCTTCGCCATGATGATCTCATTGGGTGCCCATAGCTATGTTTCAAAGGCCAATTTACGCTCGTGATCCTTGGTCAGCTCTCAGGCATGGTGAGTGGTTCCAGGGTAGAACCTCAGCCTGTATCTCTGACAGCACTGTACGTGCAGCATGACCAGTACCTTTGTTCTTCAACTGTGACCTGCAAGCCTCTTTTATATACTTCAGCAAATGAAAAGACTCTCCTGCTTCCCACCACTTAATGGCTGAATACATAAGGGGAAGTTGAATTACACCTCTGTATGCTAATGTGAAGTTTCTCAGGGTTTTGTTCTAAGACTTTTTTTTGTCCTCCCCTTTTGATTCACCAAAAAATATCTTTTTTTGCATTAGTGGAGCTTTGAGGCCGATCTGAAGAGAGAGACAGAGAGAGAGAGCTGCAGCTTTCATATTTAGGTTCATTATAAAATAATCAGGATAGTTGACGAGGGGCTCTTCAGAGGAGGAGCAGGGGAGGCTTTTGTGCGCTACACTTCAAAGTGTGAAATTTAGTGGGCAATTCAGATGATTCCAAGTCCATAGCCTACCTATGATTTGCACATTATGCGGAGAAGTCAGAAGGGGAGGGTGGTGGCAATAACGGTGAAAAGGAGAGAGCCTTTTTGGATTGGGAAAGAAATGATCTACTCCGTGTGTGTGTGTGTGTGTGTGTGTGTGTGTTTGTCCAGGCACTAGCGTAGGCAATTTTCTGGATTATACGAAAGTGTGCTTGTGTCTGTGTGTTGATCCATGCTGGTTGGTTCACATACCTGTGTGTGGGAGAGCGAATGTGACATGCCATCCATCTCTCAGTGTGTTTTGGGGGGGACTTATAACGAGCCCAGTCTTCTTCTCAATCCCAAATGGTAACCTTTGCAGACAAATGCAGACAAAGCAGTCTGGGTTGTTTGTGGTCCCCCCTGAGATAAGGAAACCTGACAAAAGGCGCACGACGCATGCACACACAGGCACACACACACACACACACACACACACACACACACACACACACACACACACACACACACACTCACACTCACACACACACACACACACACACACACACACTCACACGCACACAATGCAGTGTTTGTGATGTGTACTATGAAGTTGTTGCCTGAGAGACAGAGCCCTGCCAGGGGGCATAAGGTGCACATAATCTTTAAAGTGTTAAAAAACGGAAGTTATGTGCATTAAGTATGAACTCCTAGGTACTGATGATTACTGATTTATGACATCCTTTTTGTAGCTCCATGTAACACATCCTGCAGTCGAGCCAGGGAAGAAGACAGAGCCCATGAGATTATTTTTGTTTGAGCTTTTCTCCTTTTGTCCTGCGAGACAGAGATTGCAATTCACCACACTGGCCAAAACAATCACAGGCTTGTTTGCTTTTATGTTTCATAGACAAAACATGCCTCATTCTCTGATCCAGTAGATATACGCTTTTCCGCCCATTATCAGTGCTTTCGTTTGTGAACAGTAAAGCATGCAAGTTCAATGCACATTATTTACTTAGAGTTTTTTCATTGAAGAAATATGTATATGTATACATCATAGCATCCGAAAGCACAAATGTATGACTGTCCTCTCTCTTACTTTTCTCTTCCAGATGAGAAGATGATTGGTGAGGAATCTCTAAGAACCACAGATCGCTGACACTCATTTGGCCTGGAGCTTTTTGTTTTGAGTATCACTGACTGGCGCTCGTCGTTAAGCATCTGGAGAGTGTCCACACCGGCATAAAGATGGCCTTTGCCCCATGGAGATGCCAACTTGTTCACTGGCTGCTCTTGGCTCTGGCCCTTATTCAAATTTCACAAGGTAAGTCGACATATTATTAGCAAAGCAAGGTATTAATGGCTGAAGTGATGATGAATGTTGCATCATTTGAAGTTCATGCAGGAAAGTCATAATATTATAAATGCATATCTTCATGGTTAGAAAAAAGGGTTGCATTTTTTTTTCCTGATTTAAATTTCTAAAATGGTTCAAAATATGGTTTCTAAATCTGTCAAATTCTGGTGGAGGCAAGATGTGTGCTTTTGCAATGCAGATTGCTCATTTTCCCCACACCTGTACTCTTCAGTTTCTTGAATGTGCCTCTTCTCCGCTCTTTCCTTGCCAGCTTTTATAACATTCCACAAGCAAAACTAAAGCTGTACTGTGTGTGTGTGAGAGAAAGAGAGAGAGAAAGAGAGAGTGTGTGATGTGGTTGCCATTATTGTAGCTGTTTTTGTCCCTTTAAATTTGACTTTTTTCTTTTGATTAACATGTTTGGTTGCAATTACCAGTGTAGTTACAAAATTGTCTCTGTGCTACCCCATCTAAACCACTGATCTGGTTCTGTGCGCATAATGACAATCATTACTACTTCTGCTCTTTCCTCGTTTCTCTTGTCTACAAAGTAGATTTAATCACACACTGGTGTGCCAAACATTGATTACAGCTAAACTGCAGATCATAGTTGAATAAATCTTTCTTCTTTATTATGTGTACATTTCTGTTGCTGGTGTTTTGCAGTCTTGTGGATTTCTCTATTTCGGGTTGATTTTAACGTGATGGAAATGTTTTTGTTAAAAATTGATTGGTTCTTGGCAGTTGGCAGATTTTCAAACTGATATCCGCTCTGCCTGCAGAATTGTAATTTTGGGTGGACTCAAGAACACCCAAGAGTAGAAAAAAATATCTTCTGGAAAGGGGCCACTGCTTTGGGCTTTGAGTGAGTCTGGCCTGAGAATGTTTTTTTTAAGTAGTTCCTTTGGCATGCAGAGAGTCAAGGTTTTTGGTTTCATTTGACGTGAACACACTCAACTCAATGAATGAACATTTTGCCCATCCATCAATGGTGGAATGTGTGTGGGTTTCTCTGAAAACAATGTCTTATCCATCCACAAGTCATTTACCTTCCACCCTAACCCCCTTAAGGACTTGCATTTTTCAAGTACAAACCACATTTCCACTGGTGCCTCGCAAAAGGCCCTTGATAATTGCTTCTTTTTTGCTGTGGTCGATGATATGCCTTTGTGATCAGTTACACAGAAACATTTTGTACACGCGTTGAAACATTTAATGAAATTCCGCTGGGAGAGATTTTTGTTTTCCCCTGGATACGGAGCAATCATTGTATTTTGGTGACAATTTAGGGAACCAGGAAGTATGTAAACAATCCCCCCCACCCCCACCCCCCTGTCCATAGCTAGCCTGTATAAGAATATGCTGAAAGATCTCCAAAGAATGCAGGACAGCTAAATAGTCCCCAAGGCTAAAACTTGTTTAATATTTTCAGTACATCATTTAACGCTACTCAAGTGTAGAATTCCCCAATCACTCAAGAGAGGTTTCCAGTGAACACAACGGGCCTAACAAGGTTTTGTGGTGATTCCTAGAGCCAACTGATCACTTGCTGCTGTTGCTCAGCTGTGTGCGTGTCTTGTCAGACACTGATTAAAAACTACGATTTGCTTAACCCACTTCCACCCCCATGATTTAAGTCTGTAATGAAAGTTGTGGGAACATGAACTTGGAGAACAGATGGGGGTTGGGGAGGTGGTGAGGAATGGAAGGAGGTGGGTGGGCCACCTCTGTAACCCACAGACAGAAAGAGTTAAGTTACAATGGGATTTAGGTCATGCAATCACAAAAAGGTGAGATTCGAATGCAAGCCTCCACCTGCCAAGCCTTGGTAATAGGTGTAATTATCTTCAAAGCCAAGGAGGGGTGGATAAGCATGTGCGGTTTTACTTGTAGACATTTGGATATCTGTTATGTATAAACGCCAGGTATGAGACTACTATCCCATCCAAAGGGTTCTGACATGGGGATACGACGACGACAGAATATGCAGTTAATTGTCTGTGACATCGCAGTGTAGACAAGGGATCAAGAGCAACATAGAGCAACACTGTGTGTGTGTTGTGCTTTAGAGATCCCTGGCTTGTGGGCAGAAAACTAAAAGCGGTGGTTTCTGCATGAGTTGAGTTTGTTTGCCAAGTGCATTCGAGCTCCTGTTGAGGGAGGGAGGTGTAAATGCTCTGTGGAAATGAAAATGCCCCAAGATTTAATCTTGAGCGTCTTTGTGTTGAACAGAACTGCCCCTTGTGAGAAACAGGCATTTCTTGCCATGTGTTTTTGAAGGTAAAATATTTTTAATCAGCACTTTTCAGACACTGAAAATCTCATCAAACAGTGCTATTTAATCTTACAGAGCCATGTCTCAGAGACTAAAACCACAGGGATTGTGGTCAGCAATACCTAACCCTTTATCCTGTTCAGGAACAGATGCCAGTGGGCAAGACTGGCTGAACCTGTTCCTGAATTAAGTTGACAAATAGCCAGTCCCTTTCTCTCTCTCTCTCTCTCTCTCTCACACAAACACACACTGACCAGATTAGTTTATACAAAGGCTGTAAGAGTCATTCCAAGAGAGGTCTGACTGTGTTCCCTTCCAAGTGGAAGGTCTGTAGTGGGCTTGTCTTTCTCTCTGTTTTTGGGAGGGATAGAGGGAGAGAGAGAGAGAGAGAGATCCGATTGCCATTCTGCATGAGCTCTACATTTGTCCTCAGTCATAAATGTCCATTCTGTCATCCACGTTTACGCTCAGTTTCTTTTTGTTTTCTTTATTTTCTTTATTTTCTTTTTTTCGTTCCCGTTGTGCATGTCTGAATCATAGGGGTCCATGACAGGGCTATCGTGAATTATCGCAGCACTGCCACTGGGAGATTCACAGATGACTGATGAAATAGCGCGCCCAGAACAAGCACGCAAAGATATGATTTATCCCTCTCTTGTGCTGTTCTGTCCAAACGGAAATCATCCATGAAACAAGAAAGGCCTTATCGCTTGTTCCGTAATCTGGCCATGACGGACGTGTTGGAAGGAATGTGGTTGCAGGAGACTGACTCCAACCAGGCCAGGCGGGGATTTTAGTTTTGTACTTGTATGTAGATTAAACTGTGTCAGAAGATGTTGCATGTCTGTCCAGGATTGTGTTGGAAACAGCTCAGAGGAAAACATTGAAAATGTGTGTGAGACAATAGAAAAAGGTATAGAAAAGCATGTTGATGCGACCCTGCAGTCGTCTCCATTTAGTCAATGACAAAAATCTGTCAAGTTAACTGGGCATTTTAAGCAAGACTGCTGTTACTTTTGTCATGTGAGCGATGTAAGATCTAGGTCTGAGTCGTGGAACCTACACACACATTTAAGCTGTGGTTGTTCTGATATTGAACCTAAAATGGGGTGATAGTTTTTGAAAATATTAATGTCTGATTGTTTTACTTAAGTTTTTATTTGCAATACCTACCTACCTATTGCATTCATTACTAGATGTCAATGTGTGCTAGGAACATTTAGATTAAATATTGACTTTTTGTGCTCTACCTTAAATGTCTGTGAAAGGTTGTACCTGTAGGAGGAGGGTGTAGTTTTTTAGAGCCTGCTTTATCACTTTTTGAATCTAGTGTTTTTTCTAGCTATAAATACTTCACAATTAAGGGACATCCATGAATTTAGCCTCATATACCCCAGCTGGGTCTTGCACTCAGCTGGAATTAACCCAATGAATATTTGCATCACAGAATATCTGCAACCATGATTCATTTTGTGTGTGTGTTCCCATGAACAACTTGTGCGTGTCTGCTTACTGAAGTATTCATGATAATTCATGAAGTATTCCTTGGAAGCATTGGCAATTCTCTTTTTTGCATCAAGCGCCACCCCCCACCACCCTTTACATGTTAGGGGAGGAAGCGTCTAATCCCTATGTCTACTTGAAGGGAGACATAGCTGCTTTTGGTTGATAATTAATATCCCCGAAGAAGAGAGGAATGTCAAATAAATCAAGGAGGATGAGCAGAGCAGGCCAGGGATCAGTTCTTCATTGTGAGAGAGAGTGAAAGGCAGTGCGACCCCCAGCGGGGTCAGTGCAGATGCGGAGCGGAGCGGCGCATCGCTGGGGTAAACTCCCCTCAGTCGGAGCGTTCCCATGGGCCCTTGAGGATTTACCCCCACCCTGAGTGAGGTATGCCTGTGCATTAGTGCGTATTTACATCTGACTGTAAAACTCCTCGACTTTATGTCCCGGTGATGAACGCACGGCCCACCTAATGGGGTGGGAGCAGCGCCGGCTGACAGTTTGATTTCGGTACGTAAGCTGGACTGTAAATCTAGCCTTCGCTGTCAACGCTGCACGATCCAAATCCATTCTCACCCACCTGAGTGTAAGCAATGGGTGCGAGGATTACAGCGTATGGAATTTTTTCCCCCCATTCATGTCCTCCCTGTACGCCCTCATAGCGTTATGGTGGAGCTCATCCCAACTTTGTTATGGGGAGATCTGCATTGTATCAGTGGAAAAAGTATAGAATGGGAGTGTGGTTATAAATGAACACTTTCCCCTAATGTAAGCTCCTGCAGCCTGTGTATTCCATTTTGTGGTCCACTTGGTTGACAGCTGTTATGACAAAGCAATACATTTAATCTATAAAGGAGGCTTTTAACTTTAATCAAGTTGTCAGGATAGGCTTACTACAATGGGATTTCTCACCAGTTGTAAACCAATATTTATGCAATACGAGACAACCTGAGATGAAGGCGTGCAATAATAAGTGCAGAAAATCCTTCTCTTAGTTTACTCTTATTAAGCACTGCAAATTCAGCCTTCGCACGGACTTGTCTCTAATTCATTCCAACAGTAATGTTGTCTCAAGCGGCAAACCAGCCATTTCTTTTTCATTAATTCTGAAACATGAATGTGTCTTGGGGAGTTTACTTTAGTAAGACGTATTGTTTGTAAAAGAGGATCTCGCTCTCCGAGGGCCTGCTTGGAACATTCATCTTGTTACAATTACGAATGTGCAAGAATATTACAAGCACATGGGCATTGTGTTTAATCCGCTGCCATTTATCTTTCTAAGAGATGCTTATAGATGATGGTGGTTATTATTATTCTTGTTATTATTATTATTATTATTATTATTCACTTGGAGGCAAAGGCAATATAGACATTAGACTTAAAACTAATTAGGTAACAAATGCCAGAACATAATTAAGTAGATGGGTGTCATTAAATGTCTTTCAAAAGGAGGATTTGAGTGTTTGCAGCAGTGCGGGAGTAATCTATTCAAACTGCCATCGAGCATGACCGCACTTTTGTGCTGGGGAATTAAATGTCACGTGAGGCTGGGTCACCTGCAAACAGAGACTCCAGAGGTGATTTGCAGGTATAAACAGAACCAGATAAGGCAAGCAGACTCTGCAGTGCGGGAAATTCAATAAGTGTGCGTAGTGGGGAAAAAATGTCATCTAAATTCAGAACACAAAGAGTGTTTTTGTTTGCTTTGCGCTATCACTATTGACCCTTCCGTGTCGCATATTCCCCTATTGAGTGCACAGGGCACAAAGACTTATCGAGGAGGAGGACAGGAAACCGTCCGTCATCAAGGTCTCCCGATGTGGAGCTTCCTTATCAGTGGCCTTGCTTGTTCCCCCCTATCGACTTCTGGGTGGTGGAGGGGGCGAGTTAGATCTGCTGTGTGCGTGTGTCTCATGTGTGTGTGTGTGTGTGTGTGTGTGTGTGTGTGTGTGTGTGTGTGTGTGTGTGTGTGTGTGTGTGTGTGTGCGCTTGTATGTGTGCTTGTATGTGTGTGTGTGTGTGTGGAGGAGACAGGAACAGGGGGAGCAAGGTCACTGCGCTTAAGTCAATCCAAATGGGCAGCTCAAGGAGATAAAGGTGTCTCTGGCAGCGGAATGCATCTGGACCTTGTCTTCCTCCACTTGCTTGGTGAAATGTTGAGGGACACTTTTAGCACTCTGCTAAATCCTGGACCCTCACCAGTGACATTTAAATCGCTGTGAAGGACTGGTGCATGCCTCAGCTGAAAGGCCTCAGTAGGCTTAAGCTTCTCATTATTTATGTTTGACTGGATACGCTTTTGTGTACCTAGCGGTTGCGCAAAAGGCCCCTGATGATGACATCACTTATCATATCGAACAGTATCAAAAGGTAGTAGTCAGGCTTCTTAATATATTTTCCTCCATACTTCCTCATTCCTGACCGCTATTTCTATTTCTTTCTTTAGTTTTGTGAGCTTTATTGATTACCCACTGAAAAAAAGGAGAACAAAGGAGTTTCAGTGGGAGGTGAAGAAACAGGGTTGTCTGGTCATCAGGAGAGCCATGGGATGTCTTGCCCAGGTAGAGATGAGCTAATTTAGGTCTTCCTTCCAACCCTTCCAGAAACCCATGCTGGTGTCTGTGTGTGCTGTGGAAAATTCAGCACTGAATTTTCAGCAGTTCATAACAGTTGGAGAATATGGTCCAGTGGTCACTGAGGGTGCGGCTGAAGGCTTCTCCTATTCACATTCTCACTCCATTCGGAATGCCAGCTGGCTGTAGTGGGTGTTTGCCTCTCATTTGCTGTTAAATGTCTGTTCCTCTACTGGCCATCAATCATATTTGAACAAATTAGTCATGATGAAAGGGAAATGTGGATTATTTTAGGGAAAAAACAGCATTGAAAAGCCCCAGTAAATTGATTAGGTTAATTGCTAGACTAATAAGAGAGAATTATGACATTACGTTGCTTACGAGTAAATGTCATCCTGCTCAATCTACTCACTGCAAAAAGGCACTACTTGCATATGGTATTTTAAAGGAAAGGCAACTCTGGTATGTTTTGAGAAAATACTAATTGTTTTGAAATGTATTTAAAAAAACGTTACACAAATGAAAGAATTGTGTTGTAGCCAAATAGAATGTAGGTATTATATCTGTAACACTTAACAAGATATTTTATTAAAGTGTTGGTTGTGATAATGTAAGGAAACTGTGTTTGGGTGTTTTTGCCACCCCAATATGGAGTGCTTTTAAGAATTCTTTATGTTGCACATATCAAAGTGGTCTATTCAAAGAATGCTCTGGTTTTGCTGTTCATTTTTAGCAAAGTATTCAAAAGTTCCAAAGAAAATCCAATCAAATGACTGTATTGTGAACTGAAGGTAAAGGTCAGTTCATTGGACATAAATGCAGTCATAAAACCTGCCACCAAGGGAAGGCCATTTTTCTGTCTTTCAATGACAGTGTGCAGCCATGAGTAAAAAAGCCAACATTTTAGGATTTAAGGACAGTCCAATCAGTTGGTTCTTTCACAACAATGAACAAATGGCTGTTTTGACACGCTCCTTGTTTTCTTCTCTCTCTCTCTTTTTTCATTCTCCCTCTATATACCTTTTAACTGAAGCTTTTTCAAACCAGAAGGCTTTTTTTTGCTATTAGCGTTTGGCACATGTTGACATCCAGTTTAGACTCATTTTAAATATGTGTTAATAGGGTGCAAATAACATGTCTGATAATAGACAAGCAATAAGACACAACAATCACTTAAGATAGAAGGACAGAATTGCCGTCGCACCTCTTCTTCAGACAAACGGTATTTTATCCACGGCATCCGATGGGGACCATTTTTTTTATCTATGACTATAGGTGCATTATTAATGAATGTGAATTCTAGAGGGAATTTTGAGGAGTCTTAGTATGGATTACCTTTGCAGTCCTTGG
The DNA here is from genome assembly GCF_963457725.1 of Sprattus sprattus. Lineage (NCBI taxonomy): Eukaryota > Metazoa > Chordata > Actinopteri > Clupeiformes > Clupeidae > Sprattus > Sprattus sprattus. The sequence goes on from NC_137923.1 coordinate 6,142,834, forward strand.
AGGATTATGAGCATATGCCTCATTATGAATCATACCTCCCTCCTTAAAATGGCTTCTGCTGGCAGGGAAGAATAAGGTCAAGGGTCATAGTCTCCATTAATGGAGAATTAAGCGCCAGATTAAACAAGCCAGTCAGATTGCCATAAGGGCGTCTATATTGATTTTCTGAGGCCCATTTGGCATGCTGCTGATTTGATGTAGCTCACGCTCCTCTTAGGAGGAATCAGCTGTTACTGAGCTGCAGCCTTATATGATGCACCTGTGCAGAGATAATGTTTTCAGATGCTTTCAATCCTGTTATACAACTTGCCCTATGGGGACACGTGTATTTCACCATAACCGTCAGCCTGGAATGTGTTGCAGGCAAGAGAGAAAAATATTAAACCACTCCTGTGACTTTTAACATGAGTTAACATGAGTTTCTGTTTGTGTCCAAGAGAGGCGAAAGGCACAAGTTTTGGCAGGTTCAACCACGCCTTCGTATTAGAGTTTGAGAGGGGAGATCAAAGTTGGATTCCAAGTGTCTAGCCATGGCGAGACATCCTTTGGCTTTCACGCAGGAAGGTTTACCTCAGCATTCTTTGAATTTAGTTTTAGTATTGACACCCGCAATTAAGAAGAAAGTTGGAAGCAAACTCAAAAAAGGAATAAAGAAAGAAACAGAATGAATGTAAGACAAAAATAAGGAGAGACAGGGGAAAAAATTGACAAAAGAGAATGAAAGAAAAAAAATCAAGAATCCGCATGCTGTGCATGATTTGCTCCTCTGGCTCTTTCACTCTTGCTGCTATGGAGAAAAAGCATTCCTCAGATGAGCCGTAGAGAACGGGTTTGTCATGAATATAAATCGCACCTCAAGAAGCTAATGCTGAGCTGCTGTATCGCTAAGTGCATCTGAAAGCAGATCGGCCTGGGCAGAATGAGTCCTTGCCACTGATGGACACACACTTGTCCTGTTATTTCAGAATAGACACAGGGGAATCTAGTGTACCCGATAGCACTTGGGAAGGTTTGTTTTTGTGTTTGGATCCAACCATGTCTTGCCTTCCACCTGCACTAGTAGCTATTTACCGGGAGGCGGTGTGGACTGGTATGAATGTTACATGAGACAGTGAGACGTGTCCTTGTATGCTTCACAGAGGCATTCCATGGTTAGGAATTCACAATCTATTAGTTTTTCTCCTGCTGTCATGCGTTGACGACTGGAATAGCACATTGTGTATGTCTTTCACAACGAACGCTAGCTCCAGTGTAAAGAGGAGCAATGCGGCCCAGAATCTATACTTCTACACTGCTGATAGTCAGAAGCAGGAAAGAACTATTGAACATGGCAATAAGTGGTTTTATGAGAGTTACAGCAGTCACTTACAGCAGCATTTGCTCTGCTGTTTTGTTGCACAGCTAATTCGTTCGTGTTGCAGAAAGACTCTGATCTCTGTTTAAGGTGGGATATTTTACATCTATTCTTTATTCTTCTATAAATTGTTTGGCCAGTCAAGAAGAATACACTTCTTTGAGTAAGAGGAGATAAGAAGAAAAGTAAAGACGAGCCCAGATGAAAGAGAGAAAGAAGAAAACCTTATTTTGCTTTGTTCTGGTATGAGAAGTATTCAAATATGCTTTTGATTTCTGCCTATTTTCTAAATCCCCTTGAAAATCTTGACTTCATCTTTTGGAAACTTTCTGTATGCTTTCTCTTTGTCTGTATATTGGATTATGGAGGCATAAGCGCAATGGGGGCAACGCTTGACTTGGAGATTCTTCTTTCTTTCCAAGATGTCGTGGCTAGTAATATCGCAAAAAAAGAGAAGCGCTCTCCAGGAGTCTCCTTCTATGTCCACCATGGTGCCATTCTTCTCTCCCCATGCCCTCACCCCCACCCTTGAGAGAGCGTCCTTGTCAAGCCCAAGCCCAGAACAATAAGGACCAGCCCAGGGGGGACCATGGTGAATTTGCATGCAGCTGTTTGCCGTTTCCACAACCACAAAGGCCAATCAAAGGGCCGTTAATGGAGGGTGACAAGCGTCACCAAATGCCTGTGTTCCCCACCACCACCCCTCCCCCTCCCTTCTGGATTGGCTCTCGTCACTCTGTCTGGCCCGCGAGGGAGACGGAGGTCTAGCCTCTCTCACAGACCCAAAATACTGGTACACGCTGGTACACTCACGCCTGTGAGGGATGTTTGTGGAGGTCACAGGTCGCTGAGGATAAGTCTCTCCTTGGCAGGGCAGCCACCCCCAACCAAAACTTTGGCAGGAGGAGTTTAAAAGAACCTGCACGGGTCATCTTATGAGCTAGTTTGCTATCCAGACGGCCAGAGTGAGATGACATTTTGACCCAGTTTTGTTTTCCCAGTACGCCTCTGATCATGGCAGTGTGCCATTGGAGTGCATCCTTTTCCCCCACTTGTCCCACACCACCAACACCACCACCAATTTTTGTCCAAATGCATTCAGCTGGGGCTTGGTGCCACATCCAATTTCAAGGGTGTTGATAGAAAACAAAATTTGTATTATGGAAGTTCTTCCTACCCGTAAATTATGGCTCACGCACTGAAAGAGAAGGGAGGCTCCCTGAATGCAACGCATTGTGTGTCAGTATTGGCCACTGCCTGCTCACTTGAGTTCAATAGCAGGCTTAGGGAGGTGGTCAGGAGGAGGCATAAGAAAAGCTACTTTTCCCAGTCACTGACCAGAATGCCTGATAAGGCTCCGTGTCAACAAGGCAAGGAGAAGGAGGATCATAGCCAATCTTGGCACTGCTGGACCGGTTGCCATGGTGATCAGATTGAGCATTCCATGTTATATATTATTTACTTCTTAGGACACTCCCTTAACATGATTTAATTTGAAAGAAAAAACAAGATGAAGACAGACAGAGAGGGAGCGAGAAGTTTCAACGGCTGGAGTTGGGCTGGAGCTTTGTTTGTCTTTGCTCTTTGTGTTGAAAGTCATGAGTGCCAGTGACTACTCACTGCATTCTTCAGGCACAACAGAAGTAAAGTGAAGTGTTTGCAATCCTAGCTGAAGGATGTGAATAGAAATTGGATTTTTTTTTGTTCAAACTGAAAATATATAGAAAAAAGTGGGGGAAAAATGTACTGTCTAACTACCTTTTCATACTTGTATTGACCACTGTTTGCCACCTTCTTCGAGTGTTCAGGGCCGCTTTCTTCAAGTGTTTTGGATTAGGTCATTTAAAGTGTTAGAGAGTCATTTACTTTGTTGAATACCACCAGTGACAGAGCAGGCTTTGTGGGTCTTTCCTCAGATACCGATTGCCTGATACTGAATGGCAAAGTAATTTGTTGTTCGCTCCCAGGTCAGTCTAGATACTCCTCTCCCCGTTATTGATTTACTGCCTCGTACTCCCTGAGCCCACAGAGATCCATCCAAGACTTGGGGGGAGGTGGTAGGCAAGCCCCAGGCTTCATCAATCGTAAGGCCTCTCTTGACAGCTGTTGGAGATCAGACCACAGATCTGTGATGTATGTGGATCGGTGGTGAGCTGTTGGCGGCAGGGGTTGCTGTGAGGGGTGGTCGTACACCGAGGCAGTATCTTCGCCCGGTTTGTCTCGCATAGTTTTGAAAACTCTTGAAGCGCGCCCGCTCTCCTTGCACTTTGTTCTTGGTGTGATAAACCTGTCACATCACACTATGAGCAATGGCCGCTGGACCATTCATCAGTCTTTGCGGTGAATCCAGGGAGTGGCCTGTTTTTGCTCCTGCACCATTTCGGCCAGATCTTTATTGAAGTTATGGATGGCTGCAGTCAACACAGGACCAGATTTTTTTTTTAGCCTAGCACCTCAACAGCCAGTATTTTCTGAACTCAAACATTTTCTTGAAATATTGTTAATCGATGTTTTCCATTATTATCATGAAGTTATGTTGCATTGGACTGGGTTAGTGGATTCTGTGCGTCTGTGTTGCTCTGCTGGGCTGCCTCTCCTTCACACCAGTGTGCTCTGAGCTTCACCAGTTTTACAACCGAATGTACAGCCTAATGATATATCTGCCCAGATGTGACTACAGTCTGTCACACACTGGTACTCATTAATTCATGAAACAGAGTACCGAGGAACTTAAAGGAATCTTAACTTATTGAGAGCACTGTTAAGAAATCAGGAAATGTGCCTGAATTTATATCTCAATCCCATTTTTCTCTCTGTAACAGTGATTTATATCTCTAAAAGAGATATTTCTCTCGCCTCTAACTAAACAAATGTAACCAGCGAGGACTAAAGAAAAACATGTTTTTGTATCTTTGGGTGAATGGTGGGAGCTGAGTGCAAGGCTGAGAGGTGGGAGTGAATCTGACACAAGAGAAATGTCGTAGGAAAGAAAGAGAGAAAGGAACAGAAATGCACTCATCTCACACTGGAGACTTCTGGCGGTGGCATAATCCCCCTCCATTCCAACAATGCGCAAAGGAATGGGGCTCCCAGTCGGATCTTAAGGTGCTGGGTAATTAGCGCCAGGGTGCTAAATGAGTTGGTTAATGTCAATGCAAGACAGTGGTCTGGAGTGAATGGTGGGGGGTGGCGGGGGGGCTGTGTTCTTTTTTTCTCCCCAAGGCAACAGGTTGAAAGGGGGCCAATTGGAGAGCACGGAGCAGACAACACAAATGGCAGGTGCCCTCATGGGACGCACTGTTGCTGCTAACAACTGTGGTTATTAGCAGTTCCCTCGCAGCAGATAGACTATGGAGCTCGCATCTTCCAGTCTACTTATAGCATAATTTGTGTTCAGTTCAACCATTCTCTCTTTCTGTCTCCTTTTTCCTCGCATCTTTTTCTTCCCCTTTCCTCTGTTTATCTATCTCTCTACCATCATTATCCACAGCTTGACACAGTGCAGGGGAAAGGAGCAACATTATCAAAGTCATTTATTGAAGGAGAACACAATTGTGTGAAATAGTTAATTGTCCTGTAAACGCTGCTTTTTGGCAGTAAATGAGCCTTTTTTTGACTCATGTCTGTAGAGCATGACATATAGATTGTTCCTTCAGTGTAAACTCCAGACAGACCTCCCTTCGATCGTCAGGACTGTAAAATGGGTTAAATTACATTTCATGCTGCTGAGACAAATGTTTTTTTTTCTGCCTTCCTTTGGTGATACTGGAAGTACTCACAGTAAACCAGAAGCTATGAAGTTTGAATTCACTTTGAGGCTTCAATGACTCCCTGGAAATTCATAAAGTCAGTTGAGATGAATGTGTGTGTTCAATTGTAGCTTCGACATTGAGTAATTTTCAGGAGTCTTGATACACAGCAGTATTTTATGAGCACAAAATGGAGAATTTTTATTTTCCCTACAAACAAACAGCATTTGTGCAGTTTAATGAAGAAACATATCAATTCCAATTTGTATAATGCGTATTTCTGAATGACATGATCTTGGGAGTTACTGAAAGGTTTTTGTGTTATGGTCTAAACAAAAATCAACATTTTGAACGCTTTCCATGTTTAATGCACTTTTCATTCAATCAGTTTAATTAACCATTAATTCTACTCACTCAGTGTGGTTGCGTCTTTATCTAAATCAAAACAGGTGTGCACCTAAATAGATAATTAATGCAGCATGACATGCTGGCATTTGCTTCACTTCATTTTTTGTAAATCTCCTATGTATATTTAAACAGGCCCCAGCCATCATTTACTTATATTCTAAGTCTTCCTGTTTACACTAAAACGGATCACAAGAAGATAGATATTAAACTTCTGCAGAATTTTAAAGGAAGCTAGAGATGAACCTGTGTCCATATGCCATTGCGTTGACTCTACATTTGTGTGTTTCCTTCACAGCATTCAGCCGTGCTGCCTTGCCCTTTGGCCTGGTCAGGCGGGAGCTTTCCTGCGAGGGCTACCCCATCGATCTCCGCTGCCCGGGGAGCGACGTCATCATGATTGAGACGGCAAACTACGGCCGCACCGATGACAAGATCTGTGATGCTGACCCTTTCCAGATGGAAAATGTCAACTGCTACCTCCCCGATGCCTACAAAATCATATCGCAAAGGTAAAGACTCTCTCATGCCCTGCATTGCCAGACCAGAAATGTGGACTTCATTTCCTGCTGAAGAGATGGATCTAGATAAAACATTTTCATCCTGCCTTTATAGTTATGGCTTTGCAGAACACAGAAAGGTAGCCACCAGCCAAAAAGGAAGCCTGATTATCTGCGCGTGATGCAGCAGCCTAACGGCACATTCCAAATTAATTTAGTACAGCTCTCACGGCGACTTTACACGGATGGGATTATCGAAGGTTTGAAATACGAGCTCGGCCAATTAATCCTGCTAATAGGTTATATTCCCCGTCTCTTTGCCACATTTCTGCACTCCTTGACATATATACATGTAATCCGTCATCCTCGCCGTGTCCACACCATTTAACTGGTGGGGGGAGGGTGTGCTGTCTCTATCATACAGCAGCTCCAGCAGCAGCAGCGTGCTCTCAGGGCTCCGGTGCGCCTCACTTAAATTCCCTGTGTGGCGGCGCTATGGCGTGGTCCCCCAGTCTGAGTAATGCTTTGCCCTCGTACCATTTATATTAGTGACACTTCTGCTTGCGCGGCTCTCCCAGGACACCCCTGTGTTGCTACCACACTGTGTTTGCACACGCACGCGCACACACACACAGACACACACACACACACACACACACACACAGACACACACACACACACACACACACACACACACACACACACACTCACACACACACAAAGTGATAGAGATCCACATGCACATGCACAGACACACACACTGCACCGAAGACCTAGCCACCTGGCTAGTGTATATTTAAAGCACTTCAGATTAAAATTGCATAAGGCGCAACCAACTCCATTCGTTGACTAAAATGCACTGCTAACCAGCAGTAGCAGCTGCCTGGTCATGCTCCATCGCGCATGGTCTTTCTTGGTGGTACACAGGCCTGTGAACTTTTCAGAGGCTTTAGGAACCCTCACTGGGTTGTGCCTTTCTGTGTATCAAGGGAATCATATACTGTATATCCATGTTTTGATGCTGAGTCCATAGGCGATGCCGTCCTTCCTAAGAGAGGGAGTACAAGATACACAAGTCTCTGTGTTCATCTTTGGGACGATATAAGTTTTTTGGTGTGCTTTGATAGAAAGAAACACAGAGAAGATAGATTTAGAATAAGATCAGACAATGGCAATACAACTACACACCAAATGTGTTGCATGCATATAAATGTTTAATTGACCATTTTCGTGTGCTATCCGCTACCATCTGTGAAGTCTGGGTCTGGGGGATAACATTTCATCATATTTAGCTTCTTTCCTTGCAGTAAGCCCCTATTATGTGTGTTGTCATCATTTGTGAACCATGCTTTTATCTATTTATATCATCTGCAGTGCTGCTTTTACAGCATCTTTAGCACATGTACCCACCAAGGCTCACTTCACACATGCAACCAAGGCCTCATCAACTATTATAACAAAGTGTACTCAATCCAATTGCCTCTCAGTTTAAATATTTTATTAGTTATCTGCTCTCTGTGTAGTTAAGTGTGTGTGGAATGGAAATCCAGAACTGTAGCTGCGGGGCTAACAAGGTTAGAATGTCTCAAGGACAACAGAGTCAAGGTATCACTTATTTTTTAAAGTTTTTTTGCCTTTCCCAAAAGTCTTCCATTCTGAGAAAGTTACTCATGCAGTCATTAATCTGTATCATGAATATTCAACAGTGGCTTCAGAAAAGAGGCGAATGAAATGATAAATTTCAGTGGTCTTATCACTGGAATAGATTAACATTAAACTCTTCACATCAAAGACTGTCCTTTGGGCAATATCAGTTTTTGATTGACAGCACAGGACACCCGTGCTCATTGTGGGTTTGTAAAAACCTGAATTCCCTAAAAAATGAAGCAATCTTGGAACACTTTAATTAAAATCAGCCACATCAAACCACAGCATTGCACCTTTATGTCAGGGTAATAATGTCACTGTCCTTGCATATGTTTATGTAACTATAAAACTTAAGTACTTAAGTAACTAAAGCAGTCTGTGCATTTCCTTAACAGTTGGTTTACCCTGTGAAGTGTTGTGCGTCCCAACTGGCCAGCCCTGCTGTTGGGGGTATCGCCTGGAGAACAAAGAGGCCGGCCTAACGATTGTTTCTTTTTTAAAAACACAGTTACGTCTCAAATGAGGCCAGACAGGGTCATGCTGAGTTCAACAAAAACAAAACTCCCGGGGGGGAAAAGAGCAGTGGAGCTGACAGCTTCTCCTCAAGGTGCATACCAAGTGTATGCCCAGAGAGATTGCTCTTTTTTTTTTTTTTTTTTTTAACTGTTGGGGCATGTTCATTTATAATGCCCCCCCCCCCCCCCCCCCCCGTATAATTCACCCACACCCGCCTGTAATTCATGTACCATTTTCAGAGGGGGCTGTGTTATCACAGTGGTGACTAAGGTCAAAGTGAAAGCTCTGAACATTGAACAAAAGGGGTTTAGCAAGTCCCAAAGGGTGTGCAACCAGTGAGCATTTGTGTATGTATGCTAATAACCTAGATTCTCTTTTTTCTTCATGTTTATTGTCAATGCATGGTGTCTTGGTCAATCAGAAATGGTGGTCTTACCATGTGTCTTTGGCATGTCATTGTAGAGGGAGAGGGAGAGAGATGGAAAAAGGAAAAAAAAAAACTATGGACGTGAATATATATATTGTATTATATATATTTATGTTATTATTTGGGAACAGGAAGTTCTCAAGGGCCTTAGCCACCTTTCCTTTGCTATCTTCCCCTTCAGAATAACTTGCAGTTTTGGCCCTGGGCAGGGGATAATGAAATTGCTCTTAATTAATATTTTCAGTCTGGGGCTTTAGGGTTGCCCACAGCCACAGTTGTCTCATAGTCACATGTGAGGATGTGGAAATGTGTCACCTGTGACGCTTGTCTGGGTAATGATTGTAAATGACGCAAGGACAACGCAATTCTAAATTGCAAGTGCAACAGGATTCCAGAAGTGTTTTAGGATAGACTCAGTCATTTATATTTATACTCAATCAACAGTGTTCATATATGTGACTGTTTAATGTTTAATGAAATCATTATACGTATATTATTATTACAGTGACTATTTGAGTGACAGACATGAGCAGATGTGAGCAGATATGAATGAGTTCTGTGCTCCTATTTTCCATTCTCATCCATTTTCCTTAAAGAAGTACTTTGGTGGCGTCTGTGATAGCTGTTGGTAAGGTTTTTTTAAAAGATAAAGTTCAGTTTTGGCACGGATAAATCTACAGTCATATTGTGGCTGCATATTGTATTGATATTATTCATGAATTGTTTCAGCAATAGCTGAGTGCATAAATTAATTTACGGAAGTTTTAATTATTTTGGGAGTGATTGCATGCTGTGTTAATGAGACCAACACAAACCAAACACTAGCATTCATCTAATTCATGAACTGTTAAAGAGTTTACTGACTTTGTTTCTGACCTTCTTAAATATTTAGCACCAGACTGCGAGTTGTTGAAAGTCCCATTTTTATGGCAAATGTTTGGGACGGATATCTGTTTGCTATTGTGTCACCAATCTCTCTGCATAGAGGATGCTTGATTGAAGCTGAACCAATTTCATTTTTATTTACACAAAAAGATTCTCCATTGCATGCGTATATACAGTGCACACACATCCTGCAGAATAAATAGCCACACACACGTACACGCCAACACGCACACATTTTCATATAGCTTAAGAACCTCGAAGGCAAGGTCACCTCTAAGCTTTACAAAGAAACCTTTCTTACCTTTCTGATAAAAATTGGATGGATTTCATTTTTAGGAGACATTTTGGAGATTTACACTACTGAACGAAACAACAGTTAGGCCTGTGTCTGTATTTTTGAATTGCATTCAGCCAGTTGCTTTCACTCACTTTCAAAGAACTACTATTATTTTTCTTCTCTTTTTTCTTTAAACTTGCTAAGAGAGAAATGCTCTAGAATGTAACAATTTCACCATAAACCTTCAGCAGCTTTCACCCTCACTACTCATACTTCCTCGCTACTCATACACCCTCACTACTCATACACCCTCACTACTCATACATATGACGCTGCCTGGAAGAAAATTCACAAGTCTAGGGATATAGTTTCTAAACTCAGTCTGTCTTTTGCAGGTGTAACAATCGAACACAATGTATTGTCGTCACCGGGTCAGATGTCTTTCCTGATCCCTGCCCAGGGACCTATAAGTACCTTGAGGTTCAGTACGAGTGTGTCCCTTACAGTAAGTAACCTTAACTGTCTTCAGATTTCAGGCCATTTATATGATAACAGCACCTTAATACATACGTAACTGGATTGCATGCATGTCAAGGTTTGTGCAATACATATTTTGTATTTCACTTTGTTCTGTTCCTTGTGCCATGTTATATGAGACTTGTAGCTACTGTCAGAACACCACTAACTGCAGTGTTATATAAAATGTATATGTATTATGCCATGTACATGCAGGTGTTTGTGCCGTTTCTACTGTGAATTTCACTCCTCCGTTGCTGTTTGCCTCACTGCATACATTTTGTTTCAGAATTTAACCCTGTTCACAACCCCTCGCCTTCACAGCTGTCGAACGCTGGTGATCACAGCTGCTCGCTGATATCACCAGAATCAAGTCCTCTGAATCTGCTTTATTTCCGTCGCCTTTCCAGATGTACTCTTTCCCATTTGTGCAATCTTTCTCTCTTGTGTGTGCTCTCATGCACTTTATTTATCTATCTATATATCTATCTCGCTTTCTCTCTGTCTCTAATTGTCTCCCTCTTTCTCTTGCTATTGCTTCTTTGCTTGCTTGATTCTTGTTTTCTGTCCATTTGGCTATAAACAGTGTTCTTTGTGCAGAAGTATTTATTTATTTAAGACTACATTTTAAACCTAAAGCAAACAACTAAAGGAATTCCACTGTTATTTTGGTCATAAAAAAACTGCACAGTTTTTGACATAGATTTTTTTGCCTGGAACAAAAAAGAAAGAAAATCCTCTGTGAAATAATCATGGCATGTTGTCAAACTCTTCACCTGATACAAGCTAAATATTCTTTTTCTCTGTCTTGTACAAAAAAAAAAATCGTTCCTTGACACTTCAAAAGCAAAGGTTTTTGGATCGATGACTTCTGGATGCTGTTAAAAAATGAATGCAATGGTGGTCACCTGATGGCAAAGCTTCATTGTTTTTCCCCACCTCTCTGTAAGACAGATCAAACAGGGAAAGCATGCTTCGCTAGGTATGAAACCAGATTCCATTGTAAAGACAAATTAGTCTCGTCCTCAGAGACCACTCTGACTCTCTCGAAACACCCAAGTGTCAAGTCTCACATGCAGATTCGCCCCCATACTCTTTTCCTCCCCCTCTTCCTTGCTTTCTCTCTCTCTCTCTCCCTGTCTCTCTCTCTCTCTCCCTCTCTCTCTCTCTCTCACACTGACTGTCAAAACACTGTTGCTGATCTAACCTCTGCCTCTGCATTAATAGGGGGATGCTGTATCCACACAAAATATGTTGCTTTATTTTCACTTGTGCATTTCCGGAGATAGGTCTATTGTCATGCTCTTGTCCTCTAACACACTGTTCTGTTTTGTATATGTGTAGATATTTCTACCCATGCTAATCTTTCTCTCCCTTTACGCTCTTTCCATTCTCTTTTCCAACGCTTAAAATAGAAGTGGAGCAAAAAGGTAAATGACTGGTCTGGTCCCTAATCCTCAGCTCCTTGTTTTGTGTCATATGATTTTTGTACCTCCCCCCCTGACTCCCACCCCATGGCGATCGAAGCTTTACATCAATCCTACAAACACACATGTACGCCACTCAGACATCGGATTTAGCAAACACATGCAGTGATAGCCACATGCAGCGACTATTGGGTCAGATGCTGATACAGTTAAGCACTTTGGTATTTGAATGAACTAGCAAAGTCATTTTGACAAACAAAATTACATAGTTGAATTACCTATGTGATTGGCTGGCTGCTGTACTGATCATAATGATTACTTTTCTATCAGAGCATTTCTATTATTACATTATATTATATTATTATTACATTATATTATATTCAGACATAGTTCATCTAACTATATGTAGTTTCTAGCCGGCAATATCCTCTACAACATTCTTGTAAAGAGAGGTGTTTGTGGTTAGGTTGACATTTCATGTCTTTGAGAGTATCTGGTCCAGTAGTCATAAGCCAAAGCAATATACAGCTGTAAAATATGAAGATCCTCTTTATTAACAAAAAAGAAATAAGCAAATGCATTCTGTCTGAAAATGTCAACGGTATTATATGCATCGACAATGACATGAATTCAGGAAGTGTATGACTGTTTTATATACACATACACAGTGCCCTCCAATTGTGAACTGCCCTTCTGATACCCTTCCATAGCAAGTGGTGATTACAGTGGTAGTGATGGGAGAGCGTGGTTGAAAAAGAATGAACTCCCTTTTTTGTGTGCCATGATTTTTCCAAGTGTCCGCCCTCCACAACAGAAGTATGATGTCCTCTGAAATAGGGACCTGTAATCTCGTGCCAAGGCCTCCCTCACCCATCTGTAGTTAATTTGGCTACGGTGACTTCCTTGGGGTCGTTTCTTTACTGCTTCCGCCCCTATCAGTATGATATAGCACTCTCATTCTGTTCCGATATTTCTCCCTCCAGCTCACCACCCCCCCCCCCCCAAACCCCCAAACCCCCTCGCCCAAATACCCATCCAGTTTGTGTTGTTTGTTCTTTCCTCAAACATAATTCATGTATCTGTGTTTATTTTTGAAGGTTTGGCTTTTTGCACAGCCGGTAGACACCTTTCCCCTCTTGTTATTGTACACATGTTTAAAAAAACAAAACAAAACAAAAAAAACACTTATTTATTTAGGGAGCAAGTCTGAACCCTGTCCATGGCCCCGTGTCTTTCTGGGCATCTAATTTCAATTACAGGGCACCTTTTTTGACGTTCTATTATTGTTTTCCGTCTTTGTTGTCTGTTCTTTTCAGTTAAACATGTATGAGAGCAGTCTCAGGAAGCAGGCCCAATTCCAAACATCACTTATTTTCACAGCCTTCTCTTAACCCTTTTGTATTCCCTCTCTACTATGCACCTCATTCCAGTCACAACACCTCCAAAAGAGACTGTGGTCTATGAGCCACTGCAAATACATGTTTGACCCACACGGAAAAAACTGTATGAGCTAGAGCTGTATGATCTGAATGTGTGGGATGATGTATGTGTCTGACTTTCTGTCTCGCTCCTCTGCCTGTTCTCAGTTTTCATTTGTCCTGGGACTCTGAAAGCTGTCGGGGAGCCCTCGTTTGTCTTTGAGGCGGAGCAGCAAGCGGGCGCTTGGTGTAAAGACCCGCTCCAGGCGGGTGACAAGATCTTTTTCATGCCCTGGACGCCGTACCGCACGGACACCCTGATAGAGTACGCCTCGCCCGACGACTTTCGGAACGGCCGACAGACCACCACCTACAAGCTGCCCCACCGCGTGGACGGGACAGGCTTTGTGGCGTACGACGGCGCCATCTTCTTCAACAAGGAGCGCACCCGCAACATTGTCAAGTTCGACCTGCGCACACGCATCAAGAGCGGCGAGGCCATCGTGGCCAACGCCAACTACCACGACACCTCGCCCTACCGCTGGGGCGGCAAGACGGACATCGACCTGGCCGTGGACGAGCACGGCCTGTGGGTGATCTACGCCACCGAGCAGAACAACGGCCGCATCGTGCTGAGCCAGCTCAACCCCTACACGCTCCGCTTCGAGGCCACCTGGGACACTGCCTACGACAAGCGCTCGGCCTCCAATGCCTTCATGGTGTGCGGCGTGCTGCACGTGGTGCGCTCCACCTACGAGGAGAATGAGAGCGAGGCCAGCAAAAGCCAAATCGACTACATCTACAACACCAAGCTGGGCCAGGGCGAGTACACAGACATACTCTTTCCCAACCAGTACCAGTACATCGCCGCCGTGGATTACAACCCCAGGGACAACCAGCTTTACGTGTGGAATAATTTTTACATCCTACGATACGATCTGGAGTTCGGGCCCCCCGATCCTGATGAAGGTAAGGCTCATTACTATCTCTTTGTTTGGATTTGTGTGGATGTGTTGATTTTCGAGTACACGTTGAATGCAGTTGGAGTGCCCGGATGATACAGTTGACTGACTTTTAATTTAGAATTGCGATACAAGTGTGATATCATGGAGAGGCTTTTTGCATTAGTTCCCATGGGGATGTTCTGCCTTGTATACAGAATTACTGATTCACTCGGCGGCATGATACAGGGGGGATGATTTACATTGCTGTAATGTATGGCTTGCAGAGCGCTGCCATATCGGCTGATTACCATAAAGCTGAACTGTGCGCTCAGCTCCTCACTTATCAAGAGGCACCGACCCCATCGGCTGTCTAATCATTGGGGCCCGGGCCCATCCATTGTCAACTCTGCCCTTGTTAACCTTCCCACACACTTCTATTGGAAATGGGAATGTGAAATATGCCACTGCCATCAAGTTCAAATCTATACTGTCAAGAGAGGAGACAGGTTGAAGAGGCCCATGCCTCGTAGCTTTTATGGATTTTGGAACCTGTTGCTATGGCTACCCTATCACGCGTTCGGAGGGGGACTCAATTTGCACTAGATCGGGGCTCTCCATACACCATTCTTCCGCTTGTGAAAGCCAAGCGCAGAGCCCCACGCCTAGCAGATACCCGTGAATCACGGACATGTGACAAGGTTAGAGGAATGACTGCGCTGGTGAAGATGAGATCAATTACTGAGGGTCATTTGTAAGATGGGATAGATTTGTGACGGGAGCGGGGTTTCGGGGGGTGGGGGTGTTAGAGGTGGGGGGGGGGTGGGGGTTGATGAGAGTGAGGCCAGATGTGTCAGCAGACAGCAGCCCTCTGTCACAAGGATAATAAGCATAATCACGCTGACGCCTCCTTCCTCTCAGTGCAGGAGCCTTGGCAACACGCAGGGGAAGGCGTGCTCGGCCTCCGTGGCCTGTGACCCGCCCCTGCGCCCCCCCATCACAATGACTGTTTGTTGTCGTGTGGCCCCTTTGTGAGGCCTCAGCTGAAAGGTCTGTGGGTCTGGGAGCAGAACCTTCCAGTCCGCAATTAAGTCCAGACATACACCAGAATTTTAATAGCGCTGCCAAGCGTGAGGGTTGGGGGAGGGGGTGGAGGGGGGAGTGCAGCAAACCGGCGCACACTTTAGCACTGATGCTCCAATATATGTAAATGTGATTAACAACAGAATTATCTTAATTACCATCCGCGGCTGATCACGGGAGCGCACAATCGTTCTGCATTCGGAATGAGGAGCTTAAATATTCCCTCTGCCAACACCTTAGACATTCTCTAAGGTCCTCCCCCCTTTCCCTTGTAAAACTACCCCCCCCCCCCCCCACACACACACACACTTCACCACCAACCCCACACACACACACACACACACACTTCACCATCACCATCACCCTGTCCCGCTTTCCCCATTTTTCCATAGCGCCTCATGATTTGAATTGCTCATCGTATTGCACACAACAAATCACATTGTTGGTTGAGCTGGCGCATCTTGTGATGGCAACTGTCTTTGCATCTGTCAGTCCCAGCGCTGTGTGATTTAAAGGAGTCCCTGTCCACTTCTCGTTTGTGGCTGCTGTTGAGATATCCTTGAGCATTGGGGTCATCCTGTGGAGGGCTGAAAATAAACACGTGTGGGTAATAAACAGGGATGCATGTGTGCCTTTACAACCATTTAAGTGTCGCTTGTCTGAGGCAAAATTAATTGTTTTGTGTTGATTACGTTTTCGATGCACTGTACCTGCAACTGTTCCTCTATAAAACTATTATGTTTTATTGCAACTCACATTGCAGACTGCCATAAAGAAACCTACTCGACGAGAGAACCTAATGGCGCTGAAATAACGTCTCTCTCACTGCAAGTGAGTAGCTCTTGAGGCATAGAGGAAATTAATTGTGTCCATTAAGATTCACTCGGTAGTCGGTACCACAGTAAATTCCGGTGCCATTTCTGTTCACAAGAGTCTACAAAAATACAAACAGCTCCAGTGTCTGCCTGAACGTTTACTTCCCTATTATGTGACATTGCAAACAGTTGCGTGCTGAAGCTGGATTGCTAGTTGTAGATTGCATCAGTCTTTTCTAGTATTTGAAATCAAGAGACTGCCAGGCATGCTGTTACACCTCGTACCATGGAAACAAGCCGTTCAAATACAACCTTTCCTATAGCGGTTTAAAGAATTGCTTCCTTGCAAAGGTTTTGCATGTAATTGTCACACATAAAGGGGATCATCTATTCAATATGGAGTTTTGGAGACCCTTTACTACAGAGGAAAAAAAAAAACGTTGCTTCTATTTTCAGTTGCTGGCGGTCTATGTGGAACAGCAATTTACATCATCATTTTGTGTTAAAGTTTCAATTTAAGAATGTCTTCTGCATGCTCGACGCTAGGAAAGCCACCACTATTGAGTTGCAGAAGTATTCAAAGACATGGAAGGAGCAAACAATCAAAATGTTCATCCTCTTATACAACCTCACTTCAGAGGCAGCATGCCAATAAAATGCGTACCTAAGTACCGTTGATTTAAAACCTTACAGCGACACTTGAAAGGCATTGTCTGTGATGCACACAAAGACAGGGCCTCGTCCGAGCCTGGCGGAAAAAAGGAGCGTAATCAGAAGCGCCAATAATTGCCAGGAAGATTTCAAAGTGACAAGGTGAGAAGGGAGAAAAATTAATTTGTCCTAGAGGTAGCATTGATCTGAGAGGTAAAGAAGAGCCGTAAAACCGTAAAATGAATGGCTTTTCCGTAAGGTATGGAGCACTATAGAGCGCCAGACATGGGATTCTGACAGTGCTGGAGCCCAAGTCATGCCGCATATTTAATTTGTTTGTTTAATCACTGAATAAATGCATGAAGTCATGTACAAATTTGAAATGGGAAGCGATTTGAGAGAGTAAAAAAAAATGAGCAGTAAGTTCATGTTGCTCTATGCCTTTTCTGCATTTGGAGCCATTAACCAGTCTCCTCTGTGAGTCATGCTGGATAAAAGGTCATTGTCCCAGGGGCAAACCTGGAAGAGTGCTGCTGCTGTGCTGAATGCTGCCAGGCCCGCCGAATGCACCGACCAGTCAAGTGGAAATGAAGGATTTTGAGGGAGCGGCGATGCCACTCAGAATGGGAATGAATGAGGGCTGAGCATGTGTACGGTGTTTATGCCTCTGTCTCTCTCTCTCTTTCTCTTCCCATCTCTCCCCGACTCACCCACTGACTTGTTTTATTTATTTTTTCTTTTCCTCTCCTCTCCTCCTCTCCTCTCCTCTCCTCTCCTCTCCTCTCCTCTCCTCTCCTCTCCTCTCCTCTCCTCTCCTCCTCACCTCTCCTCTCCTCTCCTCTCCTCTCCTCTCCTCTCCTCTCCTCTCCTCTCCTTCAGGCTTATGTCAGTGCTGTTGCTAATAAGTGAGTCTTTTGGCTCAATGCAGTCTTCTGTCTCGGCACTCGTAAATCAGGGATTCTAAATGCAGGCCCTGGCTGGCACCAATCCGTCAGGTTTTATCTGCCTCTGGCTCTTCTAAGAACACACGTCAGGGACATTCCAGTCAATCTGTTAATGGCTCCCGTTCAGTAGTGAGGGTGCGTTTGACACCTGCATGTTGGCAGAGAGTGGGTGGGGGGGTGGGGAGGGCGGCAGCCGCAGTGTAATAGCCGTGTGTTTAGCGGGGGGGCCCAGGCCCCTAAAACTTGAGACCGTCTGCTGAACAGGTGGTTCTCATCACTGCTTTTGCCTGCCGTTAGCGGTGACTGGTAGCTGGCACTGTGTGTTGCTGCTGCATGAGTCTGGCCTGCTGGCCTGTTTTGCTGCTAAGTAAAGAAAAACATCGTCAGCTTTGTGATGTAGTGTAGAGATGATTATGCAGGCGGTAACTGGGCCATGGTGTCCATGATCTCGTGGCACAATTTCAGCTATCTGAAGATAATGCTCAAGACTGAGGATCATGTTGCTGTAGAACAGTGGTTCCTAAGTGAACACCTCTTCCCGTCACCACCACCACAGGGCGAATATTGACACATTTAAAAAATATGGCACACCTGTACTTTTAATTTTCATTAAAAAAAGAGATTCCCAGCAGCTGTTAAATAGCATTTCTTTCTACATTTAAACAGTTAAATATTCTCACTTTCATCGATCAGTCACACTTATTAAACATGTTTTATGTTTATTTGATCAAATATCTTATTTAAAACATTTTAACATGTTTTAATACTAACTGGGTGATCATACATACAATGCTTTGTATTAATAATTAGACTAGCTATCCTTTATAACAGTAGTATATTTATATACCTTTATAACAATATTATAGTACAGGCTATAAACCCATCTCTAAATAGGTTAGTCAAAGGCTACTATGCTGTAAGAGCACTGCTATCCTTGGCTTTTTTGTGCAATCATAGTAATGTGGACTGGTGGTGACACTGAGGACAAGATGAACAGTAACATCCACTTCAATCAGTCTCTGATTAGTGCACATGAACCTAATGGAGTGGCCTTTTTGGTCAGTCAACACTGGAGCTAAATAATCAGGTGAATAGATTAAGTGGCTATCAAGGACTTTATGAAATCCCAGCACCATGATAGCATTTTGATCTGTCATACAAATAACTTAACAGTGATAGATCATGAATCATTTTTTTGTATCAAAGCACTTATGTATTATTTCAAAGTAAATATTTTGTATTTGACATTTAATATCAGTTGAATGTTGATAAACAGCAGCATACTTCTGAGATGAATGTAGTTGTGCATTTATTCGTAATGACTGATTGGGTATCAGGATTTTAAAGAAAACTTTCCCAAGTGTTGTTTGGCTCTTTGATGGTCTGTTCTTCAGTCCAACAGATGGGTTCATCGTTTTTTTTTATCTTGTGAATAGTTGAAGCTTTTTTCACACTTGTTGAAGTTGAGGTGAGAAATGAAAAAGGCCACATGGGTAAATTTAGTTTTTTGATTTAAAGTTCATTTTAAATCGAGGTACCTCTACTGTGTACCCCAGTGTTAGTGTTTTATTAGCCAGTGTTTTATGAATTCAACGCAAAATTAGCCATTTTAATTACAAAGCTGCATACTTATACTTATTTACTGCATAAAATATGCATAACATTGTAGAAAATCAGCCTTGATGTTACATTACAACATATTTCCACTTCCTCTGGCCTCCTCCTATGAGGTTATGCACAGTCTGTCTTAAACGCTGCCACTTCTACTTCATGTCCCCGTCGTTTGGTATCAAATGTGTGATGGATTGACAGGAAAAATAAGGCCAGGAATGGACACCAGATTTTGACCAGATTTTCTTTCAGTTTTCTTTAAACAATAGTAGAGGATTACTCATGATTACTCCTCTGACAATTAACCAGAGTTCAAAGCTTCAAACCAAGGCATGACATTTTAGTTTAACCTAATTTCATGAAAATTCTAGTATGAATGACATGACCATTAAATAAAGTGTGGTAAGTTTGTGAAACATCTAAATTGTCACACAAATGTGGTCTAAAAAGTGTTCTTAGGACACACAAAACCAAAATCAAATTACTAATACACGAAATATTAAAAAAGAAAAATATATACGGTATATAGCTAACCTAAGTGACATCTGTGATTATTCTCTCTCATTATTTATTTTTCTAGTACATGTAGAGTTAAAGTGGGGTTTAAAAATATACAAAAAATCACAACATTTCTCACAAATGTTTAGAAACTACCAACAACACTGTGTTTTTATCCCAAAAATCACACAAAAAAAATATGAAATCCTGGTGGGCCTGATTAGCCATACAACTACATGTATCTGCCACAGCGACTACAATTGTGTCCTCAGAAGTAACTGTGCGCATAGTCAGTTCTTTTAAAAGCTCTAGAATGTGACTTTTTTTCTTTGTGATGTGTGGAATAACGCTGGGGGAAAACTAAATCCACTTCCACTGAGAGATTCAGGCTTCAGAAGGGGGACTGAGCCATTATTTGGTCGATCCAGACTGAACACACACACACGCAGACACTGATCTCCTCATTATTATGTTGTTTCACAGACAGTCTGCCTCTACACAAATTTAATAACCAGTGTTTGTGCGCGTCTTAAAAAGGCCTTCATTGGAGAATTAGAGCTGGAGATAAACTGGACCTAAAGCCGTGGGTGAGTAGGGGCTGAATTAGCTTAGCATTTGGATTTTTATAGCCATCTTTTTGTGAACCCTAGAAAATATCCATGTCATAATAACAAGGAGATATAGCTTAACTCTGATTTGTTTGTCCAAGAGCAGTACTGCCGACCCATGAACTGAGCACCACGGCCTGCATGTACGGTGAATTTGGTCACGTCGCTATCTTGAACCATGCAAAGCAACATGATCAAACAAGGGCTCCTCAGCCTCTGTCCATGTTATTTGAAACGGCTGATCCTTTGGCAAATGGCTGGCTGCTAATGGACTATATGTCCTTGCTTTCTTATTTTTCGGCGCAGAAAGTGACTTTGTAGACAGTGGTGAAATGACAGCTAATTGAAGCTCCCCTCTCCTCAGGAGGCTGAGTGCAGGGAGGGATGGCGGGTCCGAGATTCCTCTGCCAGCCGGTGAAATTGCTCGGCATAATCAAAAGAAAATTGTAGAGCCGAGGGTCTGAAGATGTCAAAAGAAATGTGAGGCGGGATAGGTCACTGACAAGCAGTTTACCTCAGTATTTATTTTGAAAGATTTCTCTCTCTCTTTTTCTCTTTCTCTCTCTCACACTCCCTCTCTTGCTCACTCTTTGATATTTATTTATTTATATCCAGGGCTGTAAAGCATGCCACAGATGTCTGCTGTAGGACGTTTAAGTGGATGGGGGTAAAAAAAAAAGGGAAAAATGTAGAACCACAGTGAAGAGAGAGCGAAAAAAAAACGACAAGAGGTCAGAGCTGGTTTTCAGTGGCGGTCTCCAGTCTCATTTGGATAGGCTGACAGGTTCAGGTAGGTGAATAGCAGACCATTCAGTGATATTGCTTCTGAGCCTTCATCTCAATCACATCCAGCAGCGAGCAGGGGGGGGGGGGGGGGGGGGGGTTGCATGTATAGCCGTGGTCAGTCAGCCTGATGGATACCGTGACAGCCCTTTTATGTGGTTTCCAATCTAGAGCGGTCAGAGGTATTGGAGTGTCTTAAGAACTAAAAATGCCCCATGGAGCAAGAGAGCACTGGATGCTCTTTGCCGCATTGGCGTTCATTGTGTGCTCCGCTGAAAGTCGATAAATGACGGAGCGAGTGAGTGAGTGAATGAATGAGAGCTGGGAAAGGTAGAATGGATAAAGGAGCGATTAAATGAATGGATTAGTCAACCAAGGTAATTCAAAAGCAAACACACTAATAAGAAAAGAATCCCTGTCTGTCTCTGTGGTGGTTCACGAAGCAGGTGACGTGGAGCCAATGTCCCTGTTGGACAGCGCCGGGACCTGTCTTTTTGACTTCTGCCTTCTGCTGCTAGATTGACTCCAGATCCCGGTGTTATTGTTTACCCTCCCAGGGTTCCTCGCCGAGTCTTTAGGCAGAACTCGAGGCTGTAATGAACGGCATACTTCTCCAGAATGAAGAAACAAAACAAAGATGTTCCAGATTGCAGCATTGGACAGAGGCCCAGAGCGTGTGTGTGTGTGTGTGTGTGTGTGTGTGTGTGTGTGTGTGTGTGTGTGTGTGTGTGTGTGTGTGTGAGAGAGTGTGTGTGGGTGTGTGGGTGTGTGGTGTGTGTGTGTGTGTGTGTGTGTGTGTGTGTGTGTGTGTGTGTGTATGTGTGTGTGTGTGTGTGTGTGTTTATGTGTGTGTGTGTGTGTGTGTGTGTGTGTGTGTGTGTGTGAGAGTGTGTGTGGGTGTGTGGGTGTGTGGTGTGTGTGTATGTGTGTCTGTGTGTGTGTGTGTGTGTGTGTGTGTGTGGTGTGTGTGTGTGTGTGTGTGTGTGTGTGTGTGTGTGTGTGCGCAGGCTTTGTCACTAGACTATTCACTCAAAGGGAAATGGAGACGCGTGTTTCATGATGGCCTGTCCGACTCTCAATATTGCTCTTTGCCAGAAGCGCCTGCCTCCTCTCAGGGCCGCGCTGCAGGCTTTAGTAGTATTGGCCCGCACTGGAGCAGAATGCCGGCCTTATCTGGCACAGCCGTGGAGTGGCCATTGCTGTGTAATCAGTCAGACCAGAAACAGTCACTCTAAATTCTGAATTTCAAACCGGATTTCCATGCCTGGCATGTGTTTATGCGTGCACACACACACACGTACAAACACACTCACCAGCACATCCATCCATCCATGCAGGCAAACCTTGTGCAGATTCACATGCAATGACCTGCACTCGGAATCAGACTCGCAGGCGCTTACTCCCTCATACAAACATTAAAGTGCGTGGAGAAAAAAAAAGTCTCCTTCAGAGGCGTGCGCCGGCTACAGCACAAGCGCATTATCTCACCTGTGATGTATGGCTTAGGCCAGGGGCGTTGCGTTTTAGTTACCTCGAGCCTGTTTTATCAAAGAGAGAGATGAAACGAGTGGGAGGAAATAAAGTGCAAGCAGGCTTTGTCTTACAGTGTTGACATTTAATCGAGCTGGGTGTTGAGATTCTCTCCAGAAGAAAACATGTCCAAATTATAGAGAGCTCCACCACTGGTCCTCTGCCCGGGAGCGGGCATCAGTGAATAGCAGCCGGGTTAGGAAGGAGGTGGTGGGGCAATGGAGGGGGCATTTCCGGGGTTCTTTACATTTGTGCTGCGCTGTGGTGAAAAGTTTCTTGTCTAGCCTTTTGTTTTTCTGAACATACCAACCTCTGGTGAATGAATAAAAGGAGATTAAATACAGCGATAGTATGTCTCTGCCATATAAAAGAGGAAATAAGCAATAAAGTGAGTTTTCCCAAGGCAAAGTCAGTTGACTGCTGGGTTTAAAGAGAATTGTGTTTAATATTTAATGCTATGCATTGTGACAGTGAGGAAAGATTCAGCCTATTCGCAGTCCCTGATCCCGAGAAGAATCCACATTCATTGTGACTTGTCATTCTTGTCGTCTCTCAGCCCCAACTGTCACTGATGATGTTACGTCGGCTGCGCCTCTCAAAACAACCCCATATCCCGCCATCTCCACCACAATGCTGCGGAGCCCAGTCAACACCACCATCATGGCTGACCCCAGGGAGGACAAAGGGGGGGTGGATCTGCCAGCAGACCCCATTGGCAGCTCCAGTCCCCCCACTGTAGAGCCTCCACCGTCGTCGAGACGCTTCTGCGAGGGAACAGTGAGGAGAGGAATAGTGTGGCCACAGACACACAGGGGCATGAATGTGGAGAGACCTTGCCCTAAGGGTACTAAAGGTATGTGTGTGTCCTATGTAAGAATGATAGGATGGTGGTCTTTTCTAAGCTGGGTCATTCCTGCTCCTGTGGTGGGTCATACCTTGACCCTGACGGCTATTTCATGCATCTGTGTTCCTTCCTCTCTGTCAACACGCAGGCATCGCCTCCTACCTCTGCTCCGCCACCACGGGGGCCTGGATCCCCAAGGGCCCGGATCTCAGCAATTGCACCTCCCACTGGGTCACACAGGTAGCTCAGAAGGTGAGCACCACAACGGCTTCCCCTGTGTGCAAACACACAGACACTGTGCATCTACTTCTGTCTCCCCCTACCTCATGAATTTTAATCCATACTCATTATCTCCTGTCTTTTGGAACAACAGATGCGCCTATTTCGACGTGTTTTTGTTTTGTCATCCCGAATGGAAATCGTAGCCTGTGTGCCGTGCTCTCTCTAGTTACGGAAATGATACTTACTGTAAAATCCTGCTTTTCTGTGCCACATTTTTCCAGGGCCACATTTTCCGCCTGATTCCTGTGGTGATGCATAGCGCAGCCCAACCGTGTCTGTCAAGGAGCTTTTCTCCATGCAGCTAACTCTTTCACGTCTGCACTCTTCCAGATCCGCAGCGGCGAGAACGCAGCCAACCTGGCCAACGAACTGGCGCACCACACCCAGTGGCCTGTGTTTCCCGGCGACGTCAGCTCCTCAGTGCGCCTCATGGAGCAGCTGGTGGACATCCTGGACGCACAGCTGCAGGAGCTGAGGCCCAGCGAGAAGGACTCTGCCGGGCGCAGCTTCAACAAGGTAACGCTGCCCTTGCCTCCAATCCCCACAGATGCCCGACTTTAAACCAGACACGTTCACTGACCTCTATTGTATGAATGTTTTGATCTTTTTTCCCCCTCTAAAATGACATTGTATTCAGACAGGGTCTCCCGCTATTATCTACCATCTATTATCTGGAGAGGCTCTCAGTGATAATGGAGCAGCTGTTTGTGGAAAAATCTGACTGTCACAGTGACACACGGGGCTATTAATAATTTTGCTTTAATCGTCCGGCTCTCTAGGTACTCTTCTGGAACCCTTTCATGTCAAGTTATGCCCTTTGCAAATACAATTATTGCAATGAATGTAGTTATTTAAAGGTATTCTTACCATGCTGTTAGGTTAATTATTGCACAGCTGGTCATTTCTCTTCCTGCATAGGTGCAGCATCCTCGGGCTCTGTAAGCCAGTGCTTGGCCAATTGATACTAATGATCTCACACCTTGAAGGAAGCAGAATAAATTGCTTTCTCTTGTCAATTAGAACAGATGAAGTCTCCTGTGGGGCTTTTCTGCAAGTATCCCTTCCATCAATCCTAACCTTAAGTGAATTTTCCTGCCAGGGAAACCTTATTGGATCTAATTGACAGGCCAAAATTAATTCAAATAATACCTCGATAAGTTGGATCAGGCTTTTAAGCTGCTAGTTGGAAAGAATGTCAGGGAGGGTGGATAGCTGCCATCAGATGAGGGATTTCCGTGGTAATTTTCTCCCAAAGCCCACACCAAAATCCTGGTATCCTCCACCTCCCTAAAATGCCCCTTGTTTCTCAGGAATTTCGCAGTCTTATCCCCTCTCTGCCTCCAGGGAATTCTTCAGTCTTAGCCCCCCCACCAAGCCCCCCTGCTGCCTCCTAGTCCGCTGAACCCCACACCTTTTCAAACCACAGTCCCTCTGCCTGCAGTATCTGACATTCCTGCCTCTTATTCCCACCTGCCCTGCACTGTCTCAGGATTAGCACCCGCCCAGCCCCGAGGCCCTCCGAGAATCTGTTCCGCCTCAGTGGTAATTATAGGGCTAGCCATGTCACCTCACCTGGTGGTACAGATGTAAAACCTGATGCTAATGGATAGAAGACTGCTTTAAAAAGCCTGGGGCCCCATGGGAGAGTACTTGTCCTGTTCTGCGTTGCATATGTATAGCTGACTCGCTCTTCAGTGACAGCAGCACACAGCGGCCGGCTTGGTCTCTACAGATTGCTGCTTGTCTCACACAGCTTTATATAGCCTCCTTCACATACGAAAAAAATCCATAAAAACAATCGGTAAATGCCCTCCGAGAACTGTAAAAGCAATCCCTAATCGATAACAAATTGCTATTCCCACTTTGCCGTCAATCAGAGCAAAATTCCATGTGTCTTTATTCCCACATGAGACTGCATGTAACGGAATAGTGAACGCGAACTGCTGCGAGATGTGAGGCAGTCAGCAAAGATTTCCAGTGGCTAAAAAACAGCATTCATGGCACAGTTATATTTAAGATCTTATGGCAGTTAACAAAGCTATCTGGGCGATACGCTGACCCACCGTTCTTTTCTTTACACAATTATACTTCAGTCATTTTCACCTACCCTTAACATTTTTATGGATGTTTACTAGTGCGTAAACTAAGTCTTTCGTTTTTCACATTGCGAACCTTCTAGGCTAAATCTTCTGTGCTGCTGCTGATATTTTAAATAGACTGCCAAGAATTTAGAAATTCCAGCAAGTTCTCGAAGACGGGAATGAGGCAGTTCACATGCCCACTTATGCTGTGGCGTAGGATTGCTGTTATCGTGCAAAGGAGAGTGGCTGACCAACTTTAACGAATTTACTATATGTTGTCTATGTGTATGGCTATATGTGTTTGCCAGCTACACCCCATGCAGCATGTATATGCTGTGAATAAGTGATGCACGGGAGGATATTTACGTCCCGTGCATCATGGCGGGCCTGTCCTTGGCTGAACCCTTTAGTCAGCGATCACTGCTATCCTACTTGCAAATCTGTACACAAGTCCCCAAGTATGGCTTCAGTGGAGGGCAGATGGAAGAATTTGTTTTGATCCAGCAGCAAGCCAGTGCCAGGCTAGAAAACACTGTATTTCCAGAGAGCACAATAATCCTGACTATCAAATATAAATGACCCTTTCCAAACACTGTCTAATGAGTTCATGGATATTTTCAAGGGCTTGGCTTTAATGCACGGTACAGTACTCCCATCTCCATATATTCCTCCTCTCTGCTATTCAGCATTCTTGCTGTTTTTATTATGTAAGCTGGTTACATATTCAAAGGCACTTTTAATAGAAATGGGGGCAATGAGCTATCGCTGTGATGATGACCGTTTTACGTGTACAGCCATTCTAATGTAAACTTGATTGAATCCTAGGGTTGCTGAAGTGGTTACTTCTGTGCAGTGGAATGGCTGTTTTGAGTGTCATTTCAAAGAGTCACTTGATCTGGAGGTCCTATGCCTGTTAATGCTGTGCTTCTTGTTGTTTTGATCTTCCTTTGTGCTCATATAAAAAAAAAGCTTCAGAAAAGAGAAAGGACTTGCAGGGCATACATGAAGGTATAACCGCAGTGCAATGCTTCCACAGTCCCTTGTCACCCTTTCGGATGCATGCAGGCTTTGTGTTGCTCCTGTCTGCTTTTTCTGTCAGTCCATCTGGCTGCCTGTCTCGTGGCTTGTGAGTCGATGTCCAACCACCTGTCACTCGTGTTCCTCATTGTCTTGTTTTGTGTCCATGTCCAGCTTGTCTTTCA
>NC_137923.1:6174827-6177327 GCF_963457725.1 Sprattus sprattus
TGTGTGTGTGTGTGTGTGTGTGTGTGTGTGGGTGTGGGTGTGTGTGTGTGTGTGTGTGTGTGTGTGTGTGTGTGTGTGTGTGTGTGTGTGTGTGTGTGTGTGTGGGTGGGTGTGTGTGTGAGTGTGTGTGTTTGTGTGTGTCTTTGTGTGTGTGTGTGTGTGTGTGAACATTCTCTACTGTCGGCTCCTCTCTTGAAAACAGAGAGCAGTGCTGTTTGAGAACACACTCACACACACACACACACACACACACACACAGAATAATAACTGTGGCCAGATTTGGTGGTGTGGCTGAAACACCTCATTAGGAGTCCACACCAGATAAGCTGTAATAGCACAGATACATGTTCAAAAGGGGGAAAAAAAAAAGATGATGAGCTGCATGGCGGTGGCTTTCACCGCTGAAATACTGAGGCGGTTTGAACCAGACCGTCCACAGTATTGTGAGCCGTGCCGGGTAGGGATTTGTGCATGTATTCAAAGTCCTAAAGCTGTCCATTATACATTCTGCAGTTGAGTAACTGCTTTGTTCTGTGGTTGGATATGAATGCTGTCACTGAAGCCCTTTGGAGGTATATTTGCGCAGCTTGGCCACACTATTGGACCTTGAAAATGTCATCTCATATCTCTCGCCTAACCAGTGTAGTGAGGCTGCCATTTGGGGCCTTTACTAATATGAACCTCTCTCTTCTCTTCTCTTCTCCTCTCTTCTCTTCCCTTCTCTTCTCTTCTCTTCTCTTCTCTTTTCTTTTCTTTTCTTTTCTTCTCTTCTCTTCTCTCCTCTCCTCTCCTCTCCTCTTTTCTCCTCTTTTCTCCTCTCCTTCCCTCCCCCTCCAACCCCACATCCCTTCCCTCCCCACAGTGCTGGATGTATATGTACTGAGCACAGATGGCCAAGTGCAGGACTTCCGATTTCCCCAGTCCAGTAAGGGAGGAGCCACCATTCAGCTGAGCGCCAACACAGTCAAGCTCAACAGTAAAAACGGTGAGTAGCTTAACATCCACCAATACCTGCAGGACGAACACCACTGTGAGGCAACGAAGGGAGCCACCCATAAGTCAACGGTTGATGGTATTTCGCCAGCTTGACATCTGTCAGACATATTGTCAACAGTTTGACACCTGTCAGACATCAAGCAACTCAGCCTGAGGGGAGCGCTTTCTGCACGTCTGAACATGAGAGGAGTCGCTCACGCGAGACAAATGGTGTTTGGTTTCCTCCCAATCAGTGTCTTCCATACGTCATCAGGCAAACCATGTATGTGCTGTCTGTGGTAACCATGCAACCATGCTACACCTATAGATGTAGGTGTGTGCAACATGTGTTCTTTCACAGCACAAAGAACAGGAAATGTAAGTAATGCTCTTGCCCCCCCTTTATTGTTCGCAGGCATCGCCAAACTGGTTTTTGTCCTGTACAAGCACCTGGGCCACTTCCTCACCGTGGAGAATGCCACCATGAAGCTGGGGGGGGAGGTGGGGGGCCACAACCTCACCATGGTGGTGAACTCCCACATACTGTCCGCCTCCATCAACAAGGAGTCCAGCCGTGTGTTTGTGACCGATCCAGTCATCTTCACCCTGGCGCACCTTGATGTGAGTTTGAACTGGAATGGGGATGAGAAAGGGAATAGAAATAGAAATGTAAAAAAAAGAACAGTTTTACATTTAGTTTTCCAATGTTAATTCTCAAGGCTGTGCATTCAAGAGTGATAGGTGTTTTTGCCAGGGCTACTGGAGCCCTCTGTGTTAAAAGAGCCACTCAGGGTTGTCCCTGTGGTCCTGAGGTCCTTTGTGTACCCAGCTGAATGAAAGCCTGACGTCTGTGTGTACTCAAAAGCAAAGCTCTCCATCTCACGCTGGGCACCCATTTTATATGCCATGCCTGCCAATCAGTGTAATCCCCCTGAATCCACCAAAATGGCTTTGCACTTCCTCACTCGTCCTGTGGTTCTGTTTTTGTATTTGGTTCAGACGGAGCACTATTTTAACCCCAACTGCTCGTTCTGGAACTACTCGGAGCGAAGCATGATGGGCTACTGGTCCATTCAGGGCTGCAAGCTGCTGGACACCAACAAGACCCACACCACCTGCTCGTGCAGTCACCTGACCAACTTCGCCATCCTCATGGCACACCGCGGGCACGTGGTGAGTACCCAGCCTGGGCAAACACAGCAAGGAGATAAGGCTAAGACACACACACACACACACACACACACACACACACACACACACACACACACACACACACATATGTTTATACATACAGAAACACACACAGACTCACACAGGCACACAGACCCTTTGGCACTCACAGAATTACATTAACACAGACGCATTCAATTGAGAGGTGGGTTTGTTGTGTGTGTGTGTGTGTGGCTGGGGGGTTGTTTGTGTGTGGTTCTGGTGGCAGTAGGAGGGGGGGGGGGGGGGGGATGCTAGTTGTGGGGTTAACCCAGCTCTCGAGGAGACGGAAGGATGTTGTTGTTGTTGCTACCAC
>NC_137923.1:6179827-6399827 GCF_963457725.1 Sprattus sprattus
TGAGAGCGAGTACTCCCGCAGGAAATACTACTACGTTGCCGGCTACCTCTTCCCCGCCATAGTTGTTGGGATCTCGGCCGCCATCGACTACAGGAGCTATGGCACCAAACGGGCGTAAGTGAATTATTTCGTTTTTTTCTCGTTTTCTGTTTTTGTGGTTTTTTTTTGTTAGCTTCCATACAGCTTGCTTCTCCCACAGAAGGTCCCCAAAACAAATGTGCACTAATGAGAGCAACATCACAGAGCAACTCCCCCCCCGCCCCCACAGCTGCCTTCTGGCAAATTTACACTCTGTCACGGCGCGAAGTGGAATGAGAAATCTCAGAGCAAACGGCTGTATTTAATGACCACTCTGGCTGACTAAGCTGATTTTCACTGCATGTGATTGAGGCCAGGGCTTCAGCTTGTTGCTCCAACCCCCCACCCAAGAAGGCCTTGATGCAGGCTTTTCACCCTGACAGGGGCTCCCACGGCACTCTGGAACTGGAGCCGTGTGGCCACATTATCCTTCCTAACCAAGGCCCTCGATACATTTATATTTCTGTGTAATAAATCCAATATAATCCATGTGATAGCTCCTTGTCGGTTTGGATACCCAGCACTCAGTGTTTCGGGAGTCATCAACCACTTATTACAGCCATGCGGCTTCTGAGGGCACAGTTTGATAAGCAGCTTGCCACGGTGTGTCTGAAATTAGAAGTGCCAGGCCTGAAGTGTATGATGACTTGTTAATTTGAGCGCAGGTCTCGACAGTGCCACTTACCCGCCCGCTGCCTCAGCAGCAGCACTTCATGCTTTACAGTCCATAGCAGCGCCTGTAAACGCCATGGCATTATGTAGCGCTTTGCTTCATGCAAAACACGGTGCACATAGCGTGTGCGATCAACGTGCTGCCTCTGTGACAGTGAAGGGATAATAAAACAGCATCCCCGTCCTCCATACGGCCTGTTTCTTTATCGACTTCTATTAAAGGGGACGCATAGGGCCATTGTGTTTTATAGTAGCCGCCCACACCAGCAAATCACTTGCGGTGGACTTAGCCTTAAATTACGCCCAGAGTGGTGGGAGAGCATGTGGTGTTTAGGATCGCATCTGACTGTTGGCTCTGCTCATGTTTCAGATGCTGGCTGAGAGTTGATAACCACTTCATCTGGAGCTTCATCGGACCAGTAACATTTGTCATTATGGTAAGCCATGGTTTTTCACCAACCTCCATTTTTTTAAAGTGTGCTTGTCTATGTTCATATGTACGTGTGTGTGTTTTGGTTAATATGCATCCATATGTCTGTGTGAATATACATGGTTGGGGTCGGGATGAGGAGGAAGTCATACTGAGTCTCTTAGAATGACTAGGTCAGTTGTTGAGGAGTGAAGCCTGCTGGT
This sequence comes from Sprattus sprattus, assembly GCF_963457725.1. Taxonomy (NCBI): domain Eukaryota; kingdom Metazoa; phylum Chordata; class Actinopteri; order Clupeiformes; family Clupeidae; genus Sprattus; species Sprattus sprattus. The sequence continues at coordinate 6,181,211 of NC_137923.1, forward strand.
TTGACTGGGGGCGGTTGGGGGTGGGGGTTGGGGGTGCTGCAATGGCACAGTCGGGGGAGAGGCATCCGGAGTGTCTCTGTCAGGCATTCAGGTATGAAATGGTCCTGGCCAGGCAGAAGAGCCAGCAAGGCCGTCAGGGCTGAGTGTGAAGTGTGGCGTCTGGAGCGGCGTCTCCAAGGGGAGGAGAGGGGGAGGGGGCGGAGGCCATGGAGGGGGAGTTGAGAGAAAAAAGGAGAGGCTCAGGCATGAAGGTCATCCACTCAGCTGTGGGAGGAAGAAGAGAAAAAAGATAGGGAGGAATGGATGAGCGCTGGCGTAATGAGTGGGTGGGATCGGCGGCCATTACCACATCCCCAAGCCTTTCACCAGTGGGCCTGGACCGTGCCGCTGGCGTGTCCAATCCCATTAGGCCGACACAAGCGTGAAGCACTGTGCACTCTTGCACTTAATCTCCCTACGACGACAAAATACACACACACACACACACACACACACACACTTTCTTAGATACATGCCCATATGTGTCATGCCTAAACACATCTATTGTGACATGCCTGTTAAGTCAGACATCGAATACATGGACACACACACACACACACACGCATACACACACACACACCTCTGTCCCAGTCTATCCGCTTGTGTCCCCAGTCCCAGTCTCTGTTAGGTGTAGCTGTCGAGTGTGTTGTGTTTTTTTTACGCTGGGTACTATTTCTGGAAGGTGAGGCATATGTCTAAGTGGGCAGGGGGATTGGGTGGTGCTGATGGTTGGATTGGTGTGTTTGTGTGTGTGTGTGTGTGTGTGTGTGTGGAGGGGGGGGGGGGCTCCTCTGAAATGAGCACAGGGTGAGGGCATGGTGAGTTCGTCTAGCTCTCTGCTGCGGTGCCTGTCCACCCGCCTGCCTGTCTCATCAGATCTGTGTCATCACTCCAGGCTGCGTTAAATGCATTTCCAGCCACTCGACTCATGCGGACGTAAATCGGCCCTGGTGGCTAGGACACAAAACTCAACAGGGCTGGAATCTGGGTTCTACCAGCACTTGCTCCCTCCCTCCCTGACACGCACTCCCCCCCCCCCCCCCCCCCTCCCTCCTTTTTTCTATTTCTCCTTCTCCCTCCCATCTCACAACTTCTTTCTTTTCTCCAGCTTTTCTTTTCTTCTGTCCCCAGCCTCCTTTCTCTGTCTCTATCTCTGAGCATGTTTTTTCCCCTGAATTCTCTTTCTCTTTCTCTCTCTCTCTCTCTCTCTCTCTCTCTCTCTCTCTCTCTCTCTCTCTCTCTCTCTCTTGGTTGTGCAGCTAGGAGCACTGCCTCTGTTGCTGCAGAGCTGTATTGAATACACAGTGAACTGTGAATTGGGAGTATGTGGATGATCGATTTTGTGTTTGCATTTATATTTTTGTCCATGAAAAGTGGTTTGCTATTTTTTTTTTCATGGCCACTCATGTTCAGGGCAAACAGGAAGACAGCATAGTAAGCTTTTTAAGCTCAACGTTCTTTAAGATGAAAAAAAGATTGCCCGAGCTAAAATCCTGGAACGATTCCAGTTAGCGTTCAATGATTTGATTCCCAATTGCTGGGCACTGGGTCCTTGATTGATTGTGCTGTATCCAGATTTATTGACCTTGAGCTCACATCCTCTTTAGCGTTGTAGGAATTTCAAACTGCCATTAATACGGCTGAGTGGGTTGGTTGACCCGCTAGATTAGACTTAGCTGGTTGTCTAACTTTAGCCACAGCAATATTATTTCTGATAACCCCAATGATTCAACTCCAGACCAATCTCTGGGCTTGGGCCTGGAAATGTCCTCTCTATTAATATGTATTTGTTTTTTTAGCTATTGTTTTTTGGCTGCACTTTGAATGAGATGGAAGGTAGATTATGTCGAAAGCCTTGTAATAACATTTAAATCAGGATATTGATTTTTTTTTTTGCCTGTCGTATTTATGTAGGGGCCTTGTTTGGGGGACGGGGGGGGGACGGGGGTGGGGTTCAGATTGTTGAGTGCCAAGTAGAAGTAAATCTCCCCCTCCCCCCCTCCCACCCACCTCCAGGGAAGTGGAACGGCCTCCCAGTGCTTCCAGACAGACTTCAGAATTCATGGAAACATTTTTTCTGAACAGTTTAAATATGTTGCTGTCTTGCCTGGCTCCATACGCCCCCCCCCCCCCCCCCCCCCTTTCCCACCGCCCTTTTTCCTAAATTCTTTTTTGGCCTCTCTCTCGTCCTCTCTTTCTTTTTTTCCTTTTACCATGCCTCCACCTCTTCCACTTCTCTTCCTCTGTCACCCTTGTTGCTTTCCTCTGCACGCTTCTTTTCATTTTCTTGGGCTCTTTCAGTCAGCATGTGTGTGAGTGCATGTATGTATGTGTGTGTGTGTGTGTGTGTGTGTGTGTGTGTGTGTGTGTGTGTGTGTGTGTGTGTGTGTGTGTGTGTGAGTGTGTCTGGGTTTTTTTCCCAGTGTTCTGGCATTCTCCTGCAGTCCTTTCTGCCATCTCGTTTTCATACTTCCGAAGCTGCTTTGTCTCGGTAGCGTTGGTGGTGCCTCGGCTGAGCTGCTGGCGGTGAGGGTGGTGGGGGTGAGGTTGGGGGGGGATGGTGGCAGGGCTCCTGGAAGTGGACGTCTCATGCAGGACCCCCGCCGACCCCCACCACCTGCGGTCACACTGCGCTGTTCATCAGCCCCCAGTCTGCAGAGGCGCCGGCCATGCTCTTGCTTTCAATAGCAGCCGAGAACAAGGAAAAGCAACCGCTTTCCGTTCCTGGGGGCTTTGTGAAGCAGGGATTTGGCGTTGGGGAATGAATGTGGTCGACAGTGGTGCGTTCAGCAGGGGCAAGAGAGAGAGAGAGAGAGGGGAGAGAGAGGGGAGAGAGGAAAGGGGATGGCGGAACAGAAGGGTCTGCCTGCAAAGGCCTAACTAGTCCCCAACAGTGTGATATCCTATCTCTCGGTGCCTGTCCATGATTGAGTAATTGCTTAATAAGTGCTAATTCATGTCTAATTGTCCGTTAGTAAGTGACTAAATGCAGAGTGCTCTAATCTAGATCAGGGGCCTTTTTTTTCCAAGGGTGCATTTCTGTCCAGCCTCACAAAGAGGAAACTGGAGTGGCCTTGTCTGGCGGTGGTATGGTAGCACATGTGACACTGTGGTCTGCGACTGTAACCTTGATATTACTGTTTGGACAGCTCAATCTCATCTTCCTGGTTGTGACCATGTACAAGATGGTGAAGCATTCCACTTCAATGAAACCGGACTCCAGCCGCCTGGAGAGTATCAGGTAAGGCATGTCACACACTGAGGAGTAGCCATGGTGTCAGCTTGCCCCATTCTGTTTACAGTAGAAGAAAAATGTACTGTAGAGCTAGGGACATAAATATGGGTAATTTACCAGCTGTGTAGTTTTATTGAGATTTATGAAGTTAACTGTCATAATAATATCATATTAATGTGTTTTATATTGCCGATTCTTTTTTAAACCATTTGCTTTTATTGCATAATTTTAATAGACTATCCCAGCTGGCACCATGAGCCGTTTTGGGTTATTTTTCCATGTGTATTTTCATTTTTTAAATATTTACAAAATAATGCTGCACACAATAACAGATGTACACTCACAGATTTAAATCAACTTGGCTATAATTATGGCAATTACCGAATATAAATGCAAATGCGACTTTTTTTCTCCCTCGTCCACTGACCATGTGTAATTTCAGTAATACCCAAATGGAGATGGTTATAATTTGGTGTATTATTTGGATGGGCTGAGGGGTGAGATGTCGGGACAGTGGGTCAGGATGAGGGTAAGCAGAAGGGAAGCAGCCATTAGAGAGCCCAGGCCTGTTATTACAGAACCCATTAACCCTTAGTCCAGTGTGCTGAAGTTTTTGTCGCACACTAATTGAGTTGTTCCACTACAATTACATGGTAGAAGGACAACTTAATCTTACCAGATGCTCCTGGTCCTTCTCGGCACAACGTTGAAACCCCCAGTGCGGGGGGTTGGGTTCGAAAATGAAACACTTTTGTGGGACACGTGCCCGTAACTGCACTCAAACATCCAGGCAGAGAAACAGGAGACGAAGGGACACGGGGGGGGAGAAAAATAAATCCCCGCTCCGTGTATCAGTGCCCGGCCGCTGTCGGGCTGGCCGAGCGTGTGGGTCACCCGATCTGCTGGAGGTGTTCCTGGAATCTCCTGTGGAAAAAGTGCCTCGTTTGCACTCTTTCTCAGCCCACCCTGAGTGAGCCTCCATAAAACACCAGAGCATAAGCACTGCAACAGCTCTTGGGACATTCTCGTCAGATTTCATAAAACACCAGAGCATAAGCACTGCAACAGCTCTTGGGACATTCTCGTCAGATTTCCTCATCAGACATCATGACTTAAATTCACCTCCAGCCTTATTTATTGGCCTTATTTTTCTATATATGTGTGTGTGTGTGTGTGGGAGGGGAGGCCAGTGCATTGTAATCATATATTTTTGTATAGTGAAGTTATTACAGCCGCTGTGATTTGTGTCCATGTGTGGCAGGTCCTGGGTGCTGGGTGCGTTTGCTTTGCTCTGCCTGCTGGGACTGACGTGGTCGTTTGGCTTGTTCTTCCTGAACGACTCGTCCGTGGTGATGGCGTATCTCTTCACCATCTTCAACACCCTGCAGGGGATGTTCATCTTCATCTTCCACTGTCTCCTTCAAAAGAAAGTAAGCACAATAATGGTGGTAAGAGGGGATACAGCGCTAATGGTTGTTGAGTTTTGTTGACTACTCGTGATTCAATCTATTAAAGCAGTAGCTGTTGCGTTCCTGTGTTGTTTTGTTAGCATTGTAATTATGTGTCTAATTAAATGAAGTCGCAATTACACGAAGCCTGTGCTTTTAGTTTGGATCTTTTGTGATTAGCCATCCTGATAGTGGTTGTAGCTTTTTTGCTTCCGGAGGCAGTCTGCAATTTATGAGTATGCTTTCATCAAAAAGCCTCTTTAATTGGTGTTTTGGAGATAGGGTTTTTTTTTTTTTGTGTGTGTGCAGTGTTTTTGTGATGTCTCTCATGCACAGCAGTGATGTCTGGCTGTCGCCCCATCAACAGAGGGGGTAATTTGAAAGAATGTCACATGAAATACGTTTCCTCCTCGAAAAACAAGAATTCCCCTTCTCAGAAACCAAAAGCCACAAACAAACATCTTGGTGTGAAAAACAAGGCTATTTTGACACATACCACAAGAAAATAGTGTTTTTCGGACACCATCATCATGCGTCCCCTAGTTTCCCCTATTTCACTAGAACATTTTAATATGGTTTGGCTGGAGCCCCGTCCAGACTGCCGTCTCTGACTCAAACTGCCCTTGCCGTTTGCTTTGTGATTCTGGCAGGTACGTAAAGAATACAGCAAGTGTTTCCGCCAGTCCCACTGCTGCGGTGGACTGCCCTTGGAGAGCTCTCACGGCTCGGGGAAGACATCAACATCCCGCTCCACGGCCCGCTACTCCTCTGCCACGCAGGTATGGCCTCAGCACTGACAATCCCACCTACTCAATACCCCCCCCCCCCCCCCCCTCACACACACACACACACACAAAGCCCCTGAACACTGTAAGTGCTTATCACTGGCTGCTGACAAATTAATCCACTCTTCCCTCATCACGCTTCACAGCTGAGGCTACGTTTAACCAGATAGAATGAGTCTGATCCCTGCAGGTTGTGGGGGGGGGGGAGCAGCAGTTAGGGGAGTAGAAATGTCCACACTGATAACCCTACAAGTACATCTTAGTACCTAACTGTCTCGTAACATTTCCCAGATGGTTAATCTGATGCCACATGATGGAAATGCAATGCCTTATACGGAATACGATATGCAGTATAAATTGTCATCAATAAAGGTGGGAGCAGAGAGATGTTCTGATGTTCAGGGAATCTGATTCTGAAGAGGAGTAAGGCTCACATGCATGTGTGTGTGTGTGTGTGTGTGTGTGTGTGTGTGTGTGTGTGTGTGTGTGTGTGTGTGCGTGTGTGTGTGTGTGTGTGCGTGTGCACGTGTGTGTGTGCTGTGTTTGTGGTTGGAGCAGAGCCGCATCCGGCGGATGTGGAACGACACAGTGAGGAAGCAGTCCGAGTCCTCCTTCATCTCGGGAGACATCAACAGCACCTCGACGCTTAACCAAGGTAAGTGCTGGCAGCCCCCCTGCCCTACTTTCTCCAACCCCAACCCCCCCCCCCCTCCCCTGCGCTCCAAGGCTACACGGCTGCCTGAGACAACACATGGCGGAATCGGTCGATACACCACCAAAGGCTACTGCTGGCCCTCCCTAACACTTTTGTTTTCTCTTCTCGACTCTTAACTGAGGTTTTCACTGAAACTGCTGTGATGACATTCTTGTCTGTAGGCTAACAGCACAAAGGGGTGGCATAAAGGCTAGTCAAGGCGACCACTCGGTGTTTACGAGGTTTTTCATAACTGAAAAGAATATAACTCGCCTGACATGAACCAATATGTACTTGTTTGCAGTGAAACTCGTTCGCTAACTTTTAGAAGTCTCAACAGCCACTTGTCTGCTTTGCAAAAAAAAAAAAAAAACGGTTTGATCTATTATTTAGCTCGAGTCAAGGTGTGACTGATGAGACGCTGATGTTAAACTCTCAGCACGCCCCTGACTAGCAGGAGAGCATGCTCCGCGGCGTTCCCTCTCAGCCAAAGTTACTCCAGAAAAAAACGTTGCCAGGCACAGCACAGAGGAGGTCACAGCCATGTTTGTTTGTTTTTTTAAGCTAGTAGTGATTTGGAAAGTCGCCACAAGCTCTACAAAGAAGGCCTTTTTTTTAACCTTTTTCCTTTAAACATGCTAGTAGCATCCTGCCTCACCTCTACCCAAATCATTTACACAGTGCACTCGCAGACTGAATGGGTATTGATATATTTTTTTTTGTTTGGAGTTGGGAGGCAGAGAAACTCTTAAGACAGGATTCACATTATTTTTTGTGGACAAGTGCTGAGGGATTGATTGTGAGGCCTGGAGTGGTTACGTATGCATTTTGTGAAGCACAGTTTTGTGTCTGCGTCTATAGGAAACTGAAGATCAGACTTGTTTTTGAGAATAATCTGAATAGTTGTTTCTCTGAGCACTTGTTAAAATGTAATCAAAGTTACACTGCTTTTCATGAGCATATCTTGAAGACATTTATTTAGGACCCTGCTAGGATGCCATTCCCTGCAATTTAGCATTGTTTTGTTTGTTTTTAGTTTTTAACTAAAGGAAATATTCAGTGTACTAAACTGCACTGTTTCTCATGGTGGCAGTTGACCTCAGGGATGTTTTTAATCAATTCCAACAAAATCAGATTAAACATAATAGGCTCTTAGTATAAAAGTAAATATGAGACAGATATGCTTTACAATTAAAAATTCTTCTTAAGTCTATATCTACAATAGCCAATCCATTGCAGTAGGCCTAGGTTCCTTACATCTGTGCTTAGAAATGTTTGATGAGTTGTTTGTCAAATTACATATTCTTCCCAAGTTTTGTGATGTACACAAACAGAAAATGAAGCTTACCACAATAATTACCCCCAAATATGTATTGGTTATGTTTTTCCTCCCGTAATTACAATCATCAAAGTGCGGATGAGAAAACCCATCTTTTTGTTTGTGAAAGATCAAATGTAATCCTACTTTATAATTAAAACGGTTGTGGCAAAAAAAAAAGCTTGACTTAATCCCATTTGAAGAGACGAGTAGGATGGAGAGGGAGTCTTTTTCTTTCTCATTATGTCTGCGGCTTATGAAATGTGCCTTTTCTTCTGTCTGTCCTTCTCTCCTCTTTATGTCTGTCCTCTGCTCCTCTCGTCACAGGGATGACTGGCAACTATCTTCTAACTAACCCCCTTCTCCGACCTCACGACACTAACAACCCCTATAACAACCTCCTCGCTGAAACCATCGTGTGCAACACTCCCTCACCTCCGGCCTTTCATTCTCCAGGTGCACTATGCCCTCCTCTTAAATGCTCTGCTTGTGTGTGTGTGTGTGTGTGTGTGTGTGTGTGTGTGTATTTCTGTGGAGTGAGTAGGTGAGTGGGAAACATGCATGTGTTGGAAATAACTGTAAATGGTTAGGGTTGGGGAGGGGGGTAGTTGGGGGAGAGGAGGTGGTTCTAATTGTTGTTTCTCAGCTTTGGTAGTTTTAAGTAATTTTTTTTTAGATTTCACTTTATTCCCTCTCACTCACGCTTGATTCCGAAAAGATTTGACTAGATTTTCAGTCCAGCGCCAAAATTAAATTGCTACTGGTGAGATTCGTCCGGCCAATTACTCGGCTTCCTCCCCGCTGACATCTCACCCCAAGGCACACAGCAAGTTTGGAGGCGGAGGATGCACAAGTTCAGCCTAACAAAAAGTGATTTTTAGTGCATGTTGCGTGGTACTTACACAAATTGGAGCACTTACGGTGTAATCAGCATCAATAATGAAACATCCCGCCTTTTTAAAGTGCCGTACGCCTCATTGTCTCCCATTCTCTTTGTGTTCCGCGATATTCACCAACCCCGCCTGTTCCGTAATGAGAATTGCTACAACAATAACCAGGCAGGCGTGGCTGCCTATTTATTTCACCTGTCGTTTGTCGACGAACACCAAAACAAAACAGACGCGGCGGCACCTGATTGGAATGCTGTTTGTGTCGTCTCTGCCCCACTTTCTTAGCTTGCCCCCCCCCCCCCCCCCCCCTCCTCCTTCTCGTCAAAGCAAACAGGAGGAAGCGGCTTTTGCATTCAGCCTTCTCTCCCCCCACACTCCCTCTGAGATATTATATCACAGGCAGCCGCCGTGTGGGCCGAACTGCACCCCTCTGCCGACGCAGCCCTATTTGATGATGAGAATAGACACAGAAGGAGAGAAAAAAAAACTGAATATGAGGAGAAGAAAATGCAAAGAAGTCATACAGCAGGTATCGTTTGTGCCGGGAGCTGACAGACGACAATGCGGCTGCGGTGTTCTTTTGACGCGCCGTCTCCACATGCAGTTTTAAATGGCAGCCCGTTGTTGCGCAGGTCTTTGCATTTAGATGGCAAACGGACCTTTGAAGAGGAACGGAGCAAATAGTTTGCCGCATCTGCATACATTTCCGTTCCCCACATCCCGTCCAATTGACAGTGAACTAATCAACACTCTGAAAGAACCCCAGGGCCGTGTGTTAGTGAACACGCCACACAAGGAGGTATGGGATCTGAGTTTATATCTACTATGCAACCAGCCAGGGTACTGCCGTCGCACACTACCTACCTCAATAGGCAGGAATAAAGAAATTACACTCATATGTCTCAAAATGTGCTGTCGATAAAAAATGATAGGCACTCAATGTGTCAGTTTCTGTTGTGGAGCAACTATGACAAAAATAAAATGTGGGTGCATAAACCTGCTGGCACACATATACACACACACACACACACACACACACACACACGTAAAGACACACACACACTCAGGAACATAAACTCAAAGAAGACATTCACACACGCAATGCAACCTCCAGCTGTCACTCACATTCATCATTCTCACACTGGAGACAGGAAGCTCAGCAGCAGTACCTGTGCTCGTTCAAACAACGGCAGCCAAATAAATAACGACATAAAGCCGAGGCATCATTACTGACACACTGAGCGCGGGGACCCTGTTGCCAAGAATTAGCATGAGTGTTCAGCGGGAGAGAAGCAGATAGCATCCTCTTGACATAATTACAGAAGAGATTACAAAAGGAGATGTGCAGCCACGGCGCATTCTCCTTTACAACACTATCAGTGACATAGACGAAATTAATAGTAATCCTCAAAAGCTCAGTGAGGGGTGCACTGCAGGCAATCTTGGAGGGCTTAAGTTGCCTCTGAACGCAAAGGGAATCCACTTATGGAGAGGGATGAGACACCACCAAGCCTTTGCTTCTTTTTTATTTATTTCTTTGCTGTGGTGCCCGCTCTGCGAAGGCAACGTGGCGGCCCTGACACGTTTTTTAGTTTTTTTTTCTTAAAGCCAAGCGATGTTAGGAGTTCCTGAATTCACAACAAGACACTCATTGGACAAGCACAAAGGGGAGAGTGAGAGAGAGAGAGCGAAGGAGAGTTTAACTTCACAACTTAACATCACAAGGCAAACTGTGGAGAATAAGAGCGAGCGAAACAGAAGGCCTCTGTTTTTCACCCAGAGTTCCTGAGCAGAAGGCAAATGAGACAGAAAAATGGAGAGAGAGGGTGGTAGAGGGAGAGAGAGGGAGGGAGAGGGAGAGAGAGCGAGGGGGGGGGGGAGGGAGGGATAAAAAAAAAAAGAAAAGGGGGTTGACAGAGGAGAAAGAGTGGGCATTGTAGCTGTGTTTATTCAGCCTTACCCAAGGCTGTCGATTTCACTGGGGATGCGCATGCATCAACACTTAAAGCTGCTCAAGTCGAATAAAAGAACAATTCCAATGTACATCAGGGTGAGCTGGCACAGAGTCAAGGCCTTAACTCACGGCTACACAAACTGTCAATAGGACTGAGGCACAGGTTGGGGAAGAATGAAGCCAATATGTCCACCTTAAGCTGATTCTGTTGCCTCCAAGAAGTCAGTCATGATCCAGGTGTAGTGCGGTGTAGTTCTGTTCTCACAGCCATCGTTGCCCTTTCTCCCTGAAGAACAATACCTGTCTGGAGAGATATAAAACAGCCACGATTGTTTGATGCACAAGCAAATGCAAATAATCTCTGCAATGGCACAATTTCACGGTGTCTCCTCCGCCCCCCTCTTTTTTGCCTCGTCCCCTCCTTTCCCACCCTTGCTGCGTTTTTTCTTCTCCCGAAAAGGAAAGTCTTTCATGTCTGTTTTTACTTTCTTTTCTCTGTCTACAAAAGAGACTTTTCCTTATCGCACTTACGGCATGTTACAGGAGAGCAGCATCCCCCCCCCCCCCCCTCTCTCTAACTCCCTCTCTCTCTCTCTCCATCTCAGTGCCTCGCTTTTTAACCATAAAAAACACCAAATCGGCCTTCATCGTGTAAGGCCCGGACTGCTCATAGGTCCTACCTCCCCCATCTTCGTTTCATCACTCTGTCCTGTTTCTCCCCATTCCTCTCTGTTTTCATCAGCTCCTATTTCTCTCCTTCTCTCTCCGTCCCTGTCTTTCTCCAGTGAGCTTCCTTTATTCTTCATTAATTGTGTCAATCCCCATACACAAAGGCCTATTTGAGTACGATTAATAAGTGGCCCTAGCTGGAAAATGTGCCATAATGCTTGGATTAGCGGGAACTGCATTTCATTTCTAGCCCCTTATTAGCCTATCCGTGAGACGCCTGGGCTGCGGACGCGTGTCAGTTTTGTCGAGGCTCGAAACATAACAGTCGAAGGCTTATCAGAGTTTTTGGACCAATTATTTCAAAATACGCTCCCATACACCTAGGTGAAATGTGCTTCCGGGGAATATGAAGTAAATGGGATGATGCGGAGCTAGACAGCTGAGTATGTGCGATGCTCGCTAGATGAGGATAGGAGCTAGAAAGAGACACATGACTTGATAGGAGGCTGTGATTGCTTGCTGCTGAACCCCTTTACACTTGCCACATCCTGAATTCAGCCATCCTGCCAATTTGCTCCATCATTTCTCAGAGGAACAGGAAAAAACCCCACTGTGGAAGTTTAATGTAAAGTTTCTTAAGGACATTTTGACATTGCTATTGTCCTGGTGTCAGTGTTTTTGGGTTTCTTTAGCTATACTATTTTTTTGAATATGCACTGGTGTATCCACCACTGAATGGCACACTACATCCCGTCTTTGACGCAGCATTGGGCTGTCTGGGAAGCAACACGGGCCAAATCTGTACGGATGGTCTGAATTCAGGCAAGACCGGTTTATTTTCCCCGAAGGCTTTTTCTTTTCTTTTTGAATTGTTATTATTTGATTGATTTGGTGTGTATCCTCAAATCGGTGATCTGATCACTCTTTGTCATGCTGCAATAAAACCGACAGTTACTGTTTCACTTTTCTTTTGCGCCTCGGCAGTCGTCAGGCCCGATGGCCTGAGCAGACGCACTTGATGTGAGTGGTGGTAAAGTGAGTTGGGCTGCACCCTGCCTGCCTGTGTGTCTGTCTGCCTGCTTGCCTGTGTGTTTGTCTGCTTGTGTGCGGCTGTCTTTCATGTGGCTTATTGGGTCCACCACATTCCCCATTCACACGTATGATTTCGTTTCACCAATGTGCGCATAGATTATTTATTGTCGGTGGATATTGGTCTTTTCATTTGGCTTTTCGTTTTGGTTTGTTTGTTGGTTGGTTTGTTGGTTGGTTGGTTTTATTTGATATGTTGTTTTGTGTGTGCGTGTGTGTATGTGTGTGTGTGTGTGTGTGTGTCTGTGTGTGTGTGTGTGTGTGTGTGTGTGTGTGTGTATGTGTGTGTGTGTGTGTGTGTGTGTGTGTGTGTGTGTGTGTGTGTATCCAGCTCTAGTGCTTTGAGGTACTGACGCTTGCTCCTACATGTGGCCACATGCTGTGTGCATGTATTAGTGTGTGTGTGTGTGTGTGTGTGTGTGTATCCGTGTGTATCCGTATGTGTGTGTTTGTGTTTGTGTTAACCATTGCTTGTTTTTAATATTGTGAAGGACAAGCTAGAGAAAACGAACATATAATGTGGGTTGGTTCCAGTGGACACAAATGGCTGCATTGGCATTCAGTGTGACAAAAAGAAATATCACATTTAGTCATCACGCAGGTTTTTTTTCATTCTCTTCAACACTGATTTTCACATTCACCACGCCAAGATGCTGGCTTTCAACTAATGGCCTGGTTAATGTCCTGAACAGTATTAAAGTGGTTGAGTGGGTGTGTTGGTTGTGTCCTCTCTGACGTGTTGCCATGGCAGAGGGTGTCAAAACTAATAATTTTCTCTCCTCTCCTCCCTTCCCTCCCGCGCCACAGGCCAGCAATCCCTGACCAACAGCAGGGACGTGAGCGCCATGGACACCCTGCCCCTCAATGGCAACTTCAACAACAGTTACTCACTGCGCGACGAGGAGTACGAGGACCCGGCCGTGCACTGCCCCGCTGACTGTGCCCTTGCCCTGGACGACGCCACCTTCGAGAAGATGATCATCTCTGAGCTGGTTCACAACAACCTGCGGCCGCGCGGCGCGCCCAGGCCCCACCACGCCGAGCTCAACCCCCACGACAAGGAGAGGGAGAAGGAGCGTGGCCGGCTGGCTGGCGGGGCACCGCCTCAGACGTGGCTGAGCGTCGAGGTTGGGGTGCGACCGGGCAGCGGGTGCAGGGAAGGGGGGTCCAGCGGCAGCGAGGACGACGCCATCGTGGCCGACGACGCAGACGCCTCCTCCCCGGTCCGCCCAGCAGCCAGCGGGCCACCGCACCCGACGCTGGAGCTGCTGCTGCACCCGCACCACCGCCAGGTGCTGGATGCCCCGCTGCTGCCCCAGCGGACTCACTCGCTGCTCTACAGTGCCCAGCGGGCACAGCGCCGGGTGCCGCGCCACCAGCCGGACGACGACGACGAAGACGACGATCAGCTGGACAATGGCAGCGCGGACAACCGCTGTGGCACAAAGTCGGCGCTGGCGGCCCAGGACAAGGACTCGCCATCGCCCAACAACAGAGACTCCCTGTACACCAGCATGCCCAACCTCAGAGACTCGCCCTCGCCCTCGCCGTATGCAGCTGACGAGGACGAGGAGCTCTCGCCTTCCTCCTCCACGCGCAGCGAGGCCGAGGACCTCTGCCACAAGAGCATGCCCGACCTGGGCGACGGCCCGCCGTCGCTCTCCTACTACCACATCAGCCGGCGGGGCACCAGCGAGGGCTGCATCGGGCCTGGGGACCCCGAGGGCTGCCCCCCGCCTGCGGACGGAGAGCCCCCCAGAGACGGTCAAATGCAGCTGATCACCAGCCTCTGAGCTAACGGGGCGGCAGTCCAAGAGACGCCTAGCCACTTTCACCAACCCCTCCAGCTCTCACTTGTTTCCTCTCTCTCTCTCTCTCCCTCATTGTTCCGATTCGCAGACCATCAGGCAGGAAAAGTGAGCCACACGTGGGAGGAGGCAAAGTGAAAATACATTTTTGATTCTAACGCAACAAGTACAAACAAACATACACACACACACACAAACAATACCTTTGTTTTTTTTTTTTTTTAAATAATGAAGAAGAAGAAAAAAAACTATATCACAGCCATCTGTGTATTTTAACTGTACTGTTGGACTCCTGGGGTGGGAAATGCACAGAATGGTGTGTGTGTTTGTGTGTGTGTGCGTGCTTGTCTTGATAGAGAGAGAGAGAGAGAGAGAGAGAGGTGTCCATGACAAGCCTGGCACCATCCTCACCCAAGCCTTTGTATGATATAACAGAACCATGCCAATGTCTTGGAGCTCTGAAAACTGTCCTGAGTCTTTTCCAATGGGAGAACCCCCCCTGACTTCGGAGCATTCAAAGTCCCCCGATTCTAGAGCAAGGGCCATGCCCCAAAGCCGTGACTCAAAGACTGAACAGAAAAGAGAATAATGAACCACTACTCAGACTCAGGCCTTATATTTTCTCTATTGCACATTCAACTGTTGTACAAAGAACAGCTAAAGAAGATATATTTTGCTGTACCACAAGTGTAAAAAAAAAAAAAGAAGATAAAAAGAAAACCAAGCAAAACAATTATGGCAACCATTAAGTGAGACATGTCAGTGAGAGATTATTGTGAAAAGGTTGCACATCATGTTAAAATGTGTTTTTTCCTCATACACGTCATTCATTGTAGTACTTTTAAAACATGGAGGAAAACATGTAAACCCATGAGTACATACACACATGTCCACTTGTGAGCAGTGTTTTTGCTTTCATGGAATATGGATTTTTCCGGGTAAAAAAAAAAATGTATTTTTGCCAATGTTCATATACAAGGGACCCATTTCCCTCTATTTCAAACAAAAGATAGCAACGCCTTGCACAAATTTGGAGTGAATTGGGTTATTATGTAATTTATTTACTGGAAAATGCTTGACAGATAGTCAAGATTCAAATATCTCGTGTTGATACGATCAAGAACGTTAAATAATTTATTAAGAGTGATGGAAAGCAGAAAATAAAAGGAAAGGTGCTGGAAAGAAAGAAAGTGTGTGATTTGCATCAGTGATCAGCACTGTTGATATTCATTTCAATCATTTTGTAAAACCCCATTGTCAGAAGCTGATGTAAAATCCAACTCTTGTTTGATATCAAATAAATGTGAGAATTTTTTTCTGGTTTACAAATTCATGAACACTGTTTTTCTATATATATTTGTGCGTGTGTGTGTGTGTGTGTGTGTGTGTGTGCCTGATAATAACTTGTTTTGGCTATCCTGTACTTGACTGGAACCAAATACACATCCCCCTTATTGTTTTGTAAAACATCACTGTGCTGGCTATACGAATCATTTGACATTGCTTTCCAATAGCTGCAAAGCAGGACGGTCAAAACAACTGCCATTCAACACTGAGGACATAATTATACTTGGCACATGCTTTTAAAAGCGCAAGTCTATTGAGACAGTTTTCACCTTGGTTGGATCCACCCTGGCCACTCTGCTGTTAACTGGAGACAACAGATGGTGCGTGTGGGCTAAATGGTATTTGTTGAGTTTATTTGCCCTACAGGAGAAGCTAATAGTATCTGAGGTACTGAAAATAGAAAACAGAGAGATGAGCTAGCACTCGGGATTTGTTGTTTGAAAAATGACTTTCTCAACACCCAAGGAAAATACGAAGTCTTAATATAAATCATTTAGGAGGTATTTATTCCTGGGTGGTTGATGTAATCTCATCATAAGCTGTATCAAAAAGCTGAATAACATGCTTGTTTTTTTTATGAACACCACTGCAACTCATAAAAGCATCTCAAAAAGATTCACGTCTCTACCCTCAAAGAAAAAGAGCTTATTAAAAGACCTTCCCAACCACACAAACACAGTCATTACAGGCGCGACACTGATGCAACGATCTATCAGGTTCTGTGCAACTCCCAGCACAAGTAATTCAAAGCTCATTTGCAAGTTTGCCCCATGCCCACTCACTCTGACTGGGAGGCAGGCCAGCACAAACAAGCCCTTCGGCCCTATGTCCCTGCAGCACCAGACATGACATTGCACCTGGCCCATTCATCCCACAACTGCAGCCACAACGTGTAGAAACCCGCACACAGAGCCATTGCAGTCAGACAGTTGTGGAGTGCTGTTGGTATGCGCTCTGCCAGGCTAACATTCAAAGTCAATGGCTGCCAACACGAGACAATACCGCAACTAATGAAACTCTTATCGTCTTGTCATAAAGCTTTGTCTGGTATTATGCATATATATTGGCTCATTGTTGTTGGAAAAACAACCTGTTCTGTTCCATTTCTATGTAATTATCACCTGCAGGCACTGCTCACATTGAATTAACTGTGGGATACGAACTGCTGACATAGTCGTAGCTCTTGCATCACGACAATGTTGTGTTTTATGTGCTTACTGATTACAACCATTTTCACAGCAGGGAGGCTGAAATCGTAGTTTGCAGTCACGTTTACCAGCCTTGTGGCCACATCAAAGTAGCGGGTGTGTATGTAATCCACTGTGTCTACGGAGCAGTATGGGATTGCAGAGGAGGGACAACATAGAGGAAGGAAGCTGTCACACTGACTCCCAGAACAATCAAAGAGTGTCCCGTCTGGGGCCCAGACATCAGCAGAAGTGTGTTCTCAATTTGAGGCAGAGGGAGTTGCTTTAATACCGAGCAAGGTTGTTCTTGAAAGCGTTCCTGTCAGTTAAACTTAAATGTGCTCAGAGACTCCCACGTTGCACTCCCCCCCCCCAAATGCCCATCACCGGAATAAATAAAACAAATAGAGCTCATTTGGAAAAATTGTAAGCGCTGCCGAGAGATTACATGATAGAGGGTATGACAAATGAACGCCTCACACTGGACTTGCACGTCTCCGCAAGGCCCATAAGACCTTATTAGATTGTAATCACTCATTCATGAAGTTGATGTTGATCTTCCCCACAGTGATTTCACATGGTTTCATGTCCATCTTCAAAAAAGAGAGTGCTCCTGCATTCCGATCGAAGGCCTACTTTTGAGGCTTATCACCTCGATGCATTCTGAGGTCATTAAAAAGTCATTAGTCCACAGAATTACAAACAGCGCCGTGTTTTTCTGCGTGTTTCGTCTTGTGGTAAACTTTACCAACAGTGCAGATGATATATGTTTATGGTTTCATTGAAAAGTCACCATTAGTGGCAGTCCACTTTAAAGTGAAAAAGGTGTTCTTGCAGACAAACTGTTATGTTACTGGATAGCAGTGTTTAGGGAAAGCGGAAACTGTATAATTACATTACAGCAGACATATAGCAGGAGGAGGGTCACCTTACCACTGGGCCTCTGTGTGTATCAAGTCTGCATTCCCTCATATTTGTTTTTGTAGTAATGGAAAGTGTATGTGTGTGTGTGTTTGTGCGCGTGCGTGTTTGCGTGCGTGTGTGCATATGTAGGTGCACTGCTGTGTACATTGCTGTATGGGGCAAAGAGTGCATGGCATTTATGGAAATTAGGCTTTACCGGAACAATGCCAGAAGTTTCTGTATGTTCAAAGAACAACTTTATATCAAGTGTAGTCACATCCAATGGAAAATGAGGTTAATACAGAACTTCTCTCTGTACTCTATATCCTTGAGTTGACTGGGGAGGTGGGGGGGAAGAGAACCAGGGAGGTGGTGGTGGGGGGGGGGGGGGGATGAAGAAAGGCCCAGTATGGATAGAGATATCTTAAGCACTCCTCCATGGAGACCCACTATGAAAGGCCTCACCTTAAAAGAACCCCTTACATGGCAGGCTTACTGCCTCCAACACTTGAGGCCTGCACAGGTCCACAGCAGAGGAGCAGGGGATATGGTTTCCATCTGGATGAGTACGTGTGTACAGGCCCGTGTGACTTTGAGTTTTGTGTGTGTGTGTGTGTGTGTGTGTGTGTGTGTGTGTCTGTTAGCAAGATTGTTTGAGTGTGTGAATTTGTATGCTTCTTTTGCAGCATGCCTGTAAAGGTTTATGTAATGTAAGTTTATTACCAGCTCACCGCAACATCCATATTCAAATCAATACCTGGAATCTCATGTTTAAGTTTATGGTCACTTCAGCATCGGAGAACTCATTTGCCGATTGCATTTTTCCCATCTAGGTGACCTTTCCCTGGGACTGCTGGTGGTCTTACACAGGGATTTGGACCTTTCTCTCGACAAATAAATTGAATATTTCAGGCCGCTGAGAGTGCATTGGTCCACAAAAAGTGCTCTCTTGTGGATTAAAGTTCCTAACCATGGTGGTCATTAAATATCCTCTGACATTTTCAGGCAAAGAGTGCGCTGGCCAGTCTCCAAGGATGGCTCCATTAAAAACATCCAGGGCATTTAATCAAAGAGGAAAATAAGACACCGGTCTCTCCACAGGCCCCTCTGGTTAAATAAAGGTTGAATAAAATAAATTCACTTTCCTGCACTGGGACAAGGGTTGGGCCCCACCCAGGGACGTTATGTAGTGAGAGACATATTGAAAGTTCACACTGAATGACAAATTCATCCATTATTACACATGAGCCTCTGTGAAAGCTGCTCACTTAAAGAGGTTATGAGCATATATTCTCCTGTGTGCATGTGTGTGTGTGTGTGTGTGTGTGTGTGTTTGTTTGTTTTAATAAAGGTGGCATATGTTGTGCTGGTGGGGGAAACTTTATGTAGGCTGAGAAGGTCCCTAGTGGTGACTGAACAAACACAGGTATAAGGGACTGGCCACCGCTGTGGCATTAAATACTTCCCATCTCTGGTCCATCCCATCTACTCAGTCAATAAACTACCCAGAGGGGTCCTCCACTGAGGAGGCAGTCTCTTCCTGTCTAACATCCTCGAGGCTCCCCTGGAGACCTCTACAACAACCAATTAGAGTGCTGGATGAGTTTCTGAAGGTCACATGACTGCAGAGGGCACAGCTCTTTACTGACAATACCAGAGGCTGATTATGTGTTGACGTTGAATTATGTATTTATGTTAAATTATGTACTATTTTTAATAATAGTATTGAAATGGTATTACAAGTTAATCAGTTCATATTCTTTTGTCAGATGCAGCTGTGTACTGTGTATTTTTTAAACACTAATAGATTAAGTAAGTAATTTTAAGTACTGAAACCACAACACTGAAATGAGCTATCCACTCCTGACAGTTTTACCTTTTAAAAGTAAAAAAAGGTCTGAATTATAAAACTTCAAAGTGGAATTGTAAAGACATGATCAGATAGTATTTCCAGGGAAGGACATAGTAAACTTATTGTACAACTGAAACAATAATAACTGCATAAAATGCAAGGCTTTGAGAAGGTTTTCACAGCTGAAATGCAACCTTGCTTTTATAAAATGAAATGCTTGTGTCTCCTGATTTCTTCTTGACCATTTATGCTTTTTGTAAGCCATTTAACCTGCAGGAACATAGCATAGTATCTGTGCCCCACTCAGCCTTACCCTGTTGGCCAGTGGCATCTACTAGAATGGTTTTGGGCATTGTGACAGACATTGGGCTGATAGGACAAGCTGCTGCGAGATATCGGAGAAACATGCACATATTGCTTACACTGTGTCAAGGCCATCGTAACTCAAGCCAGCACTGCATAGATGGAGGTCGAGATACTGACACCAAATTGATCAATACACATTTACAGGGAGCCCCAGGTAACTCAGGAGACTGCAGGCAGCACAAGCATTTTAGAAGGCTTGGACAAAACAAAAAGAAATACCAAGAAAGATGTGAATGTATATAAAAGCGTCCCTTACCCACAATATTGATTTCAGTTATTGTATGTATGAGGAAAAGCCATTGATACTGACATCTTGCTGAATAAGAAGAAAGGGGGGGGGGGGGGGGGGTTGGGGGTTCATTTGTAGATGAAACCTTACATAAGGTACAGGATTGTCAAATGATTTGACATAAGCAAAGTCTGTCGTTTTTAGTCTAATTTCAAGAACTTCCGAAAAAGGAAACTGCTAAAAGGGCCCATTGAGGAATTCATATTTGGACACGATTGCTCTTGAGGTGTGTGTTTAATGTCACAGCTCAGGCAGTCTGAAATGCTGATGTCTGGAACAGAGACATCCTGTGTACGGCGTACGTATTCAGGCAAGATTTTTTAAATTAATTGAAAGACGACACAGAGGTAAAGTGCATTCCAAGGCTAGAGCCAAGTGAAGTGCATATTCTGAAGGACTGAATTATCTGCTGTTTTCATGGCCGCTCCTTTCAACCTGTTTTTCGCCGATTGGCAGTGAGCTAATCTGAGAAGCTCCTTCTATCCATGAAAATGGGGACATATAAATGTTTTTGACTCTGAAAAGGAGCTAAAAACACCTTTATTTCATACTTTGCAAATAGAAACGCATAAAGTCTTAAAATATGAATTGACCATATTCATTTGTTGTGATAGATTAACAGGACAGATTCTGATTGATTTGCATTCAAGCACAAAACGTGAATGTTCTTAAATGAAAATTAGACACATTTCCAGAATTCCCTATCACAGAAGTATTTTTGGGCTGATAGGCCAGTATAGGGTATTTTTATTTTTAATGTTATAATTTAATGGAGTATTTTTAACCAAGCAGCTGCCCCCGGAGCAGATCTGTTCCTGCACCAGCACAATTGGGCCAAATCAGTGCCAGATTCATAGTAATAGTAGCAGGTATGTGGTGATGTACTGTATGTGTTCAGATAGAAAACCACCTTGTGCTGTGTTGTTGATATCATTATAAATCCGGCTTGCTTTTTAGCGACCAGTCAAGGATCCATTTGGCGAGATTGTGGTCCCATGATGGCCACTCCCCTCCCCTCTGTCACGCAAATGTCTTTTTTATTGTTGTAAGGGTTTTAATTGTTGTAACAAGGGTTTTGGAAATTGTACAGGGCAATGTTCTTGGACCTAGCAAAAAAAAAAAATGTCCCTCCAAGACCATGCTTACTAAAAGGTCTTTGGTATGTGTGTGTTGGGGGGAGCATGCAACAAATGCATTCAATTCCATCCTTGGTTGCTAGGCATTTTTGTGTGGTAGGACTGTAATATTCATTTTCTTTGACCCTAATTCGTGGTTTGTATGGAAACTGACAGCCTGGTCTTATAGTTGGGGGGTGCAGTACGTATCAGATTACTCCAGTAACCAATCCAATAGAGTCCAGATGCTCTTTCTCAGACCAGAGGACTCTGTGTTTCCTCTCCATAATTTAGATTGAGTAGGCAGCCCAAGTGCCCTGCAAACAAGTTGCCACATGACTAAACCCAGAAGATAAATAATATTTCAGAGGTATGCGAAGGCGATTTGTGTAAACACGAACACTTGCAGCGCATGAGAAAGATGAGATAAAAAGAAAAGAGAGAAAGCAAACCGAGACAGTGTACCCTTTATGGATTGCTGTAAAATCAATCGATGCACACACTCATGGTTTCTAAGGAGCTAATGAGCGCTGGGATTGAGTGTGGCAGCGCGGCTGTGTCTCCTTATGTCACCTGTTGCCAGGTTACACAGTCAGATACCGTGGCTCATGTGGACTCCCTCCCCTTCCAGCATTGTGTTGTCAAGAGGTGCCTGTCAAGGTCGGCCAGTTTGAACCAGACCTCTTGTAAATAGGAACAACCTTAAAAACTATGTTTCATAACTTGCTCCCTGCCTAGCAATGTAAAACAGAGAATGCAGAGGGTCGGTGGGGTTGAATTCTCCATGAATACCTCACCAATAGTGTACTGTTGATGGGTGTAGGTGTTATCAGGGTAAACATAACGATAGTTGGCAGAGAACAGGAAACTGGAGAAACCTCAGATGTCATAAGTACTTATGAATGTTTACTTTCAGGTCTGTGAAGGCTGTGTCATGCCACAAATGCCATAGAACTCCCAGGCCCACTGGCATGTACGAGGCAAGATGGCACCAGCGAGCGCATAAAATTACGACAAATCTAAACCGTTTGTTCCTAATTGTCTTTGTAGCCTGTCAACTTGATTTTCTGAACCCTGTGTTTCAAGTCAAGAGACTCTGTTTGGAGTGCAATAATTCTCCGCCGTAGCATTGATTTTCATAGCTCTGCAATGATCTCCATATGGTCTGTGCCAAGTTCAGCCCTCTAGAGTTTCCAGCACAGATTCTTGCTGTGTGCTGGAAACACTGGCATAAGTACATTTGCTGTGGAAAAAAACTGCTTTAGAAACCAAAGCATAGATCCAGGACACCCTGCTGTCCAGAGCTGCAAACCTCGCCACTGATCCTACTGTGCTGAAAGAGAAGGGAGTTTAAGAAATGCTAAATGCTACTGTTAAAAGCTCAGCCTTCATAGCACTTACATGGCCACTGATCACTGAGGTCTTTGAACACGCAGGCTTCTTATTTTTTTTAAACATGGCCTTTTATTGTTGTACTATTCAAAGATAGAAGAAAAAGAGACATATTTTACCCAGATAGCAAAAATGTGCTTATGATAATCTGTATCATAATAACGTGGCCTGTATATGTATAAATCCTCATTTACATAACATATATAATCAGTATGTTTATCAAGACCCCACAACAGGCACTATACTTATTATACTGTATATCTTTTCACAGAAGCAACATCAATGGTGAACAGCTTTTTTGAAAAGCTTCTTCCATTGTATTTCAAAGAAACTCGTCCTCTCTTCTGTTATGTCGGTTTCTGGCACGTCCTCTGGTATGTTGTAAAAAGGAAACCCTTTGAAGTAAAGGGGGGATAAAAAACACAACAGTGTATCGCGATCATTCAGTTCACAATTCATCACATAATGGCTCACACATGGCGGGCAATTTTAATAAATGGCATGATAATGTATAAATCAATCTTGGATACACACGGTTGTACTGCCACTCCACTCAACTAAAGGGCAACGCGTTACACTAACAGTCTAACAATGACATTGTAACAATTGCAGTTAGCCAATATCTGAGGCCAAAATAAGTGCATGGACCCGCAGAAATAGCAATAACAATTGAGACAAAAATCCAATCTTGTCCAATCAGAAACATTCATACATGACAGTGAACACATCTAATTTACTCAGAATATAGAGACGGAGAAAAATAAATCTGGGGATAGCCCAGTATGTATGGATCATATTTTAAAACTTTTGCCAGAATGGACAATAGTTACAGTAGCAATCTGGCATTTCTCATCATTTCTCATTTCTTGCTTGGTTGCATCAAGTACCTAAATCTGTACGATAGATTTCCCATATTTTAGGGAATATCTCTGTCGGCGAGCCATAGCCTCCAGGGCTGGAGATGGGGATTAATAAACTGGGTTTAATGTGGTGCCATGCCTGCACCTCTGGGAAATGCTTTTCCAATAATAGGAGTGCTGGGCACCAGAAGAAAGCCCACACATCAGACCGGCATTTCATAGCAAAATGAGTGTAGCAGATTACCCCAGCTTCTCCTCCGCAGCTGAGGACGACTCCCCAAACATGTGGACACACACAGACAGACACACACACACACACACACACACACACATACACACACACACACACACACATGCACAAAAACACACACACAGAGACACTCACTTACACACAAACATACTGTATGGACACATTAGAGTCTATTTATCGTGACAGAGATATATCCGTTGAGACCAAGATATAATCCAAGTTCAATCTCTATCTCTCTGCACTTCAATAATAATAATAACTTTTGTTTTAAGGAGTAAATATGATCTCACATGATATTCTATTAATGCATTATCAGTGGCAAACACATTTTAGAAATCCGCCTGAAGTCTTTCCAGTCATTGCCGCAACCTCCCTCCTTTGGGTCCCTCCAGATTAGCGGGAGATTTATGTTTAATTTAAGCGAAATTGCCCAATGAATCATTCGATAATGGAGCAGAGGTCAGAGGAGCGCAGCGCACCACTGATCTGCTCCCAGGCTGCCGTGGGCTCTTTCAGCAGCCCAGTGTACTACACTCACTGGGAAGACAAGATAACCTGCTCTCAGTGCACAGCTCACACACACACACACACACACACACACACACAACCACATATGCATAATATACGCTCAATGCGTATGCACGTTTACATCCTTACAACACCTATACCCCTCCCCCCCACACACACACACATTCACAATTTAATGTCACTCTGAGACTGTGGTTACGGGTGGTGTGTGTTAGCATATGGTTGTGTGATTTCATGACATTCCTAATTAAACACAGTAATCCACTTGTCTGAGAGGCAAGGTCACTCCTGTAATAAAAAAAATATGGCTGTATGGATGGATGGAGTGTCGAGCAGAATATTAATTCAAAGGCTTGGGTTACACCACCATATCTGTTTTACACATGCATCTACCCACGGGTGAAAAACTGTGAAAAGAAAAAGAAAGACACACATAGAAAGATATAAATTCCTAAATAAATTGTCTAATCTGTGTTCAGTGAGACCCAGGAGGAAACTCAGAGTTCAGAATAAACATGTAAAGGATCAAGCACTGCCAGATATAAGGGAAAAAGTACTACATGTAGTCTGACTCTGGCTTAGCTCCCAGACACAAAGTGCACCCCTCTCAATGCCCCTGTAAATTACACCCTATGTCTCCTATTAGTTAAGAGTTTTAGCTGTGGCTGTGTGAAAAATTATTCTTCGGTACCACTAAATCCCCCAGTTCCAAACCTATGAGATAATGTAGAGGAAGGAAAAAAAAATGAGGGGGGGATATTTGAGACCTTGAACCCTCCTTGATCTACCGGAGGCATTCCACGCAGTCCCCCTGGTGGTTTGCACGGGGTTCCTCCCAGACCTCAATGCCCCATTGAAGAGCCACAGCTGGAAAAGTACACCAGGACATGTTAAACACCCTTGTAAAAAGGCCATTAAAGGCAGTGCTGTCCCTGGCCATGCAGTGTGTGTGTGTGTGTGTGTGAGTGTGTGTGTGTGCGTGCGTGTGTGTGTGTGTGTGAGTGTGTGTGCGTGCGTGTGTGTGTGTGTGTGTGCGTGCGTGCATGTGTGTGTGTGTGTGTGCGCGTGTGTATCCTGCGTACATCTGCTCTTTCTGCCATCTCCGCGAAGCATTTGGTAAGAAGGTTAAGGTTATGAGGCTCGCCTATGAAAACAACCTTCAAACGCAATTTGGATGAGAATCACAGTAATATTCTCATGCGCCAACAGTGATTTAATTCACAGACATAACAGCCAAACAAACATCATATCCCATTATATTGTTATATTTAGTAGTAATGCTAAAGACATAATTGTGTAATTAATTTGCACAAAATATTAAAAATCAGTTCAAAGCACTGTAATTGTCTTCACCATGATCGTCTTTACGTATATATTACCCAATGTTTTGCATAGACAATGGGATTATAAACATGCGATTATTTGATTGAAAAATGTAACCAGCTATAAAAAAATATCACAACAACGTTTTACCTATACATCTCAATGAAAGGTAGACCACGATGAGACGATAATGAATGTATCATCTGACCTTTAACAGTGTGAGTTAAACTGCTGTTTTAAAATACAGGCTTAGTTTAGCTTAGTCTTCTATGTATAAATGACCATCACAGTAAAAAAAATCCCTTTAAAAGAAAATGGAATTATTCTAGAACAAACCATTTACAGTATGTCAGTAATTCATAAATTGAATAAGCAATCTCTGCCATTCAGACTGACCTAAACCATAGATGACCTGTGAAATGACATCGTTGCAAGATTTTCAATCCAAGGACAGAGTCTGCTGTGTTCCATTAACTGTTATCACCAATTTCTCCTGAACAAACTCTGTGTGATGTGGGAATACACACAGGACTGTGCTCTGGATAACAGGTAGCCGGGGTTGGCTGCTTCTTAAGATTAGCGGCACATGGTGCCTCCATGCTGGGCCAACATCAGAAGTCCAATGGCTGTAATAACTCGCTGAACATTCCCACTCAAATAGATCTGTTTTAAATTCAAACAGCCTAAATGGCTTCTTTTCTATGCTTTCTTTTGATTGTTTTCTGAGTTTTCATTTGTATTATTTTTATTATTATTAATTTATTTATGACTTCATAATATTTTTGCCAAAATGATTTCAGGGCTAATTACATGGCATTATGGTTTTTGAGGGTATAAATATTGTCTGTTAAAATTATAACTGCTGAATGCTTTTTCTCAGTTCCCCATCCTGCAAAATTAGACTATCTTGTTGCTTTCATATTGAAGGGAATATCGAGCTGAGTCTGATATGATATGTTTGTACCACACCATAACCAAGGTTAATGTTATATTTGCATTAAAGGCACCCAGTGCAACTTTCAAGGCAAAAATAAACATTCAATTTCTAGTCTTTTTTACATGTAGTAAGTTTCAATAACTCCATACCATTACATATCGACATTCAAGGAGCAAAGATGAGACGTCGTTGTGTGGTGAGAACTGATAGAAAATCGTAAACAACAACAATAGCGGCAATTTTTTTTTTTTCAAAATCTTTTTTTATTGGTGCCACCAATAAATAAAGCAGGATTCCTGTCGGCAATTCTCTGAGTTTTCCGAACGCGTGACTTCACTATTTGCAAGCGCATGGTTCTATTTCATGATGGCGGATCTAAGTTGTGTCGAGACGAAGAGAAAGCGTGATCGACCTCGTGTTTTCACGACACCACCGAAAAAACTGAAGTTTCATAAGAAGCATAAGGGTCTCGTGTGCTCTTGGGCGACACATTTGACGAATGGAGGAAGCTAAGCAAGAAGCTCGGGCTGCAGAGGGACAGCGAACTTGCTTGTGTGCTGTTGGACAGGTAATAATAATAATAATAATTAATTTTGTAAGTACTAACAACTGTATTAAATTACAGGCATGAAAGTACTAACAACTGTATTCAATGCATGGGCCACATTTGCGGAATATCATTGTGTAACATTCAGCAAATACCTTAGAACAGACAGCACTGCCTTGCATGTTAGAATCTCCGGAAGCGTTCGGGACTCGATCGGTCTTGTTCATGTGCGGTCGGAAGATTTGACAAAATTGCCTCTCCCCACCAGCGATTGTTGTTGTTTACGATTTTCTATCAGTTCTCACCACACAACGACGTCTCATCTTTGCTCCTTGAATGTTGATATGTAATGGTATGGAGTTATTGAAACTTACTACGTGTAAAAAAGACTAGAAATTGAATGTTTATTTTTGCCTTGAAAGTTGCACTGGGTGACCTTAACCAGAATAAACAGACCTATTCAAGCAACACAACTGGAGAGGCACCAGTGTTAGGGGAACGGAGTTGTCTCAGGACAGCCCCCTCATCCAAACGTCAAATTGCTCTCACACCTGAATCAAGCTGACCTCAACAGCACAACACAACACACACACACACACACGCACATACACACACACACACACACACGCACACATCATAACAAGATCCAAATATTGTTTGGAGCTATAATGCAACTGATGATTCTGTCGAGTGAGACGCAAGGTAAAGGTACCAGTGTCTCTTCTGCCTATGACAGCTGGTACTGAACTATATTCTGTTAGCTGTTTCACACTTCTAAGTGTCTTTGAAGACTGTATTTCAGTTCCTTGATGTTCATGTATGTAATGTGATATAGCATGCATGTCATGGCTACATTATCAAGGCCTCCCAGCTGATGTTAACTGGTAAAGGGGACGTGGTCTCACAGGAAAGATCATCATAAAAACCAAAAGCCAAGAGGCAAGACATTAACAAAGCCCTGCCTGTCAATGCCAAGAGCTAAAGTACTGTAAATGGTTGTTTAATACTATCCTCTGGTGTGCTACAAATTAATTGGTAATTTCTATGTCCATCATCTGCAGACACAACAGTGGGCCCAGGGAGAGCGGTCAAACATCTCTGATCTGCTTTGGTACCAGCATGTTCTAATCACTGAATAACCAATTAGCATTCATGTTAGTTTTGTGACATATGCTGGTACAATTGTTCAAAGACCCATGCTAACACATACATCCCAACACCAAATCAGACTCACAGACCTTTTTATTGGCAACCACATTGGTTTAACTGTCAGCTGACATATAAAATATGGCAATGTACGGGACATAACAACACCTCTCTGTGAGGTAACGCATGTAAGAAAGTTAATGTATGCGCCTGCATATTTCCATCAAGAGTCACCTTTTTGTCAGCACTGCACAATCACCAGGAACAAAAAATGAGATGGCTTGTCTGGTGGAGAATCTCATTTTTGAAACAAACTGTAAATGGGCTGGAGCTGATTCACAGTAATACGAGCCAAGCCCCAAAGATCCCTCAGGCTGATATGACCCATCACATCTCCTATTTAAGAGGGAGCATGGGCCTGAGAGAGGAAGAATTGAATCAGTCACTCTTCCCTGTAATTTCAAAAATAGAATCCTTGGAAAACGATGAGATGAAACAGGCCCTCGGAGGGGGGGGGGGGGGGCGGTATGGATGACCTCGGGCCCAAGGCCGGGGAGGGGGGCATGCAAAGGTATTTCGATAAGAAGGGGTGAGTAACTTCATGATCAGCTAATAAATATACATGACACTGTAAATCAGTAAAGCAAAACGGGGGTTGTTGTAGTCGTCTGGTTTGGCGAGAAGAATTTTACGGCTAAAATTACGAAAAGGAGAAAGTAATAAGCGATGGTTTGGTGTTTTTGTTTACTTGCTTTTTTGTTTGTGTGGTAGATAGCCTTGTTTGTATTCCTTTGTATTACATAGGTTTGCTATACGTACACTATTGTCTATGAATTGTAGTCATTCTAAAGAAGAAAAAGCATTGTTTGTATGGATAGATTGTCATATTTTATCCGCTCCCGCCTTAACAATGAAAAGTCAAGGGTTGTTACTCTTCTGCAAAGCCCTCTGTGTTGACTAAATCCCACTACAACAGACCAAGCATTATTGATCCAACGCCGCTTAATATTCTTTCTGAGTGAACACCTGCTTTTATTCAAGGATGACTGAACGATGTGAATGCTCAAACGTCATTAAGTGTTTATGACAGCATTGTTTGTGAATAGCAAGAAGATAGCGGTTACCATGGAGTTCGGTGAAAAAGATGCAAGTTGCAAAGTTTAAACAAACATTAAACAATTCTAGCTCTTGACCCAACTGCAGATTATGCTTATGATAGACCATCTAGTCTCCAGAAACATTCATGCATGCTCATTTCTGGAAGCTTCCAGCTGCTGTTGTTGAATTCATGGGAATTGTTGCTTGCAACTTAAAGTTGTAGTGGAAAAGGACAATTAATATTATTTCGAACTCCTTTCAGTGTTTGGGATCCCTACTCCCTACTAATTCCTACTCCACTCAACTCCAGACTCTCATAGAAAAATGGTTTAAATTCCAATTATAGGTAGAAATTATGACATTGGGGCAAATGAGATGTTATCTGAATACAGCTAGATGGTTTCCATCATGTTCTCTCTCTCTCTCTCTCTCTCTCTCTCTCTCTCTCTCTCTCTCTCTCATCCCCCTGAATCATCTGACATGACAGCTGAGTAAGTGGCACAACCAGGAGCATTGAGGTCCAGATTAGATTCAAGCCCCCAGGGTATCTGAGTGTCTAATAAGTTTATCAGTAATTACTGCCTCCGGGGACACTTGTTCTTGAATTAATTAGGCGACAGGACAAAAACCTGACCACTGGAACGCTGGATAAGGCAGCCGGTGGAACAGAACAACAAATGTAACACAGTAACTTACTTTTGGAGTTTAAGCTGGCAAGGCACCAAGCTTCTCTTTTAGCGGCCGTGAGTTATATTTCTGATACCCAGCACCAATGGCAGCTGCAGTAACAGCAGTCAGTTAAGTGACATATGAAAGACAAACCATGAAGCTGGTTTAGAATGGGGTGATGGCACAGCCTTGTAAAATGAGGGTGAAATTATCCCGTGAAATAGACAGACTGTTAAATGTTTTGTAAAACAGGAGGCTTTAAAAGAAAACGGAAGGTGCTAATACCCAAGCTCAGGTCACTGACGTTTTGCTCTCTCTGTGAAAAACGTTCTTGTCTAATTGTGCCTCCACTCTTCATGGTTTCAACTGACCATGCTGTGAACACACACACACTCTGCTCCGCTGACTTTGAGGCCAGGCAGCCAACATGTCCGTCCTTTCAGAAGGGATCCCAGCCAAAAAAAAGGAGAAGAAGCCCAGCCATCAGCTCTCCTCTCAGGAGCTGTCAATCACTGTCACAGTGGATCAGTGGTGCAGAACTCTTCTCGCTGCTCCCCCGATACATCGGCCGAGTGGACTGCAGTGGACTACTCCTCATATCAATGTCAGGAATGAGGCCTGACTCCTGGATGCTGCCTCAGCTTATTGCGTTACGTACCCATGGATCAATGCAAACGAACCCAGGCACTGAGTGTGGAGTGGCAGGCTGGGGCAGAAAGGGTTCCTCTTTGGCATTGCCCTTAACAGCGGAAGTCACTGGTGAATAAAATAAACAAAAAAAGCGAGCAACCATCAGATGGGAGACCGTCTGACTTTTCTACACGTTCCCTTACAGCTGCATTGTTGTCGTCGATAAGCAGTGTTGCCATAGAAATTACAGAACATGCTCAGTCCCAATTAGAAGTCTTACTGAGTAACGCTCTTGAATGTGATTGCTGTTTAGTTCACCTTATTCGTCAGCCTTGCTCTGGGCACTGACTCAAGCTTTGTAATTATCTTCAATTAGAGACAGCTCAGGGCGATAAACACGGAGCAAACAGAAAAAGAAAACAAGCAATAACAACCTGCAGCCTCAGATATGTCAGGTTTGAGGGGCGGCACTAGCCGACCACACAAACGACTGTTGACGCTACAGCCAAGCGTTCCAGAAAAAGGCAGCGGAGCTATCAAACTGACCACAACCAGGCAGCAATCCCAGCCTCCCACAGTGTTGGGGACCAGCACACCAGACCTGACAGTCTTGAGGGGAGGCTAGCTTAAACTCCAGACCACACAGGCATATGGCACGGGATAGGAGAAACATGAGACCATGCTTTGGTTTGGGTAATCTAGAGTTTAATATCACAACAGCGATGATAAAAAAGCCACAGCATGAGAGAGAGGAAGTAGAATTCAATCAGACACCTGATAAGGTTGGAATGTTTGGATCTGCACTATAGATCCGAAATGGTGACTGGATTGTGGCTGGAGGGCTGATTGATTAGAATATTGGCCGAAGCAGGTGATATCTGTTTGAACAATGTGTGGGCACTATGAAAGGTCAGCTTCAGTAAAGTAGTGCTCAATATTTAATTAACTCAAAGTCAATGGCTGGGATTAAGCTCCCACGTCTTAGCTTATCTACATAAACCTACTGGACCAACTGAAGTCTGATATATTTCTGAACTATTCTTTTCTTGGCACGATAGTGGCATTCTCAGCTTGCATTTGATTACAGTCCAGAAAAGTGTTAAGTTGAACACAAAAAAAGAACTGAAATGCTTGAATGAATCACCAACATGAGGCTCAGCCAAACACTTTTCCCAGGGATTTCAGCTGGAAAGCACAGAATGTGCTCTATAATTTTGAGGCTGAGCTCTTGCCGGCACATTTTTTCTTTTTACTTTTTTTAACCCCCCCAACTATTTGGTCACTCCCCTTTAGTTGTCCACATTAAATATGGATGAGTGATTACAGGTGAACCAGTGCCCTGATGATTGGATTCAAAGCTGTGCTGGCAAACACATCAAGGAGCCTTCTCTGCTGCATAACGGCTCGCCCTGCTGGCAGACTATTAAATCTGTGGAGCAAGGAGCAACAGGCCTGGTCCCAATCCATTGTTACCTCGTCCAGGGTGGGGCACGAGGGATAGGAAGCAGACGGCGGTTTAATTTCATTTCTCTGTTTCGTTTCCGTCGCACCCTAGGAGGCCAAATGCGAGCCCATTAAATGTCATTAGCACCTACCTCGCTCATCATCTCGGCCCGATTTCAAAAAAGGAGAAACTTTCAGGGCTCAAGACGCCGAGTGTGATCGAGAGCTTTTCCTGGGCCACAATTTACAGTGCCTCAGGGTGGGGCCCAGCGGGGCTGCAGTTTCTGTGGTGTTGCAGGCTTTTTTTCAGGGTCTGGGTGGGGGAGGGCGAGGGGAGGGGGGAGCGGGGCTGGGAGGGGGCTCACCCGCCAGCAAGGAAACCCAGATGGAGGTCATTGCCAGAGAATTCCAGAATCCTGATGTACTGGCCGACAGGGAGGCTACAATGCTTTCCCCATGTAAATAACATGGGCGCGTTCCCCTCCTACCTCATAAAAATCTGGATGTGTTTAGTCGCAGACAGCCATGAGAATCTGGAACGCGTGTCTCCGTCCGCTTGTGCGTCTCCAATCGCCTCGCCGCAGAGACGATGGAACAGCACAACAAGTTTGACAGGAGCAGGTCGGAGAAATGGGCAGAGAGGATGACATCCAGCAAACGGTGGGAAGAGACCAGTGTTAGCCCCGAGTCAAAGTAAATTGCCACTGGCACTGAGCAGTGTGCTAATAACCTGGCATTTCCACAGTTTTCCTGACAAATTACAGCTAAATCGTATGCTGTTTCCTTTGGCTTGTCTTTGAACATGTCTGCAGGCCACCAACAGTGTGAGTGGGTGTTGCCATTTACTGAGCAATATCTCTTTTTCCTAACTGTCACACATGTCAATAAAGTTACTGAGGCAGCGAGACCATGTGTGCTTTGAGGGGAAAATTACAACTAAAATGAAGTCATTTCATATTTGTTAAACATTGTTGTACAAATTAAAACAGTTGGCTGCATCAGATGTTTCTGATACATACCATGTTTTACTTTTTAAGGAAAGCTTAGAAAAGGATAAAATATTGTATAGTTCTATCCTAATTTAATGAATTTTACAGTGTTCTGTGCCATCATCTACAAGTGTTATCATCCCACATTTTCTGTGGTACAATCAGATATGCGCCTGGCCAACAAATGCAGGTAGTCAGCGAACTCCATGGAGGTGGATAATTACTGCACAGTTATGATTAGAGACCTAACCATTCATCATAGCACACTAATTCATTCCTGGTGTGAACATAGCTTCAGGGTCAGACATTCAGATGGTGCTTCATCATGGAGTCGTGAATGCTGCACAAGTAGCTTTGCCAAAATGATGTGCCTTCACGGAAATGAGAGATCGTTTTTCTTGTGCACATAAAGCTATCCAAACGATGGGAAAGAGATGACTGGGATCGCTGTGTGAGACCAGGGACTTCCACACAGCCTAAGTAGATTTGTATTTTGGGAGTGAGTCAGTGTTGCAAATGTCATTTGTCATCCAAGGTTAAACTGTCTGCTTGGTGGTAAAAGTCCATCATGTCCGAGGGTGTCAGCTGAAACAACGCAGGACAATACGCACGACAGCGAGGACCTTTAAGGGTAAAAAATAAAATCAAAGCTTGAGGAAGCTGACACAGATGTGACGGGCTCGTGAAGAGAGGCTGGGAGTGCACGGGCCCAGTGTACAGACACACTCTGCGGGGCCTCCCCTGAAATATGGCTGAGAAAAAAAACACCTGCGGAGAATTAATATTGCTGACATTCGGCATCTACAGCGTGCGGGTCCGGTCCAGCTGTTTCCCATTAATTCATGTAATCGCATCCTTGCCAGATACATCATTCCCCATTTCACGTCGGCCTCGTGCTTCACCGTGCCCTCCTTCATTCTTCTGACGCAGACAATCTCTTCATCTCTCTTCAGAGACTTCGAGGTGTGAACCTACAGATGTTTCTACTTGGATGGATCCCTCTCTCTTTTTTTAAACCTATACCGAAGCAGCGCCAGTTGCCTTTTTTTCAACTGGTTCTCCTAATAATCTTGTCGGATCCGATGAGGTGTTCGGAAACAGTGAAGTGCTGTCCTAAACCGGATCTTGATGCAGGGTCTATTCGAAGCTTAGGGGAATCTACATGTTTTTGGAGAGTCAGACATTGTAGATAATTTTGGGTTATGGCTAATTAGATTATGGTATTTTGCAGTCCTCACAGACCTCACTGAACGTGCTGAGAAAGACAAAGCAGGTCATCAAACGTTTTTTTCTGCCGTATTAAAACCAGTTGTTCATGTATGTGTGATGTGTCTTCATCCACTCATATCTCCTCACATCTCTCTGCGTTGCATCCCCTGAGAGGTGATGGCCTGTCTTTTCATAAGAAACCCCATAAAACGCTAATGTGATTTGAGTTATGCTGTATGCTGTAATGCATTTCCTTGATGAGCTATCGTAAAGCTGGCGGCTCGTTTTTCTGCCTATGTGGTTCGCTAACGAGGCCCAGCACATCAATATAAAGATCATCCACTTTAACTCCCCAGTTAGCAGGGTGTAAAAGGGACCATAGTGCTTGTCTATAAAGAACAAATAATTGGATCATACTGCAGCCTATCAGGACTTCTGGACACTAAATCATTCTGAGTATTCTAGGACTCAAGGAATTAGTAATGCCACCATATTTTCTTCTCATTTGGGGTTGTCAGGCGTTATCTCTAGCTGCAGTATACTTGCTAGCAAGGGATTATTATAGCGCGTAATTATCCTATGGCTTTGCCAGAAATAGGTGCTGACAGTTGTGAATATGGGACAATATAATCATTATGCATGTCTGACTAGTCCCTGTAGCCTGCCAAGCATGCCGTACCCCCCAGCTAGATCCGAACACTTGATAAATTGATGGCTAATTAGAAGCCAGTGGGTGCTCAAACAGTTCAGTATTGCAGCCCTTCAGAGACTAAAGTGTTACCTTCCTTTCCCACCAAACAGTACGTAGCCTACCTCGCCTGGCCCATAACCGGGTTTAATTACCCCCAGCCTAATGCAATTTATACATGTGCATTAGTAGACAGCGGTTGGCAGGACCTCAAATGCCTTCGATTGCCGTGACTTTTCCCCAGCTTATCTCCCAGAGAGATGGATTTGATTTTCAGTAAGTCAGGGGTTCTACAGTGGGCCAACCCTTCCAGCATATGGTAAAGACTCCTTTTTTCAATTCACAGCGAGGGGGAAAGAAGAGCATTGATCGGTATAAACTGCAACATACCAGCTGTGCAAAGGAGAAGTGGAACAGAACAGGACACCAAGCAGACACCATTTAAAAATGTGATTGGATATATACTATGGATTTTGCATGGTATGAGATGAACTACAACTTGCTGTCAAAAATAATAGTTTGCTCACGTAAAACATATGGCGTCACAAGGTACATTTCAAACTACAATTCGCCTTCACACATAATCTTTGAGTTGATGATTTGACATTGGACATGCATGTTTTTATGCAGATGACATCATTGCATGCTTGGTGTTCAATATCCATGAGATTCTGTGTCTGAAGTTCATAGAAAATTGCCACAGGACAAGCATTACACTTTCCATACATATCTGACCTAATTACACGTGACTTGAGCGGGGGATGGCGTGTTTATTTTACGTTACCGTTGTGCCAGGAGTTCAGCGCGAAGTTTGGACTCACCTTTGCTTTTTTTCTCCTAACCTGAAACTCCTGTGCCAGCTCCCCGCCTAACTGCTCCACGCGGGTGGAATACGCACACAAATGACATGTATGAGCTGTGGCATGTCAACATCAATGGCTGTATTTATCCGCGACGCACACTCACACGCCGGCCAAGTCGAGGCTGCCGTGCCAGTCGCTAAGGTTAATTAAGAATCTGGAAACAATTTCAGCCGTGCCAAGTTTGTGTCACTCCAGGTATGTCTTCATTTAAAGTGTCTTCCGTTCTAAGTACAGTTGGCTGGCATGGACTCAGGATACCTCTCTCAAAGTGCACAAGCACCCTGCCAACGCCAGCCCTTTATAATGAGGTAAGACAAAGAAGTGAAGCTTTTCATCATCCAGCACAGTGAGTGCTCTGACAAGCCAGGGAATGGCTAGTGAGAATGTATAAAATTGTGTACAATGCAGTCCTTAATACATGTGACATTGTAGGAGTTGTCTTTGTGAATTAACTACATGCTTTAACTGCATATGTATCGTTTTGCATTTAATCTTTATAATCAGTTGTATAAGCTTAACCTTGTAGGTATACATTTTAGATTATTAACATGGAAAGGCAGAAAGTACGTTGGTGAGTAAGTGAATTGCCTCCATTTGCCATAACATTATGTTCTGCACATATTATGCTACTGTAATTGTAAGTACATCATGTTATGCGACTCTAAAGAAATTAGATTAGACTTGAAAATCCCTATAACATCCAACTCTCCAGTAGCAGTGTTATTACCATAACGCTTTACCCCCTTCAAAACAGAACACATAAATTACTTACATATCAAGCTTATTCAGATATTATGGTCTTCATTTACATTTAGGCATGAAGAGGATCTGACGATGTATATCTAATTTCCCTCAAATCTAATTTGCTGCTTTGAACTAGACAGCTTTCCAATGTGTGCTTCATGTGGAAGTGATATTAGGCAATTCATCAAGAGATTTCATGATCCCCTGAGATGTCCACAGATGAATACTTGCATGTGTTGTGTGTCATGGTATATTTTGGGCTTGCAGGGATAAATATATTTGACCAACCGAAATTTGGTCAGATTCTCTTTATTGTGAACAATTACAAGAATGAATACTGCACATTCATTCTGTCGCATTCCATATGCTATGATTTTATTCACAATTTATGCAGTCATTTACTTTCTTTGAGGTTTATGAAATAACTTGAGCTATAGACCTATGGAACAATAGAGCAGATATATACTAAATTCCATTCACAACCCTATGAATTATCCAATTCACCCAGCAGTTTATGATGTTGAATCAGTCAGACAGTTTTTCACTCAGTGTTTTTCCAGACTTTTTAAACAAAGGGCAACGACAGGTCAGGAAAACATTTTATGGAAATATAATTTACAAAGAATTAAGGCCATATATTTCTGAAACTCCAACTATTACATTTTTTGTGGTCATCATAAACATGCCATGTACCCCGCAGCAAAAACAACATTTGTTAATGTGCCCTCCGTGTTTGCAGTTTATGGGGCAGGGCTTTTCACAATTGATTTAGGAATCAATTTACTTACAGTAGTGTTCATATTCATACACTTATCTGAAAATACTACAGGCCAACAGACCTAGCAACATTACAAGTAAGGTTTCTGTGAGATATTTGTTCTGCTTTTGACCCCAGTTTATATATTTTGACCTAAGTATTTACATGTTTTACCTTTCTCTATGTGTGTATGTGTGTGTGTGTGTGTGTGTGTGTGTGTGTGTGTGTGTGTATGTGTGTGTGTGTGTGTGTGTGTTATAAATGAAGGAAGTTTGAGAAGCTGTGAGCACACATCAAGTGTTCAAGGCTAGTTGCTTCTTTTTTAATCCGATTTATCTTTCGGTGCACTCTTCATTTTTCATGTTAGCATCTGTATTTCAAACATTGGGCTCCCATGCCAGACGGGGACAAATATAAAAAGCAGCCTGTTGGTTTTCTTCCCTGGGGGAGGGACCGAACTCAGGCAGCCGTGGCCCCACCACACTAGATGCTGGGACTGCTAGTGATTTACATAAACACATGAATAATTCTGCTAAGAAAAAAAAAACTTGAGCTAACACATTGCCACGGCTGCTGGTGATTAGAGCGCAGTGCACATGGTAGAGATATGTGTGAAGAGGTGCTGCTTTCCCACGTTTTGGTATTTCCCTCCTGAGTATTATTCCAGACGTTCCTAGTCACTTTGTTCCTTACAGATAGCAGGAAATGAATAGCTTTCCCCATCTTCTAACTGTAATCTGGTGAGGAGGTTGACAGTTAAAAAAAACAACTCTAGATATGTTTTTTATTTTTTTCCTTGTATTGTTAAGTGTTGCATGTGGGTTGCCTTCAATTCTGACTGCTGGTGTTTGTGTGTGTTAGTGAGTGAGTGTGTGGGTGTGTATGAGAGAGATAGAGAGTATTTACTGCAGAGGGTGTGGTATCTGGTTTTGAATTAAGACAAGAGAAAAGACTGTATCTGAAAACAGTATATCTGTATTCTGCAAGTGTGAGCCATATGTGAAGTAAAGCTCATTCTTTAACCCTGAGAAGGTGAACTGAGCAGCCTTGGCAGGGATTTTTTATAAGATACACCCCGGCTACAGTCTAATATTGAGGCAACATGTGCAATTGACAGACGAAATGAAATGCTTTGCTCTTTTAAGGACAAGGCTCTCTCCTTTTCATACACCCACACTTATAACTTCTCCTCACACTCCTCCCTTACTCTCTCTCAAAACACACAATCACACACAAAGACCCACTCACTCTTGCACAGTTTTCAGAGCTTTACACCCACTCCCTAAGATGCGTTGATAGCACACCTGCATTCACACACACAAATACATTTTTATGAAATGTTTTAATATAAGAAATACTACTTGTAGCTGCTAAAACAAAACAAATGAAAATATGTCCTCCAGTTTCAAGTATATGCTGACAACCAGAGCCATTATTAATATGGCTGTAAGATTATGATCAAGGCACAATATGCTGGTATGCTCTCTTCATTTTAACATCTGTGTCAGTTGTCAGAGTGGCATATGGTAAGTCAGTGCAGAAGAGAGAGAGAGCGTGTGTGTGTGTGTGTGTACGTGGGCCAGCTGACATGCATGTTCCAGCAAGTGTATGAATGTAAAGGGTGTGAGTGCAGATTAAGAAAATTCTATTTAGCACC
This sequence comes from Sprattus sprattus, assembly GCF_963457725.1. Classification (NCBI taxonomy): domain Eukaryota; kingdom Metazoa; phylum Chordata; class Actinopteri; order Clupeiformes; family Clupeidae; genus Sprattus; species Sprattus sprattus. Next base: position 6,219,929 of record NC_137923.1, read on the forward strand.
TTTGCTTCAGAGTACTGTTAAGTGGTGGCAGGATTGATAGGTCACCTACACCCTATGCATGCCGGCAAGCACGTGCGTGTGTGTGTGTGTGTGTGTGTGTGTGTGTGTGTGTGTATGAAGAAGAGGACGTGAGTGAGAGAGAGAGTGAAAGAATAAAGGGTTTGTGCGAGTACGTTTGTAATTCAATACAGCCTCATCACACCATCACAGGCTCTTTGGGACTTATTATCACCCCTTGTTTTAATGAGAATCAACTGATAGTGCAGGGAGATTGAGCAGAGTGATTTCACAGGGAGAGAGCAAAGATCGCCACCAACTGGCTGGCAGTACAAATATTTCGTTTCACACACACATACATGCATACACCTTTTACTTCCCGAGGCAAAATAACCCCTTGCTAACCTTTAATGCTTTGTAATCCCTTGCTAACCTTTAATGCTTTGGGTGTCATGTTTGTACTAAATATGCTGCATTAAAGCTACAACACTAAAATAGGCATGACTCTCTTTGCTGTTGCATTGCATGAAGTGAAAGACTACCCCAAGAACAAAACTGCGCTATGTTGCCAAATCCTATTTAAAAAAACACATGGCATGTAAAAACACCCATCCCTGCAGACAATGGGGTGTTACTTCTGAATGTAAAGCTCACTTAAGATATGCCTAGGTAGGTGATTCTTAATGAACAAGAATGAATAAAAAAGAGAGGAAAAGAAAGTTTAATCAAGTATAGCTCCCTTGAGTATTACTGAGTGTTATTGGATTCATTAACACCTCTAAGCCTTTTAAAATGCATTCTACTCAAAATCCAAACAGCGCAGACGATCACCATATGGCACTCAATATTAGATTCTTAGTCATCACAACATGATGTGTGATCTACAGGTATTTATACACCTGAGTGGGAATTAGTTTTGATTCTTTTCATCACTAAGCATTCTCCACTACACCCCTTTTTTCGCAACAGATGTTGCGTGTCACCTGCCACTCAGCGAGGAGTAAACACCGCAGCCTCGCGGTTCCAGGAACCCCGGCTTTCTGCCGTAGCACCGCTCTGCAGCTCAGATGTCTGATGTGCGGTGTTGAGCATTAGCACCCCCTCTGCGCATCCGCGCGCCTGCTTCTGATGGGGAGTGACCTTCAGGCTCTGCTCAAGGAGAGATGGATCCATGAGAAGCGGCGAGGCTGCTGCTGCTGCTGCTGCTGCTGCTGCTGCCACTGCTGCTGCGGTGCTGGATTACTCATTCAGTGCGTGTCGGCCGGGCCCATGCGCCGGGACTTGGCTCTGCTGCTGAAGGTCTTCTCTAACGCACAGTCGACGGAGGTGGTGCAGCGCTGGATTCCTCCACTGCATCAGGCTGTTTGAAAATAAAGTTATTCAAAATACAGATTCTGTTCTTGTTTGTTTTCTTCAGGAATGGACACTAAATGTATTCTTACACAGCAACATTTGTACATTTGCAGGGACAGTGTCTACAATTATAAAGAATAGGAAAGATTTAAGGGCTTTCAGAGAAAAATACTATAGAAGTGAGTGATTCATTCCTAGGTCTGTGTTTTCAACTGTTAGAAGCACAAGAAACTGTTGGTTTAATTTCAGGTTATCTTTTAATGAAAGCATTCAGATGGGAAACGTTTCCTTTCTCTTTTCCTTTTCTTTCCAAGAAAAAGCAATAGGGTCTCAGAAAATGAGCAGCCACAAATCTACTGAACTGAATCCTCCAGAAATATCCATATTATCCAAAGACCTAATCAGAGATGAGAAACAGATTGCCAAAGAAAATGAAGATTTCTCCTGACTTTCTTTGAGGAAATTAGTAGATCCATTATTACACCCAAGCATTCGTCATTTCATTTCTTTTTTTTAAATCCACATTGAATGTGAAACAAAAATGAGTCCATTTAATTCCGTCCAAAAAAATTGTAAGGCACACTTATGGCTGTCATTGGCAAATCACTCTCAGGCTGCCTAATATCATGGCTGTTGCTGAGACGGAACAAAGGGAAGATGAATTACATGTGTGAGTTTGCCGGCTTTGTGCAGCCTCGGCGTGCTGCTATATCCCTTTCATCTGCTAGCTGTCTCCAGCTCCATTCGCTTAATTATGGCCAGGGCCGAGATGCCTAAGGATAGGCCCCTGGAGAATCACATGAAAAAAGCCTTCAGCCATAGGAAGCAAAGGTATGAATTAAAGACTTTAAAACATTGTATCCAGGGGCTCGCCCTCTCCAGTATCACAGGCTGGTATCAGTGTGGGTTTGTGTGTGTGTGTGTGTGTGTGTGTGTTCAGCTCCTGAAAACAAAGTAGAGCATGGAAGGGCAAGAACTTGCTCATAGCAGGCATAACAGCTGCAGGCATACGTTGCCATGGTCTTCATGCATGCATGCATGTAGATAGGTTTTGGTAATCTGTGTGTTTGTGTGTGTGTGTTTGTGTGTATTTGTGATTTTGTTACTGCTTTGCAATTGTCTGGAAAAAAGACAGACTGTACAAAAGAATTTAACTCCTGAAAATCGATGCCATTCTGTGTCATTTGCCCATTCTGGCGCCAGCATGCAGTTCTAACACAATATTCAGAGTCCGGGGAGTAAGTGCGATTAGGCAGAGACACCAACATCACAATCGCATTAAGGTCAGACATGCAGCCCACCAAAGGCTCCCACACAAACACAGCTGATTACAGTGTCATCCATCAGAGGCCAAGCACAAAGAAAGTTGAAAATACATTTTTCCACTTGAAAGGAGACACAGAAGCAAGAAACAAGTAATTACATGTTTTCGCCTTGGAGGAATACCCACAAAATCAAACTGCAGCGAGAGTAATAGTACAATAGAAAACATACAATTAAAGCTAATGGAGGCCAGTGTTTACCCAGCAATTAAACGTCAGACAAAAAGACACCAGGGGATGCTTCCATTAAGTGCTAAGTGACCTGACTCATCTTCATTTACCTTAAGGAATGACATGCACCTTTTTTTTCCAACATGAATTTCCCCTTCATAAGAGTTCGTAAAAGGGTCATTGCAAAGTTATCGGTTTGCTGCTTTATTTATTTCCGCTCATAATCAGGTTGTCAACATTTCAGCAGCTGCTGCTAGCCTACACATACAGTACTACTCTGTTCCACTGCTCCAAGATCTTACCATGTGAAATTGCATGACCATTATGTGGGGGTTTCTATTTTTGTCTCGCTACATTAAAGTCTCCAAATTATACATCATGTGATCCGGGACAAAGCAGCAGTGAGCCTCAGTGTGGTGCCATGTGCAAACCTCAGCCCTGACAGGGCCATCTGAAACAATGTAATGAAGTACAGCACCGCAAAGCAGGATTCGGTGGTAAAGGTGACTCCCCCCACATGTGTTTTACAGCTCAGCATGCTTGGCGGTACGCTATTATGAGGCAGACCTTATTTGCATGGACCGTTAGTCTTCTGTCTCATTTACATGATGTTTGGTGTTCGATGTCCTGATGGGCTCTGTCCCCCGCTGCAAGAATCACCTCTGTTTGTTAAAAAAAAACAAAAAAAAAAAACACCACCAGCCAGGCAGCCAGGGTAATGAAAGATCTCCCCAGAATACATGTTGTTAATTCGCAATTTATTCTTGTTTCTCCTTCATTATTGACATATTACTAAGACACCAATGTTATGACATTCACAAGCTGTTCACTGTAGCCTCTGTCATAACAAGGTGTGGTTGTGTAACTGTGCATAATTACCCGAAGGGGAGCTCAGCCTCTTCCTTTTCTGTGGTGAGTCATACATATAGTGTAGCAAGACTTGAAAAATCCTATGGAATAAAAAAAGGAGGGGTGGGGGATAAGAAGACATAACTTCAAAAGGTTTAATGATACAAGGAATCATCAAAGAGAAGATATCCCTGAAGGAGTCTGGTCCTCACATCCATTTAACATGGTGGTACACAGGGCTGCATTTAAATTGTGACAATATCTGTTTCAACCAGTAGGTCACTGTGCATCCTCATTTCCACTAAGGGCCTGCACCTACAGTACACTGCTGTAAAGTGTCCTATTTCCAGGATTTACATACTATGTTACCATCATAGACAACCCCAATGAGGTCAGAGGTTCAACATACTGGAACACACACCACTTGATTTTCTTTGACTGTTGTAAAGCTGTCTGACGACTCTCTGTTCGCCAATTATCATTTGCTGTTTCTTATTAACTGTTTATTAGTAGCAGCGACAAACAGGGACACAGTCAAATGTCTTCCCTAATATTCAGTGTTTCCAAAGCAATTCTCTTCGAGTCATGGCTTTACAGGAGTTTCGACATTAAGCAGGGAACTGAAACGGGCATTCCATTAAGTGGCTGAGACAGTTTTCCATTCGCCAACCTGAGAGGGAAATTCCCCTCATCTTTTGGGGAGTGAACAGCTCATCCCCCCATCCATCCCATGTGAAGCAAAAGTGCAAAAGAATGCAAGTGCGGAAGACCCGTTGCAAGCGATGGCAGCTGATGTGGGCGATGGAACAATTCACATGGGTGGGGCACAGACATCAGACTCTCACAGAAGCTTCTAGACATGAGGCTAGCCCCCGCTCCCCCCAACACACACACACACACACACACACACACACACACACACACACACACACACACACACACACACACACACACACACACACACACACACACACACACACACACACACACACACACACACACACACACACACACACACACACACACAAACACACACACACACACACACAATGCCTTTGATTGTCTAGGCTTTGATCTGGTTCAGACAGCCCGTGTAATGCAGTATTATCTTCCCATCCTCCGTGCTCCAGTTCTGAGAGGCAGGGCCTTTGCTCCCTCTTTCCACACTGGCATGTGGATTGTGCTGCATTCGCCATCCTCTGGGAGAGCTGGGTCAGAACCTCGACACATTTGCCTGCCTGAGACATTCTTCTTTTGTTCCATCTCTGCGTATCTACGACCGGTTCACAGGTATTTTTTTGCGGGTACTAATTGTCTGTTCGTTTTACACATTCTCAACATTTTTTGAACGCCACTTCAACTCATATTTGCTCATATTTGATATTATGTCAAATCAATGCTATTATTTCGAATTAAATACCTGTTAAACGCTGGCTGCCTAAACACTGCCCTAGACTTACGCCAGGGTTTTATATGTGCCGTTATTTTTTATGTCTCCTTTATTTCTGATGATTTCCAGCCCAAAATGCATGCTACAGTAAATGTCAAGGAGAATAAATCACTCAGCCATTAATCCATATACTGAACTCCTCCACAAAACTTAACGATTTGGCCTACAGAAATGCCTCATCTAACATGCAGGGAAGATGCTCCCACTGTCTATCCATCTTTGTCTCCCTCTGAGGAGTTTATTCTAGAATAGTTGTATGTGTGTTGTATGTGTTCCATTACGTGGTCTCTCTCTCTCCTGAATGTGCCAGCCACCATTTTGAGCAGACTTATGATCACAGCCCTAACTCCTTACTCTGAAGATGAAGGATGACTCAGACTTCTACTGCAGTTGTTAACCACCGTAGACAATGAGTCAGACGATCTTGAAACGGGATCATGCATATAGGATAGAAGATTCTAGCTCTATCCTTCCCTCAACTCGTTTCCTTCTGCTACTATTTATGTGCATTAGTAAAAATAGGACAGAAAGCAAAAAAAGCACAACATAATCATTGTATTATTGGCTAGCTGAGACCATAGCATCTAATCTATTGTCTGTAAAACTGTCGCCCCATTTAAGCAGACCAAGAGTTCTAAGAGGGAGTGTAGCTAACTGTTGGGTGCTCGGTGACCAACATGCTGGAATGTTTGCACTAGTAGGGGGTAGACACAGTCAGACAAGGACTCATATGGGGAATCCATCTCAAAAACCGGCGCCCGACAAAGGCAAAAGGCTTTGAATGCCAAGTCCGTGACCTTGCTGCTGGTGGAGCACATTGCGGAAACATCACCTGTGCGCCATCACTCTACCCATGGTACATCAAAGCAAAGACTATGTGACTAGACCGGCCTGGATGTATTACAGTAAAAAAATTCTTCAGACTATCTGAAAGGAACAGGAGGGAAAGAGTGGGAAGAGGAGGGTGAAAGCAACGGGCCGCACGTTTCTCAACCTTAATTAGATAAACAAATGCCTGATTGAGACTTGATGCTGTATTCCAGGCTACACACCAGCTGTTGGGGCCCGTCAGAGCCAGCTGTGTACATGTCTCTTTGTACACTAAATCAAACGTCCCATTGTGCTCGTCTGGAACACATTAAGGGTTCGGGTGGAGGGAGGGTAGCTTTGATATAAAGGGGAGGAAATGGGTAATGTCCTGGAACCATATCCAACATCCTAATAGGAACTGGTGATTGATAATAAAGAGATTGCCAGTTCATCTCTTTCTTTCCCTGTCTTTCATTCTCTCTCACCCTGCTTTTACTTCTCTCTCTCCCTGCGCGCACACTCTATCACTCTCTCTCTCTTTCTTTGACTTTTACAAAAAACAAACACACTTGCTGATGCAATGAACTTGAAAATGGTTCTACTTAGGTTTTCTCTGCACAGCTTCTATGGGGCAGTCTCTAGAGGTTAGACAGGAGAATCACTGGTTTCTATGCTTGCTGAGCTGGTAGCAGTATTGCTTTGAGCTGTTTTCGGTTGTATTGCAAAATAGACACAACATTTTTACTGGGACCGAAATGGCCACTAATTTGTAGCCACTTGAATGGCTCTACATCGCAAATGACTTCATAACGGTCACATAACTACACCAAAACATCACCACTTCATCAAAACTCATTTTTGACAAGAAATGCTTTGCTTAACCGCAGTCATTTTACGTTAATTTATATCTTTGCTGCTCTAGGCAGTAACTAAATGTCCTTCTGACCATAGAACAACTGGATATATTTGGATATAAGAACCACAAATATCCCTAGTGCACACAGGGACAGGTTTTTTTTTTTTGTCATCCAGATGGAAATGTGTGTTTGAATGTCAACAAAACAGACAAACAAACAAGACCAAACTAAAGAGTTTGAAGGTTTCTGCCTTCCAAATGAAGAAACAACTGGCTTGCAGGCAGAGAGGCCTCTTGTTCACTGCTGAGTATCAATCATTCGCTTTGAAGCAAGCCTGCCCTCCTGTGCGTGGAACATATGAAAGTCAATATTGAGAGCAGCTGGGCATTCGCAACGGACATAACATGCTGTTTATTGGCGGAAGGAAGAGGGTAGACAGAGGAGGAGAGTGAGACAAAGAGAGATAAACACAAAGCAGCCTTGCAGATCTTCAGAGGACTGCATACATATCTGAGTAGGTAAATATATTCCGAATGCAGACTCATCTGACTGAGGAAATTTAACATCAATCACCTCATGTCTGAAATTAACTGTCGAGGCAGTATCATTTTGATTTCTTTCTGCATTCAGACACACATCTGGGTTCTTTGGTTATTTTCTGATAAGAACTGTCTTCACTCACAAGCGCTTTGGTGCTCTGGAAGCGAGGATGTGACATGACATTAATTTAATTACAATGATGGCAAAGACAGTTTCAGATTCACCATTGATTCAGAATTGATTTAATGATGTCTTTGTCACTTTGATTTAATTTTATTTATTTTCTGTTGCCCCGACTGAGGCTGCTGTGAACAAAAACAAATCAAGCTAATCTCAAGGCAGCACTGGCAAAGATAATGCACACTGAGCATTGTTTTTGTGACGAGCAGATTGTCCAACAGCCTACGCAACCATGCAAGTTATGATATTTTTCCATGGGCAGTACATTTGCAAGTGGAACAGGGAGAATTTCATATTGTTCATTGTAGGCAAGTTATTGAATTGTTAATTAAAATTATGATATGGCATATTAATGCTTGTATTGAGTTTATGAGGGCTAATTTGTTGTACAGGTTATTAGGCCTATATTTCTTTGTGTTTCCATCTCACTATTAAATATTTCAAAGAATTCAGCTGGAGCTCTATACTAAAATTATAATCTGGAGCATTTGCAAACAAGGCTGATTTATTTATCCTCCCATTTTCAAAGTAATTATATTCAAGATATAATTTGTTTCTTAGCTCATTAAACTAAATAATACTTAGTTTTCATACCAAGGTGGTTTAACATTCTGTCATTAATCAGTTGCGGTATTTAGATTTTTTTTTCTGTGGTTACATACTTTTGAAGAGAACTGTTCCTAACCAGTGGATTGATCAACTGTCAGACTAGTAACTAGAAGGGCACTCGATGTCTCACAATGTTCTCACAAGAAAGTGGAAAGAAAATTCCTGGATCCACTCAAAAATGAACTAGGTTCCTTGGCCCACACTACACTCCTCCAGCAAGTATAATTTTTTTTTTTTTTTTTTTTTTTAAACGGCTGGTAGTTTTAGCGTAATCCTGCTGACAAACAAACAAACAAACAAGCAAGCCACCAAATGGCAATGAAAACATAACCTTCTTGGCAGAGGTAATAAACATCTGATCCAATTAAACTGAACCATTGTGTGCAATGCACTAAAGTACATTTAGTTTGGCTTTAAACAATCCTTCACAATGGGCAGAGAAAAATGTCCATCCTTACAGCATAGTGAAGAATGCTCTATTATACAGCGAGTGACTGTAAATTGTTTGTCTTACACAGCTATAGCCATATCGTCTGTGTGCCATTTAAAGTTAAGTTTTGCTTATTTAATCTAGGTCAGGTTGGAAGAAGTGATTTGAGCAGTCTGACGCCAGGAGAAAGGCAGAGCTGATTCCAAAGCCCTGTGATGAGGTGGGGAGCACCAAATCCTCTCTAGGTCAAGACAAATCCACCCCAGCTGGATGTTAATCTTCCCGCCATCGCTGAGAGTGGTTACTAGTGTCTGTGCGCCTGTGTGTGTGTGTGTGTGTGTGTGTGTGTGTGTGTGTGTGTGTGTGTGTGTGTGTGTGTGTGTGTGTTTGTGTGTGTGTGTGTGTGTGAAACAAAAACAACACTGGGCTGAACTGAGGATGCAGGGAATGGCATCTCTTGATTTTGCCTACCACTTTGTACAGAAATTCAGGGATAAAGGACATTCTCTGCCTCACTGTTAAAGCCAGACTGCAGGTGTTACCAACTCAAGACATACTTGCTTTATGAATGGATGTGAAGTGTACAAGGGACTCTTCAATTCATGGCATGACTGTATTGTGCAGCTGATAGTGATGGGCTACCAAGAAATATATGTGTGCATAAACATTCCCATGTAATGCCTGATTTGTTCTGTAACACTAATTGTATCATCCCTAATACCCCTGAAGTTGTTTTTGTACCAGTAGAAGACGGCAAAAAAGAACCTGTGAGACAGGTTATGTCTTTGACCTATATAAAGACATAGCCTTCTCTGACAAACTAACCAAGTACCAACCCTTAGTTGCAAATATCCAAGAGCTAGGTAGGTTGGTGATTCTGATATTTGGCAGCCTTGGGCTTGTTCAGAAATTGACAGTTTCCGATTCAGCAGGCCTACCTAAGAAAAGGGCCAAACAGCTGGAAAGATTTCAACTGGAAAAATCTCAGCTGTAACTGGTAGCTTTGGTGTTTGGTGCAAACAATGTTTTCTGTACCCTTAAGTGTATAAAGAGTGTATATACTGTATCTCTGGAAATATTAAAAAAACACTTATGTTGAAACATGACTGACAGATCAAATAAAATAAAGAATAAATCAAATAAAGAATAAATAGGTGTGTGTGTGTGTGTGTGTGTGTGTGTGTATGTGTGTGTGTGTGTGTGTGAGTGTGCTTGCATGTGTGTTTCAAGAGATAAAATATAAAGCATTAGCAAAAGTCTTAAAATAAATATTTACATGATGACAAAGGCAGTGAGTGGGAGGTGTGATTGTATTGCATGTTAGATTGGCATATTACTATGTTTACCACAAGGACCTATGGAGATCATAAAGAATGTCTAGACACTCCCTATGCAGCAACATAAAATTGCATGATTGCATGAAACAAAGTGGCATTCATATTTTAATATTATGACTCCAGTCGTGGGGAATGCATAGGGACATAATTCAACCTAATGTTTCCAGCATATCCTTCTCCCCAGACCAGAATAAAAATAAGCAAGAGGGAGAAATCTCCATCTTGATTTAGATCGCCTTCATGTGCAATTAACAAGGGAGAAGTGGAGTGGGACAAACGTACACACAGACACACTTACAGTCACAGAGAGAAAAAGAGAGAGAGGGAGCGAGGGGCATGAAACATTCTAGGTTAAATGTTTTTGCACATTCATTTTATATTGAGTTTTTTTTCTCTGCAGTGTGATATGTTGTCATGTCAGTCTTTCATTCTGCTGGGAGGGGCTATGGTAGAATTCCCCATATCCTTGTGCAAGGAGGAAGTCTGACCCTAATGAGACCCAGTGGCCTTTAAAACACTGTGGCCTTGTCATTAAGTACATTTGGCAGGGGATTTAAACACTGAATACAATGAGTTATTCAATAAAATAAATAGTAGATGAAAAGCTTTAGGTTTTCTGATGTGTGTCACGGCTTAAGCATGCATCACTTTGAGAGGGGGGAAAAGACTATAACATCAAACAAGCCCAGTATGTTTCCTCAGCCAAGCTAACTCATTATTTGGAGGGCACCACTTGCTCTAAAGTTTCTGTGCAGTTAATTGTACCTCACTTTCTGATAGCAAATTGGATAGATCTACAATGAAATGTTCCCTGTAGGGTTTAGAAATAAGGATTGGCTGCTTGATACAGTACTCATTTAAAAGTTACCCAATGGCGCCATCTTCAGTTTTTTTTTTTAAATATCAAACTAGTTTTCCAACGAGGGGATGTGGGGAAACGAAAAAAAAATACAAATAATTTAGTGAAGGTAAATGGTCTGTTTTGTTATGTATTGTCAACATTATGTATGCTATATGAACAGAATTGCCCACGTGAAGCTTACTTAATCTCTGGAATGCAGAAAATGCAGAAAAGCAAGATTCTCAGGTAACACTGAAACAATTGTTAAACTAAAATGAAACTACTGATGCATCCCCAGCCCACATGCTCCCAGTGTAATCTGACAAGAGTGAAGTAGCGTAGCGACACATTACGATTTTATTGTATGGTTTTCATGGTTGCTCTGACGCTCCAGTCTGTAGAACGTTTGAGAGTGGCGTAACTGAATGGAGAAGTCGCGTGGCCTTGGTGAATAATGGAGGACGGTGAGTTGTGTGAGATTTTTTTCCCCCCAGTCTTTATTTATAATACTTTTGATGTGTTTTGGTTACGACCACCACTATTTTCAGACAATCTGCTGTGTTCTACATGTGACTGTTTTTAGTCCGCTGTTATTAACTGCTATTTCCCCCCCCCCTTTTGACGGGCTAAGATTTTACAACGCAGTTGGCTGGAGACATGCTAGCAAGCTAACTAGATCAAAGAAAGAACCGTTAATGAGCTAACATTTGCTAGCTAGCCAACTAGGCAGAAAATGATCTCACTTTTATTTTTTTTATGTTTAATCGCGACAACATTTGCCACGACTCTACTGTAGTTGTGTTTTTTTTTTTTTTTTTTATGATTATGTGTTGTTGAATTGATCAGTGACTGCTCATTGATTGGCTCTGTGAGATATTTGACCTAATGATAGCGGACTCACCAACTGACATTTCTCACGCTAAAGTTAGCTAGCCGAATGAGTTAGTCGCTGAGAAGTTCGTTTGCTAACTATATAGCATTACTTTTTTAGGGTTCCCTTACATAAATTAGGCAGAATAGCCGCACACTTTTGTCAGTGAAAGTTCTAAACAGATTCGTTCTGGACTCCCTCAAAATCATCGTTAACCATTTCCCTTTTTTCTTCGTTAGTATTATTTGTTACTTACCCTTGATGAGCAACCACACTACTATTTGCAGGAGAATTATGAAATTTGACCGTCAGATATCAGTGTACTTACACCTATAATGACAAGCAGTTTCCACACATAATGTTACTGCTTATGTAACGTAATGTCCATAAGAGACTTGATATTTGGTATACTTGAAACGTTATGATAAGAATGGTTTAGACCCAGATCGACTAAAAAAATGTTTTTACTTATCAGTGTACTTGCACCTTTAATGACAAGCCGTTTCCGTCACATAATGTTACTGCTTATGTAACTTAATGTCCATAAGATACTTGATAGTTGGTACACTTTAAAAGTTATGATAAGAATGATTGAGACCCAGATCGACTCAAATGTGACTGACGAGCTCTGCTAAATTTATACCAATCAAGCAATGTCCTTGACAAAGTGTAAAGGTTAACTGCCTTTGCATCATTTGACATGGACCACTAGTTTCTACCGACTCACTCAATAATGGGCAGGCTGAGATGCCTATAATATAGCATAGTATATCTTTGGAAGTTCCCTGATTGGAAAATACCGATTTCATAGGGTTGGAGAGAGATTTTCTTCTCTCAGAGTAATGTCTATGTCTGAAGTAAACCACACCAATGGTTATATTATCATAGATTAAGATGTAAGGCCATTCATGAGTAGCCACCGAATAAGATAAGATAAGGGGTTTGAACCATAACATGCTGGATTTTACTTGCTTGCCTTGTAATATTTTGATTTTATTACATGTTTACTGAGGATTGATCAACTGACCATTACTAAATCAGAAACTAAACTTTTCAGTAGATATCTATGAAATGAGGTGTAAGTCGTGGTTTGGTTTGGAAGCATTATTTTGTCTGTGGTGTACTTTAGTTTATTGTCATTAAATGAAGTAACAACATTGGGTAAACATATTTTTTTTAACGTAACTTTTTAAACTGCTGGTTTGAAATAAATTGAACATGTGAACAACAAATTATAGTGGCTAATCTAGTCCTTCCTCATTTTTGAGTGATGGTATTGAGAGGAGATATTTTTAGGCAAGTCTAAAGGTTTGGTAGTACGGTTTCATGCCAGTAGAGGCCGTTGTTGATCCGTGTCTGTTGCCCGAATTTGATTTCCGGTGTGTATTCTATGGTCTGGTGAAACCAAGATAATGTACTTTACAGATATGTAAGGATGTGCACATTTCATTCTGTGGAGAAAACGAGGATATCTAGGTTTCCACGTGAAATAAATGTCACACGTGGTTTACTGTCATAAATGTCTTAAAGATGAATGTTACCTCTGGGTCAGCAAGTGTAATGTGTTGCACAATGTTATCTTACAGCAAGTATGAAATTCATCAATTCTGTTGTGGGACTTTGATCTGTTTGAATAACATGCATCAGTGTCAACTACTATGGCGCTTCTTATAACCATGCTGACTTTTTTCAAACTACAGAAAATACAAACATCGGCATTTTCTGTAGTTTAGAAAATGGTTTAAAAACAAGCCCCCCCACACTTATCCTTCTCTGACATAAGTACATGAAATGTACATGTATCTAAGCCATATAACAATGTGAGGATGGATACAATGTAGACGATTCTTTTCATTTGAAACTTTCTTGTGTTTGCCAACCTTGTTGATGTGCTGCTGCTATTTCAGTTTGACTGTGATCGGAAACTAGTCGAGTAGAGAGTCTCTGTACCAGTAATCTCAGTCTGGAATTATCATTGGAAACCGAAGGGATCGACTGTGAGGCGAGACTCCGCTACCAATTTGTAGCGGAGACAAGAGATTTTCATCACTGGTGGAGAGGGGGGGAGCACCGTTAAGGGAACGCTAATACCCATCAGAGTCTCCCCTTTCGAATACGGACGTTGATGTAAACATTAATTCGAATCAACGTGGTTTAGAAAGTTAAAGCTAGGTTAGCGTGGGGAGCACCGTTCTTCCAGCCCTATCGCCATCTCCAGCACTCAAATATACAGCCGTGTCTTCCTCACGATGGGGAACGCTGCAACCGCCAAGAAAGGCAACGAGCTGGAGAGCGGTGAGTGGAGCTGGTTTATGTTGTCATTATTAACCAGATAGATAAACGTTGGCTAGAAGAGCTCAGGGTCAACAGCGCAGACATGCTTCCATTCATTTTTGACGGAAGGGTAAATATTCTGTAGCCACTTTCGGCCCATGTATGCTACATTGTTACTTCGAATGCTACCGTTCAAATGATAGCAAGTAACAGCTAGTCAGGAGTCATTCCTCGGGAAATGTACAGAATGCTAGCAGGCTAGAATAGTTGCCATCATACAACACTAAATCAGATAGGCCTGACATTGTAGAGTTCGCTATTGCTGGATCGTCACGAAGTTTAGCGATAAACCATAAATGTGTAGACTAGGTGGATTATACACTCAGTGCTGTGAAGGCATTATGTGACAAAGCACAATGTTTAAGTAATCTTAAAGCTTGGTATGCAGTTGGATTTGTCCCCGTTAGCCATAACGGTAATGCTAGCTTGCTTACTAAAGGCCAAGAACTTAGTCTATCCAGTTTTGAGTTATGCATTCTGTTGGCAGTTTTTAGATGGTTATATCAGCACTTATATCAGCAGTTTTTACATTCTTGTTGCTTTGTAAATATTATGACTTGCATACAATAATTTGTGAAGGATTAGTGTTTAGTTAAATTGATTGTGTTGACGGTAGCATAACAAGATTGTTAGCTAGCCGTTAAGAGGCAGAGCGGCAGGCCGCCATGGCTAGTACCCTAATGAAGAATGTAAATGCTTAACAACTGCCAGCTTATTGAGCTTTGACATTGGAAACGATTATGGCGTTCATGCATTTGGTAACTTTCATTTTTATTGCTTGCTTGGCCATTCACAAGCAGGTCATTGAGGATGACAGAAAGGGCCTAGTTGTTTTGACTTTTTGTTAGAGCGCATCAAGATGCTAACGTTGACAAGTCCAGTCAGTAACGCATGCAGGCCCAGTCCGCTATCCAAACTTATTGCTACAAAACTGCGTGTTTTTGACAACATTCGCTCAGACCAACGGAGAGGAATAAGAATATTGTCTCGCAACAGTTACGTTACTATGTATGTACTTGTACGCTGGAGGCATCGACATCCATTGTTGATTAGCAAGCTAACGTTGTTGTACAGCTAATGTTAACGCGTATGCAGAGTTTCACATTAATTATCATATAAGTTTGATATTAAGCTTTCTAAGACGACAATTCATTTGTTGACAGACAAATATTTCTACGTGAACACTTGTTTCACAGGCGGACCGGCGGTTATGACTGCGTTAGTGTCATGCGAAAGTACAGTGACGGAATTGTCATCTAAAATTATATTGGTTATTTTAGTTAGATGGATACATGCATGCATATACACCTGTACATGCATAGATATGTTAATATTTATCGAGTATTTAAACAACTAGTCAGAGCGTAAACAATCAATATTGTATGTATGGTACTATATACAGTGCTAAAATAGCTTAGAAGTGCATATCATTGAGTAGTGCAACATGTAACTACTGTCAAAATGATAGCCAATGTTAATAAGCAATTTGGTTGTCAATGCACTGTATGTACTTATTTTGATATATATATTTATTAAAAAATAAATTCTGCAGTAGTGAAGAGGGTCTCTTTTGTCATATCCTATAAGCTATCACAGGCTCTCTCCTCAGTGTCTCACTGTGGGAGTAGAGCACCACTAGGCACTGACCGAATCTGGTGAAAAAATGACTAATGCAAGCTCCCATTCATAAAAGCACCCTCATAACCATTCTAGAAGAGATTTACTTTCATTTTGTTTGTTGAGAGTGCCCTCTCTGACTCCCCATCCTTTCCCCCCTTAATCTCTCTGTGCTGTGAAGGTCCCTGGCATACACACACACACACACACACGGGGACACACACACACACACGAAGAGCACGTTTGTCATTGACTAGAACAGCTTGTCATCAGACCTTCGTCAGAGGATAAGTGTAATTACGAGCTTTGAAAGGCTTGACGCAATCAGCCCCAGGCTTGTATTAGTTTGCAGTGTGACACTTTGACGCTTGCTGATCGTCGATGCACTGTGCTGTGTGATAGAGCCAGATTCATTCTCCATAAACAACAAAAAATATTTTCATGGCAGGTGCTTACTATTTCTAAAATACGCACATTGTTGAATTAAAAAAAAAAAAAATAAGGAAGCATTGACATTACATTAATCCTGTAAACAGCAAGCTTTTCTAATCTTATTCCCTAACTCTTAAGTGTTGTCATTTTAAAACAGGCAAAGATGAAGCCACAGCACTGTAATCAACTGTGCTGTTTCACTTAAAAGTAATGTCATTTGTATAAAGCTTATTCCAGTCTGCCTTAGATCGATAGCCTGAGATCTTGGTGTGATTTATGTCTTTTGTGCTGAGTGGTGGCCTTGGTCTCAGAAGGGGTGAAACGCATTGGCCATTGGGCAGCAGCTGTCTGTCTGGCAGGTTAGGATGGTGGCGGTAGGATGGCAGAAGGCGGGGCAGGGATGGGTTTAACCTGGATTATAACACTGACCCACATCAAAGCTAACCGGTTCACACCTGCTAATCTGTTTTGTCAAGGAGAAGGAATCAGCACTCTGTTTATATGCTCACTGAGTAGTGTGGGAATTCAATGAAACTGTTTTAAGCAAGCAGTTAATATTTTTATTCTGCTTTTATGATACTAACTCTAACTGTCTTAAGTTCTAACTGACTTATCGAACAACAGTGACAAACGGATGGTTTCGGTCTGTGTTGCTGTTTATGCAGGTAGCTGTGGATGTAAACACCTTTTGTGCTATTGCTCCCTAGAAAGCTAGATCTAGGCTTTTAGAGACCTTTGCATGTGTACCACTAACACAAGCATAGCTTGAAGTCATCTTTTTCTCCCAGAAGTTATGTCATTGGATGTCACAGAGGTGGTTTTATTAAGCTTACATATTTGCTTTCTAAAGACAGTGCTGTATGTTATGCTATACAGTTATACAGACTCAACAGAATTTAGTTCTCTTTCAGGAATGTTTCATGAGTATATGGGTTTGACAACATGGTGTTTCAGTGTTTTTTCTTTTTTATCTTTGTATGGACATTTCATTTGTGCTCCCCTCTCCCCCTAAAAGAATCCTCTGCTAACTTTATCGTATCCCAGATGCCCCAGGAAAGCCCGTTCCCAGGCCATGCTTGTGCTGAGTTGAAGTGGCTTGCCTTAAATGGATGTAGCCAGAGGCAGGATTCCCTCAGCCAGATGTCTTCCAGTAACACAAATGTTTAGCCACTCCCCAGCTGTTTCAAAAGGGGAAAATAAAAAATTAAACAGTAAATGACAATGGACAGTTACCCAAATTGAGAGAAATGCCCATTTCAGCCATTGTGTTCTGCTGTAGGAGAATGCAAGCATATCAGTGACTTTCTTGAGTCCTGGTCTCTCTGAAGACGATTTTGTTAGTCGAAAGTTTGCTGGATAACAGAAAATGGCCTACTTATAAAGCACCAACAAGCTAGGATACCCAGTATTTTCTGTTCCAATTTCTCTCTCATTTTATGTTTCTGTTTATGTTTGGAATTTCAATAGTTATACTTGTCCCATCTGGTCCACGTTTTGTATATCTGATGTGCTTGTTCTACACATAAACCTTGCTCTCTTTTCTTTTCTCTTTCTCTCCTTTCTCTTCTCTCTGTCTCTCATCATCACATGCGTGTGGGTGAATGTTCCTGCAAATCCTTGGTGATCTATAGAGACTTTTGGTATGCCCATTCTCTCACCGGGTGACCAGAATGACAGAAAATGCTCTCAATCCTGGCCCATTCAAATGATGCTCAAGTCAATCATTGAACAGGATCATGTCCTGTTCATCCTCACTGTCTCATTAATGTCTATAGTGTTCACATCTTTTCTGTCATTCTGGTTGTCTATTGTCTGGTGTGTCCCCCTCATGTTCTGTGGTCTTTTTTTTGCCTGTTCCGGTACTACTGTGAGTTTATTATGATTGTTTTATTTCTCAGTAACAGTAATGGGAAGTGATGTCCACAGCTGCATGATCTGGAAACTCCCATTTTCCTCCCATCCCTAGTAATCAGCCCCCTCCCCCCTCGGCCAACCATGGCTGTTGAACCCTACTGAGTCCTACTACACTTGGCATCACTTGTGACGTTGCCTGCCTTTTTTTTTTTTTTTTGTTAATGCTAAGAACTAGGAATCCTGTTTTTTTATCCTTTCTAGTGGGTACGTAAATTAGAAATATTTAATGTAGATGGGAGTTTCACTGTGTTATAGTAGGCCACAGATGACTGTTCCATCCGCTAATTTGACCAAACTTTGAAAATGATTTCCCTGCACTTGAATTCCCAGATACATTAAAGGATTGCATATGTTTGTTGCCTTCCCCATCCCTGAATTTTGAGTGTACCAACAAGTAGGCTGTATAACATTCATATATCCAATGTCGAATTAGTTCTGTTGTCTAACTGCACATTTCCCTCTTTCTAACCCAACAGTTAAAGAGTTTCTTGCCAAAGCCAAAGAAGATTTCCTAAGAAAATGGGAATGTCCGCCAGCGGTAAGGGAAGGTTTATTGTACCTGGCCTATACTTACCAAGTCTAGTGTGTTGATTCATTGTCAGTGTGTTTGAGTGTGCTGTTATCAATACATGAACATGACCTGGGATATATTTTTGTATTAAATTCAACATTAACCTTCCATGTTTAAAGAAAGGGCGGTGTTTTCATGTAATCGATTGTTGGCGCTGAACATCCATTCTCTGCACCTCCCTCCCGCAGAGTACGACTGGCTTAGATGACTTTGACAGACTGAAAACGCTGGGCACTGGCTCCTTTGGCAGAGTCATGCTGGTAAAACTCAAAGGAACAGAGCAGTTCTACGCCATGAAAATCCTGGACAAGCAGAAGGTGGGTGTTTCAAGTGACCTTGTCTTTCTTCACCTTTCATGTCCAATATTTAAATATAAATCCCATCCGCCAGAGGTATTTGTGTGATCGTGCTGCGGTTGTTTTGGTAAGACTGGATAGATTATGTGATGTGTGGAAGTGCAGCTCCAGAGGTTCTTTGTAGATTGTTTGTGTAAGGAGGAAGTGGATTTGAATGTTGGAGGGGGTGACAGGAAATGTCTTTTTCAGACTGCTTTCTGAATTCTTGTATTATCATAAAAGAACCCCACACCTCACCTCCAGCCTCTTGTCTTTTCTTGTGTGTTCAGGTGGTGAAACTCAAGCAAATAGAACACACACTCAACGAGAAGAGAATATTGCAAGCTGTCTCTTTTCCTTTTCTTGTCAGATTGGAGTTTGCTTTCAAGGTATTTTTTTCTTCCCTGGCCTGTTTTGTATATTGTATGCAGTTTTTAATACTATGATCTAACTGTTGAAATACTCACAGGACAACTCCAACTTGTATATGGTGATGGAATATGTACCAGGAGGAGAGATGTTCTCACACCTTCGAAGAATTGGCAGGTTCAGGTGTGTACATGTGTAGTTTCTATTTGTCCACCGTGTCTAGCTGTGTTGTGTTTAAGCGGCCTTGGTGTGTCTGAGGTACTGATGCTTCTATCAGTGTGCCACATTCAATTTTGCTGTGAGGCGCTACTTTGGAAGATTTGGTAAATGACCCATACAGTACTACCTGTTCTACATGAATACATGCTCATGGAAATGATTGACCAGTATAGACGATGCTCCAAAATTACAATATGTACGAATAGGCTACACTCTCCATTTGACCATGTCATTTTGACAGTGTCTAAGAGTGTGAGGGTTTTGTGAAATCATAGGGGGAGGTCTGCTTTGAGAGTGCAGTAAATAGAACATTTCTTCCTTCTTGAAAGCATCAGTTGGGGAATATTAATCTGATAATTGTCACTGTCATTGAAATAAAGAACTAATTCGATGTGGAGTAGGATGTGTAAAGATAGTAATGTGTGACAGAATGCAGTATAGGCTCTAGTAACAGTTACAGGAAATGGAGCAGATCTCTTGGGCAGCATTATTGGTATATCCTTTCAGTGCTGTTACTCCTTGGCCCTGCAAGAATCAAAACCGAAAGAGAACCCCACAGGTACACATTGGGGCTATAGGATGTCAGTCACGCACAACAACACAGGTGATTGGTTTAGTAGGGGAGGAAAAGGGACTGGAAAGGCTTGCTTTCAAGTCTCAGGCCTGCACTACCTTCATTAGCTGGTCTATTCTAGCCGTGTATTTGTGCATATACTGTACGTTGTTGTTGCAGGAGGAACCATTATTGTTTGGTGAGATCCATCAAAGAACTGTGTGTGACAATGTGTATGTCTTCCTTGATTTTTCACAGTGAACCACACGCACGATTTTATGCAGCTCAAATAGTCCTGACCTTCGAGTACCTCCACTCACTAGACCTCATCTACAGAGATCTGAAGCCTGAGAACCTGCTCATCGACCAGCATGGCTACATCCAGGTAGGCCAAAAGCTATCCTCTCACTGATAGCCTCTGATGGCCTTCAAGCCTCTCTGTATTCAATATAGGCCTGTCTAACCTATATGTTTCAGTTTAGAAAATGCAAGTACTTGCTGTAATGTAAGATTATATATTTGTGTGACCATTACTCACATAACTGTCCACACCTTAACACACACACGACTACAACTACAGAATGAAAATGCACTGTTAACCTTTACATATACAAATGCAGTCTTTTCAATGCTGAATTATTGTTTGTAAAACAGTGTCTTGAAGAAGTATAGGACTAAAGGCCTGATAAATGCTCAGCCAATATGATCAGTGTGTGAATTCTGGACTGTTTGTTCTCTTCAGGTCACAGACTTTGGCTTTGCCAAAAGAGTGAAGGGCAGAACCTGGACATTGTGTGGAACCCCAGAGTACCTGGCACCAGAGATCATTCTCAGCAAGGTCTCGTTTCCATATACTAATTGATCCCACGCTTCCTTACATCTCTGTTCTGGGTCATATCATCTTCCTTGAGTTTAGATAATTTATGCCATCTTACAAGTTTGCAAGTTTGAAGCAGACTTGCACCAACAATAAAAATGTAGAGCCACAAATGACAACAAGATCTTCTTGGTGTAATTTGCTCACAGTGTAAAATTCTGTTGTTTTCCATCCATACTGATATGTTGTGTGACAACTGTTTTGGGTTGCTCTTGCAGGGCTACAACAAAGCTGTGGACTGGTGGGCGCTGGGAGTGCTAATTTATGAAATGGCCGCTGGCTACCCCCCTTTCTTCGCTGATCAGCCCATCCAGATCTATGAGAAAATTGTGTCTGGAAAGGTATGGATATGGTGTTCATGAATATGTGCTCATATCTAAAAATCACACATAATTCAAAGCATCAAGAAGGTTATCAGGGGTTTTCAATCATTTCCTCCCTAAGTGGATTTGTTTTTCATAGCTGCATTTATGCCCCCGTTTAAACTGCAGTAATCCTTCCAGGGCTTCTGTAAATATATTTAATTTTCTTGTTATAATGATTTTGCAGAAAGGGATAATGCTGTCAGTAAATCCCATATGTTTTCCCTCCCAGGTACGATTCCCATCCCATTTTAGTTCAGATTTGAAAGACTTGCTGAGGAATTTGCTGCAGGTAGACCTGACCAAGCGTTATGGTAACCTGAAGAATGGAGTGAACGACATAAAGAACCACAAGTGGTTTGCCACAACAGATTGGATCGCCATCTATGAGAGAAAGGTACAGTGTGTTGGCAAATTAAAAGAATACATTGTTTGCTTCTTTAGGCTAGGGAAGTTTCAGCAGATGACAGAATATGTAGATGAAGAATATTCCTGTTTGTGTGTGTGTGTGTGGTCCTGCTCTTGATCCTATGCAATAGGCTTTGTTTGTTGTTAAATGGAGCTGTTAAAGATGCGACGCTTCGTGTTCACAAATGAACCATCAAAGCCCAGATGTTTACAGAGCACTGTTTGATGGTCCGGACGGGCTGTTGTCCTCCTGCTTGAATTATGCTGTGTTTGTAAACCCAAACCTGACCCAGATCAGAGTCACCTGCTTACTGTGCCATGAGGTACATTTAAACATCCCTGTTGAGGTGGGATTTTGTGCGATTACAGCTGACTGTTGAGCGCATTTGAATTCTTGTGGTATTATAGTCTCTTCTTAGTTTGATGATATTATTTGCTCTGACTGAACTGTTGTGCTGGTTGCAAAGTTCTTTGTTGAATTATATGCTTGTGAGTATTTATGTGTGCATGTGTACCTTCATTGTTTTCTCACTGTTGGGGAAATGTTGTATGTTTTCACAAGGATTGCTCAGGGTTCAATATGAGCTCTAGCTGGTGGAGATAAATATACACTGATCTTCTATTTTGATTCGATGTCCACTGACATGACGTCCTGATTTGTTATGGAGTCTTTTTGAGCTCAATTTGGTATCAATTCATCTTGGAAACAAAGAAAGGTTCTTAACAGCACAGTCAGTTGTTCTAGATCTACATCAAACGTGCCGTGTAAGCAAACATAAGCAGCACAGTCAGTTGTTCTAGATCTACATCAGACGTGCCGTGTAAGCAAACATAAATGTTCATGTGTTGAGGTCTTAATAGGTTTATACATGCCAATGGAAGTCTTTGGTGAAGTTGTGCACTTATCTGAATTCCATGTTTGACACAGGAAAATTGTGTTGCCATAAGAAGGAGCTTCTGACCTCATAGATGTGTCCAGGGGATGTGAATGTGGAAGTAGCTGTAGCTGTCCATAGTGTGTCTGAGTGTGTGTGTGTGTGTGTGTGTGCTCACAGGGCAACCTACGCAGCCAATCTAGGGCTCAATGATTCACACTGTCAAAATCACAGTTAAATTCGGAATTGACCGATCGCCAGGGCTCCGCCCCCTAGTAATTGTTGCTACGTCCGACACAATTCACGGAACTGTCAACCTTAAAGCCATGGCAAGTTCGTACGGGTAGCCTACGAGAGTTATAACTGTCAGTATGAGTGATGCTTTTTGGAGTAATACCTCCGCGGTATCCTCCAGATCAAAAGGGACTGCAATATGCAGTGGAAGGATATATCCAAAATATTAAGATCAACAACGAAGTGGACTTAGTGGACACAACAATAATTGAAGCAAAGGCATACAGGTCTCAATAAAAAAAAAAAAATAGAAACCCTACGACCTCTTCATTGAAATGCAACCAGCACAACCTTGTAGACTAGTCATGTTATTTCACCACTGGGTAAGATCTGTATATAATATTTCAGGTAGCTAATAACCTCTAAAGAGTATTCTTATTATTTATTCCGTCTCTGGCGAGAGACTCTGGAGGTATGTATGGTGACTATCCTAGCTAGCAATGCTGATGTTACCGTCAGTAACCTTTTTGTAAATGTGCACGCTGAGCTATCAAAGCTGGCGATTGCGAACGCCAGCAGCATACATACAAAGTGTTCATTAAAAGTTCTGTTCAATGTTGTATCAAGCATAAATACAAACTACAAAGTGTTTGTTAAAAGTTTTGTTCAATGCTGGCGTTTGCTGTCGATAGCTTCAACAGCTCTGCCTGCAATCATACAGACAGTAACAGTGACATTTAGACGGGCACATTCATTAACATTTTAATTTTTTAACATGAACACTGGTTGGAGAGACTAGTTATGTTATTTTAGGGGTAATAATACAAGTATTCATGAACCATAACTTTTTGGGGATTTTCTCTCAATTACGGTAGATAGTTAGCCATCATACCTAGCGACAGCTAGCTGGCAGCAAGCAGCTTGATTTACTTTGGAGCAGACATATGTTTATTTTGCGATATATTGAGTTGGGTGTGGGGTGACCACACTGTTTAATACATAGCTGGCACTTTTGCGCCTGTGTTTTGGGCTTTGGGGAAGCGAAAAACCCCAACGTATCCCTCTAATCTCTCAGGGTACCTCATGTCATACCTACAAGTCCCCTAGGCACACTGTTTAACCATGCTGCTCAGACCTCAAAGTTGTCGGACCTTCTTCTCTTAGTAGCGGTTGCTAAGGTATGATTGGACAAGGGCCGTTCTAGGGAGTTTCGCGATCGGTCAATTACGTGGAGTTAGACATTTTTAAATAAAATGAAATACATGCGTTCCAGGCAACATTTTGCCTGCGTGGGTCACGCATGTTTCGACCTCACATTCTGTGTTTTAAAAATAAATAAATGGGTTACAAACCTTTCTAAAAGCGAGCCCGCAGGAAGTGCAATGTTAATGAACTGTACAGAGTCATTGACAACAATATGAGTAAAACAGATATTTGCAGCACAATCAGTAAAAACACTGAACATCAAAAAAAAGAAGCAGCCCTGCATAATCCAGCTTGTGAGAGTCACCATAAAACCGAATATGGACAAGTGAAGTGCGGCTCCCAATACAAATAGTATAAGATGGGAAAAACAAAGGTATCATATAGACGGTCTCCCAATGGTGTTATATGGTGTTAAATATTTCTGTTAATTACGTCCATGTAAACAACTCTGATGTTTACATTTAGCAGACACTTTTATCCAAAGCAACTTACAAGGATGTATACACTTTTTACATTTTTTTACACTGACGGCACACTGCACATCAGTAGCAATTGGGGGTTCAATGGCTTACTGGAGGCTCCGACAGGGAAACGAACTAGCAACCTTCTGATTACTAAACGACTTCTCCTCCTGTACCACTGTCTATCGGCCCCAAAGTTTACCCCTCATATTACACCCTATCCCTTCATTGAATATTCCCTCCACCAACATGAGAGTCAGTCCACACGGAGTTACACTGTGTGTCGGAGTGGGAGTGTGCAGGGGCCAGTTCGGAAAGGATATATTTTGGACAGTGTATGCTGGACGGCAAACAAAAGCACAGAGCAATTAACATGAGAGAGGTGGAGTATAATATAAGGTGCAGTTAAGGCAAGAGATGTAAACCACCACATCGAACATGTGCACTACAGCCAGCTTTAAAGTGAGACCAAAGTCCTTAAAGGCTAGTCTCACCACAGCCATCTTTGCTATGTCTCCAGGCAGCTATTTCAGGCAAACAAGACCAGGCTCCTAACTAAGATCTCTGGGAGATGGTCGAACAGACATTACAAGTACATATTTACAGCACATCTACATTTTATTCTTTGAGTTGACTTCTGCGGCGTGGCTATAACAATGACAGCAATGGAAATAAACAGAACGTACAGGGAAGACAAATGTCAGTTAGGCTCTTTCCAACAAAGCGATTGGTGCTTTATAATACAGGGCAGGACTTCCAGTTACATATCCGCCATATTTAATGTTACAGATCCCCTCCTATTTCTCCATTTCATTTTCCAGTCAGTGATTTGTCGCCTCCCTTATAGCGTCTCTGGTGTAACCATGTAGTCTTAAATTAGGCTATACGTTGTGATTGCAGCGCTCTGCAAATCAAAAACAATTTCTATAATTATTGGTGTGTATATGTGGGCCCATTTTTTTTTTTTGTTAGTAGTTTCTACAAAGAAATTGGTATCTTGTGCGTGTCAGTTACTTACAACCGACTGAGTGTTTTCAGGAAGTTTCTACATTTTGGCAGCATGTTGGCACTCAGCAGTCCTGCCGTTTTTTTTACCTCAGGCAGGGTATTTGCATATGAACTGAATTAACATGCTCTGTTTGAATCATACTCTGTTGTACTAGATCTCTGTTGAAGATTTAGTCAAATGTGTCACTTGAATGTCTTGCTGAATACTAAATTAGTCTTTCTCGTATTCACAGGTGGAGGCTCCCTTCATACCAAAGTGCAGAGGCGCTGGGGACACAAGCAACTTTGATGACTATGAGGAAGAGGAAATTCGCGTCTCTCTGACAGAGAAATGTGCAAAAGAGTTTGCTGAGTTTTAGTGAGTGAGAACATGGGTACAACAGGGCTAATATGTAGATTCACAACACAAGAAAAAAAAAGGGGATCTTTGCACTCTAAAGACATGGGGTGGAGCCGCGTCCACAACATAATTCGAAAAATTCTTGAGTAGTTCCTTCATTCCACATGGCTAACAGGAGGTCACCGTGATCCTCGTGCCCAGCAGGCACTTAAACGTCATACACTGGCACAGTAAAGCAGACACATCACTTTTTCATTTGGACCCCTTTTACCCTCCCCGGCCCTGCCCCTGCCCCACTGGTAAATCAGCTTGGAAGCATTCTTTGTTGTCTTGGATGTTGTGTTCCCTATTAAATTGGTGGTATTTTGCGGAGAAAAAAAATGGGAAAGAGAAATAAAAGGAAGATCGTTTTTTTTTTTTTTTTAAGTGCAGAATCTGAAAGACAAAGGCCAAATTAACATCACCACGTGTCAACACAGTATAACTTCCAAGCCTAATGTTCGTGGCAGTATCACACCGGTTTGTGTGACTTGAAAGAAAGGTGTTGACTCCAGTTCTTGACAGGTTTGTCTGTTATGCGTCAGTTCTTTTACTTTCTTTTTCTTTTTTTTTTGAGTACTATTGAGAGAGAGGGAAAAACCTCATACCTCAGACTAGACCACTGATGAATCTTTTGGCCAGCCTTCAGTAGTATTTGTTTTTTTTCTGTGCATATCTGTCTGTTCAATCTAGTATGTTTTTAAAACAAAAGAAAAAGACCACGAGTGTTCAAAGCATGACCAAAACGAGAGCTAAGTGGATGGCAGAAGAGGAGTGCCTTAGAGCTTCCTCAGTACTTGCCTTAGCAACTCCGTACCACCAAACCCAGAGAGCATTCATCCTCCAGCCTCCAGTCACTCTAGCAATCTCAACTTGTTAAACTGCAGTGAAAGGCTAGCCGCAATGGGGAGATGGGACAAACAACACTTAAGCCGAATTGTACCCAGGCAATTCAAGCAGCCAAATTCTATTCAAAGCACAATGGTGTTTGGCGGCAGCAGTGAAATTCAGGTGTGTTAATTTTGTGGATTTGGTGGATTTGGCTCAGTCATCCAGTATGTTGACATGCATTGTTACATTTTGTTATTTAGTGTTTTGATTTGAAAACTGAGCTTGTCAGAGAAAATGCACCCAAGGGAAGTAGCCTTGTTACCCAATGTAAGTTTCAGTTCACACTCTCCTTATATCAAATGTTTAAGGCCTTCAGGCAACAAAACTGGGGTATAAAGTTATTGGAAAACTAATTGGCCCATAGTGCCAGATCTAGTATCGTTATCTACAGGATGGTTAAGTCTTTCCTCTTCATTTCAAGCTGTTGTGTTCACGCTGTTTTGCAAATTTCTCAATGACCGAAATTGTAAAACCGCCAAAATTCCACGCTTTCCCCCATTGTTGCAGTTGACCTGTGTTTCTTTGTTTCATTCTTATGACCGAATGTAGAGTTGCAACTCTTAGGTATGCATATTGTTTTAAATGCTTGATTTTCAAGGTACATTCTCACACACACACAAACACACACTTTTATGACATGAAAGTGACGAAGATGAAAAAACAAGCTGAGGTATGTTTGCCTCTGCTCCTTTGTATCACATATAATCCAGTTATTGTTCAGCTCATAACATAATGCATATATGCATTGTTTCTTATATATGTTTTATTTATACACATATTAGAGAGATGCTAATAAATTTTATTTTTAAAATTGCATAGTTCTTGCTTTACTTTGGATTTTTTATTGTTGCTGTGAGACCGGACAGTTTTATTTTTTCTTTATTTTTTTTTTCAATGTGTGTTCAAGTCCATCACAAAATATACTAGTGTTCTTACTGCAAAGGACTTGTCAGTCTACATTGAGGCTACTGGACAATTTGAATGGAGAGTCCCCTCTAACTTTTCACTGAAGACAATTCCTATTCTGTTTTTATTGTTGTTTGTTTTGAAAGTTTTCTCACATTCAATTAATTTACACATCAGTTGTGTCATTAGGCCAATACTGGGGCATTTTCTGTCCAGCATTGTTGAAATTATATGTCCAAAATTCTTTGCTGTAGCAGATTTTACGTAAGTACATATTATATATATATATATATAAATATATCTATATATATAAATCTATATATATATCTATCTATATAGATATATATATAAATATACATATATAGTCACCTTAATAAAAGATGAACCTTTGTATTAAAAATAAAATGTCACAATTTTTATATTTAATTTTGACCTGAAGAGGATATGATGTGTGCTAGCTGTATGCAATACAGATTTACAGTTACTGCTGTTTGAGATTTTAATAAATGCTGAAGATCACATTTGGCAGATTTTGGTGCACAGCATATTAGAAATGCATTTCCAAAAGGAATAGCTTTATATATGTGTGGAATCATTATCACCAGATTCTCAAGTGTGAATCACTAATTAATATATACACCATTTGTTATACTGGGATAAAAAACGGATTCAGGCCTATGTCTAACCCTTACAGTAATTAACTTCATTAACACTACAAGGTGCAAAAAGGGATTTATAGCTAAATTCAGATATGGTCCAGACTCCCATGGCTAGTAGTACTTAACAACAGCTATTTAAAACATGGACCTCAGTCTTTTATCAAAGAATTCTATGATTTAGGGCAGGTGCGGTTCATATTAAAATAACTAAGTCTACCAATACAGCTGGTTATGAAAATGCTGTGTACCGTATTTGCATAGCATACTTTGTATACATAGTGGCCAGGCAGTTATAGTAGTCAGGTAGCTTTCATTAGTTTATTTATAGAAAACCATGTCTAAGGACGTCTTCAAAGTGGTGTTGTCTGGTGAAATAAGATCTCGTTGAAAGTGTAAGGTAACGAAAGGCTTGAGAATGACGGGTAATTAAGATCCTTACATTTAAGTATCCTCCAACCCGTCTGACGCACCCAATAGAGTATGGACGCCGACTAGAAGTTTGTAGAAATTGGTGACGTATAAGCAGAAACTAGAGGGATAGCAACATACACTTAAATATAATGTGTCTGAAGTTTATACAGAGACGACATACACATGCATTTTATTGAACAGAATCGAATGCGGGCCCGGGTCTCCTACCCAGTTATTTCAACAACACGGGCTTCATTTGGTCAATTTTTTTTTTCAAATCCCATTCAGTCTCTCAGGGATAAAAAGAAAGGGGACCTTGCAAAAATGCTAATCTATTCACACATACCATGCTCAACCCCACAATCAAATACACCCTCTGAATTTAGGTACCAGATTTGACCCGCAAGGTGCTCTGGGTATTGAGGTTTGTGCAACACACGTGGGTCACATCACACCGGAAGATCCGACTTCATTGCTATCAACAACTACTCCAAACTGTAGCGTTCCCAATATGGCTGGAATCGAGTTGCTGTCGGACCAGGGATATCGGCTGGATGGGAGGAAAGCCACAGAGCTTCGCAAAGTTCAAGCACGGATGGGCGTTTTCGGTCAGGCTGATGGCTCTGCCTATTTAGAGCAAGGAAACACCAAGGTACTGGCTGTCGTGTATGGTCCTCACGAGGTAAGTACAGATGCTCTTTGCATGTTGTAAGCACAGCAAAGTTTCAAAAATGTTCCTGCACAGATGGAAGTTAGGCAAGAATCTGCAATGTTACAGCCCACGACGTTGCCCAAAGGCTCTGTGTAAATCGTTAAATAAGGGGACATGTTGAGCTGTTTAGGAGCTGTGCACCTAAACTTTCGCTCTGCATCTCGGTCTTACTAGCTAGTTAGCAGATCATAACGGATGTTTTGCTCAGGCGCTCCTGTCTGTAAAGTCACAGCATGTACATCTTGTTCGTAACGTGCTCACATTCATATCTTCTCGGGGAAATTGAACGCAAAGACAACTGTAATCAGGTCCGTGAAACAAAACACGACCGTTTTAACCGTCACTTTCTGCAGTTGAATCTCCTTCCGTCAGTCAGAAGCTCAGAAACAGCCTTTGGGCCTTGAGGCTGTAAACTATTGAAAGCCAGAAGAACACAGATGTGGGGTCAATAAATGAAGGGAGGTTACTGCTAGGTTTGTGTTAAATATTTGTCATATTTCGGCCTACTTCATGTCATCCTCCATTGTAGCTCTATTTGTACTCCCTCTGCACCACACAACTCTATTTTACTTCATACGAGGGCTTGTCATTTGATTATTATCCCCCAGTTTGTAACGTTGCCCCTATATTTCAGGTGCGAGGTGCGAGGAGCAAGATCCTGTATGACCGGGCAGTCATTAACTGCCAGTACAGTATGGCTACCTTCAGTACGGCGGAAAGAAAGAGGCGGCCACACGGAGATCGTAAATCCAGTGAGATGAGCCTTCATCTGAAACAGACTTTTGAGGCTGCAGTGCTCACACAGCTGTACCCCCGGTCCCAAATTGACATCTATGTCAAGGTACCAACTATTGCGCTGTTGTTGCAAAGAAGAAAAATATTTGGGGATGCTCTGACTGATTTTAACTCCAGAATTGCTTTGGAATCGTTAATTTGCCTTGTTAAAGAAATTCAGTTTGTTTATTTGTTATGTATAACTCTGGAGGTCCAGTGTACCCTCAACCCTCTGAACTTGTACTCTGCCCCTACAGATCTTACAGGCAGACGGTGGGAACTACAGTGCCTGCGTGAATGCTGCAACTCTAGCAGTTATCGATGCAGGCATCCCCATGCGTGACTATGTGTGCGCCTGCACAGCAGGTTTTGTAGATGACACGCCGCTGGCTGACTTGTGCCACGCGGAAGAGAGTGGTGGGGGCACCTCACTAGCCGTGGCGTTGCTGCCACGCGGTGGGCAGATTGCCCTGCTGCAGATGGACGCTAGGCTCCACCAGGACCACCTGGACACACTGATGGAGGCAGCCATGACTGCTTGCAAAGGGGTCAGCAAAGTGCTGGATGAGGTTGTGCGGCAGCACCTGCAGGAGACGTCTGTCCTGACAGGAGAGTGAGCAGGACTCTGAGAGGGAATGGAAATTGGACTCCACTGCTCCAATGAATGAGTGGAAGAATTCTATGTGGGCTGGTTTTTCCATTCTAGAAAACTCTGTCCGGTCATGTCCTTTGCAACAGCGCTGTACTTTATATAAACTGAAAAAAATAAATCTTAGTTTGTTTTTTAATAGAGTGGTCTCCCGAGTGTCCTAACCAAAATAAACGTTATACCTGTGTGTTTGTGTTTATGGAAGGCCATGTAAAACTCAAAGTTAGTACACCTCCTTGCCAGAGGGGGGAGACAAAATTAAAAAGGTTACGCCGTGTAAACGGGCTGGTCCGGTAAATTGTTAGACCGGGGAGAAACAAGGAAATGCTGAGCTAGCCTGACACCTGCCGTCTTGCAGCAAGTGGAAGGGGTAGGTACAGATAAGTGCTAAATGTGTGTTTTTACGTGTTGCTTTGGTAATGAATCAATGTCCCTGGTATTGTGTGGCTGTTGAAATGGTATGTGGCACGCACATTGTCTCTTAAATTCACCTAACTTGCTATGTTTTTCATAAAATTGGGGTGGAGACAATGGATGAGCAGGGTGGTTGTCACTCATACGATGACCATCTCATCGTAAAATGGATTAAAGTACAGTTTATGTTTTGGATTGTTAGGCTGTGAAGTTGTAAACATGTCACCGTGCATGTTTTATATTGGGGGGATACACCTATTAATCCCTGAACAGATTCACTATAATTTATAGACTGGTTATACTGTCTTATATGAATTTGTTTTACTCAGTGGCTTACAGCCGCCAGGGTTTGCACATTTTGAAATTATTTACATGGCAGGCAGGGTAGTACTTCAAGACATCATGGGGCTGTTATCAGACCCAAACCGCAGGAGAGCTCTTACCAACCTTCTAACCCGCCTCAACACACCGATTTGGTACGTTTTCAAGTTTTCCTTATTGACATTCTATTCTGACTATAGATATAAATTCGTAAACGTTTATATTACTAATGACTTTAATATACTTGCGTATTGTATGCCCTGCCTTCGTGTTCTCTGTAGTTTGGTGTGCTATGTAGCTGGTTTGGCCTGGTTCATGGGCCTTGCATTTGAGCCGTTTACGCTGCGAACATACATGTCAGAGAATGCAATGGGGTCCACCATGGTGGAGGAGAGGTTCCCAGCCGGAGAGCGGGCTCTTGCCACAGGGAGGGAGTTTGCTGCTCACAAGAGGAAGGCTGGGTAAGTTTGTGAACCCTGTAGCAATGATGAGACTTGGGTGGGAGCAAGTTAAACTTAAGATCAGTTTTGTTACACCATTTTAAACAGGACATTCTTACTTGGGCCTCTAGGTTGTACATGTCCTACATGTCTCCATGTTGGTCTCTCTGTTTCACTCTCACCTTTCCTCATTCAATTAATTAAATATCTCTGTGTGCAGTGGGATGCCTGTAGACTGGTTGGTGAAAACCATGCAAGCCCGTGGGTTGGAGGTCTACACCCAGCAGTTCTCTCGCACCCTGCCTTTCCCTGATGAAAACAAAGAGAGATATGTAAGTGTGCACTTGGGTGAATCATCTAACCCAAATTTGGTCCTGTCAATCCTGAATTGTCTCTCCTGTATTCTCCGCAGATGGTAAAGGGGACTAACGTTTATGGCATCTTGCGCGCCCCCCGAGCGTCACGCACAGAAGCGCTGGTGCTCACCGCCTCCTGCAGCGAAGGCAGCGGCAACCACCAGGCAGTGGGGCTGTTGCTTGGGCTGGCTCAGTACTTTAGGAGTGAGTCGTGGTTATCCATCATTGCTTTGCTTTGGGAAAAAAAACTGTCCACTGTAGAAATGGACAAATGGCAACACACACCATAACACTGAGTCTTTTAATGTCATCACGAATGTTAAAATTGGTTCTCATACTATTTGTCGTGCTTGTCCTACAGATCAGGTCTATTGGGCTAAGGACATCATATTCCTTGTGAATGAATATGATCTTATCGGCATGCAGGCCTGGCTGGAGGGCTACCATCACACTAACATCACAGGTCAGTCTCATGTGCAACTAACTGAGAGGAATCTTAAGCCACTACACACGGACACACTCAGGCCACACACACTTAGCTCATTCTGTTATGCTTACCCTTCCTCTCCTCGGGTCCTTCAGGCATGGACTATACACCCCTTCAGGGTCGGGGAGGCTCTATCCAGGCAGCCCTCTCTCTGGAACTCAACTCTGATGTCATCACCAGTTTAGACCTGGTTCTGGAGGGTCTCAATGGCCAGCTCCCCAACCTGGATCTGGCCAATCTTTTCTATGCCTTCTGTCAGAAGATCGATATTCTGTGTACCATCCAGGGCAAGGTAACGTGGTCAGACACACTTTAGGGCATTCAACATCGAGGTTATGTTGAGCATCATATATTTTTTTGATCTTTAATTGTGTACTGAACTTAATGTTTACTGAACCGAAAAAAATATATGAAAGAACTTAAAGGTACAGTGTGTGGTTTTCAGTGGCATCTTATGCTGAAGTTGCTATTGTTAGATTACATTGATGTCAGTGATCCACGTTGTGCATGTTTATTCTGGAGAAGTGTGTTGGATGAACACGTGAAAGCACTGTTCCTCTGTGTTTATGTGGGCATATAGCTCCAGAGGAGTGACTGGGACACCCCGTCAGGCTACACCCATGCTGCCCAGACCATGATGCTGATGGTGATGAAGCAGGCCAGTGGGCGGTCCTGGGGGGACCACGGCCTCTTCCTGCGCTACCACATCGAGGCCGCCACCATCAAGGGCATCAATAGCTTCCGCCAGTACAAGACCGATGCCACCACCATTGGCAGGTGATTTGGCAGTCATGCACCATTCAAATTAAAAATGCCAAATCCTTAGAAGATATTAAATATATGTAGAGCAGATGTTTCTTCTCTCTCTTTTGAGAGACACTTCTCAAACGCGTGTTCAATTCATGAATTCCTGACGCATCTTCACACACTTGTGTGTGTGTGTGACTTATAGGCTTCTGGAGGGCATGTTTCGGAAGTTGAACAATCTTCTGGAGCGTCTCCACCAGTCCTACTTCTTCTATCTGATGCCATCACTCCACCACTTCGTCTCTATTGGCTACTACATGCCAGCGTTCGGCCTGCTGGCCGTGATCCTTCTTCTCAAAGTATCCTCGCCTAACATGTTTGTCTGAAACACTGGCTCTTTGGAGTCCAGTGAGATATCTTGGAAAAAGAAATTATTTCACCGTCACTGGAACCCTTTCATTCAAAGTGTGTATGTGGAGGGGTTATAGGAGTTTGGCCTTTTCAAAAAGGCAGTTCTCCAAAGTCTGTAAAGCATCACCATGAACTCAGTACTTTTGTTTGGGATTCTCATGTTGATGATTGTGTCTTAGCGACTATATTTCAAACACTCATGCATGGAGTAGAAATGGTTGCATGCATGTCGAAGGTCTTAACAATCTGTACAATACTGGATACTTGTCTGTTCAATACTAATTGGAAAGGTAGCAATGTGATGTATCTCCTGTATATGTTGGCACCATATAGGTGTTTTGTCTATGTTAAACCTTGACCACAGTACAGGCATTAGACCTGTGGGTGCAGCTTGGGACCCCACCCCCGGGAACAGAGGATGGAGTAGCTGGTGTGGAGCCGGTAGGAGTGAGATCAGATCGTTCTTTGAATATTGAATTATACGTTATAGGACATATTAGACAGATAGATAGATAGATAGATAGATAGATGGATACTTTATTAATCCTGAGGGAAATTTTAGGATATCCAGTAGCTTTTATTCTCTTCTTTCCTTCTTTCCTCTTTTTTTCCTCCCCCTCTCAGGCCTCGAGCCCCAGCGTGTTGTCCATCCTGACTCCGTTGGTCATCAGCCACATGACGGGGGCAGCTCTGTACACGCTGCCCATCCGCTCTCAGGAGATGGCTGTGGAGCACTTCCCTGTGTCTGAGACGGAGGCTGTGGTTCTCACCGCCATCGCTATCTACACAGCCGGCCTGGCCCTGCCCCACAACACTCACAAGTACAGCACACACACACACACACACACACACACACACACACCTTTTCTCTTTTTCACACACTCTCTCATACACATATACAGTCAAAAATAAATACTCTGCAAAAGTCCACTAGTTCAAAATAAAGAGCTTTGCCTGCATTCGCCCCTGTCTGTCTTCCCAGGTTCCTGGTGGGAGAGGGCACAGATAAGGGCTGGAAGGTGCTGAAGCTGGTGGCTCTGCTGTACCTGGCCGTGCTGCTGGGCTGCACCGCCCTCATCAACTTCTCCCTGGGATTCATCCTGGCAGTCACCCTGGTGCCCATCGCCGCCTTCGTCACGCCCCATCGGCCCAAGTAACTGCCCCGCTTGCTCAGTTTCTCCATCTCTTTTTGTCTCTGCAAATTAGAGCAGCCGCTGCCAGTGTTCCAACTCTGTCTTGAATGACGAAGTTAAGGATGGGAACACAAATGAATGTGATACATTAAGCATGACTGAGAAATTACCTTTTGAATAATGTCACTATATGATTCATGACTTTGTATCTGATTCTGTTCGCAGAAGAATGTTTATTTCTGTCTGTACTTGCTCTCTCCATCAGGGTGATAAGCACAACCATCATGGTTCTCCTGAGCCCTGGTTTCACGCTGCTCTACTGCGTGTTTATCTACCAAGAGCTCCAGGAGTCGCCGGTCTCTCTGGGTGAAGGTTGGATGCTCTACCTGTCTGTTATCTCGCAGGGCATCCTGGACCACAGCCTGTACGGCTCGCTGGTCTACCCTCTGCTGGCTCTGTTTGTCTACCCGTGCTGGTTGCTCTTCTGGAACATTCTCTTCTGGAAGTAAAGGGGTCACGTCTGAGCAGCGACCGGAGCACAGCCTGATCCAGAGTCAGCTCCCTCCCCCCCCAAGTGCTGTCATGACCTTAGAGATGAGATTAGACATGAACACTGATCTCAGGTCTGTGGTCTACCGGCCATCCTGGTTAAAAGGGAAAGTGGAGATATTACCAGGGAGGCTAAGATGCTGTAAGTACACACCAGATGGGAATGGACAGCACTGACTGGTTTAAGTTAATGTGTTTTTTTTAATTATTTATTTTTTTAACTCAAGACCAGGCTTATGCAAGTACCTTGGTGCATGAATGAGTTGTTATGCTGTAAATAAGTGTGAATATGTGAAAACAGATTTGCATAAGGTCTGGAGGACACCTGGCTGACACTTTGGTCTTGGGGTATGTTGGGAAAATGTCTAATTTTGTTTATGTTATGTGTTTATGTTATGTGTTTATGTATGTCTATGTTGTTTATGCACTAAACTTCAATGTTTTACATTGCGTGCCTGATCCACGCCCTTTTCACCTCAAGAGCTGAATACTACTAATAAAAAAGCCTATTTCGTAAAAAACGGAGATTCAGTTTATGTATAAGTCCAGTTCAATGACATTGACTGATGTATAAAATCATTTTTGATGGCATTTATTCATTTACAGTATCACCATAAAGCATGTTTTAGGTTATTAGTTAGGACAGATTTGGAATAACATTTGTTTTTACAGTCTCGCAAGTAGATGACATTCACAACTTAAATAATTTGCAATATAAAAATAAAAGCACCTAAAAACACAATGACCTCAATCACTCAGCCGGTCTTTTCAAATGAGATTGAATCTGGTCAGATAAATCCCTCAAGCATTAGAGAGGTAACCCATCTTATCTCTCCAACACTTTTTCACAGTTTATAGTTGAAAAGAAAGGAGGGGAGAACAAAGACTAAACCTTGACTGCAGAAGAGCATGCTACACAGCACAACCCTGTCAAAATCAACAGACACCTTGTGCCATGAGATGAGTCCTCAGCATGTCGCCACAGAAAAGGAGGAGAGCCAGGGTTGATGTTTTTTTTTTTTGTGGGTGATGATATCCTACATCGCATTGCAGAAGACACACGGTGGCGGATGGAATAATATGGACGTCCTGAACTCACCAGTGGTTTTCTGGTAGGATGACCTCTGGGTGGGCTGTGAGAGGCCTGTGGGGCAGGATTAGTCCATCTGGAGACTACAGGGAGGGGCGAGGGGGGGGGGGGGGGTAACTTGTGCTCCCCTTCATCTGTGCTTGAGTATGACGCCAGTCTTCAAAAGTTCTTGGCAGACATAAATGGTTTAGTCCTACTATGTGTTTGTGTTGGAGTAAAAACATTTAGCTGTGGTGTGAGTCAAGAGTTGTGTTGTAGTCAGGTGTGTGTTATGAGGAGGTCTCCACTATTAGAAGTAGTTGTGTTTCAGATGGCTTGGCTAGCCGTCCCACTGGTCCCTTGATCGACTTTTCTTCCTCTCTCCTTAACAAGAAAGAAACAAAATGTATGTTATTACATCAAGTCAATGGTCTGTTGTGGTGATGAGCCACAGAGATGCAGGAATGTTTTCTGCTGTCATCATTCAAATGATTACCTCTCCTTCAACAGCACTTTGTTTAGTGCTTGTGTGCTGCCCCTCGCTTCTTTGCACCACCTGATCTCTTCCTTGTCTTTTTTCTCTCTCCTGCCTAATTTAAAATGATACACATTCATGACATCTTGAGTTTGTGACTTCACTGACACGTTAACGGGTGCTAAGTACTCATACATACTGCTGGTCTATGTTATTGAAGGTCCCTGCATTCAAACCCCTTCTCTGAAGGGTGTAAGTCACAGCTGTGCAAGACTCATCATAAGCGCAATCACTTCAGCACTCTCTGACAACTTCAGCACCGCAGTATTTGGAGAGGCATCAACTCCCCCCTTCTCATCTTGATAATCAATGAACGTGAAGTGGTAGACCATTTGCTAATGTATTTTCTCACACCATGGCTGTTTAGAAGCAACCCAATGTCCCTTGGAAGTACTAATAGGCTGAGTACTAATTGGAAGTACTAATGAGTCTTCACTGACCAATATTCTCATAGCATTCCCACAGAAAAGTGTCCATTGCCAGGGTGTTGACCTCTCACCTGTTGGATGTGGCCCTGCTGGTCCGACTCTGGTCGCGCCATGCTACAGATCTCACAGCCGGGGCGACTCGCCTTGTTGATGAACGTGCAGGACGGACACGCCCAGCCTGCCTGAGTTGGAGACAAACACACGATGAGACAAGGCGTGATGGTCAGAGCGATTGTCTATTTGAAGTGTGACCTAATGTTCGGTCCACAATGAACAATGACTGAATGATGTCCGATATGTGCTGGGACCGCTGGTACCTGAGTGTTGCTGACACTGACGTTGGGCCCACCAAGCTCCAGCGCCTCCAGGTTTATCACGTCTGTTATGCTGTGCTTCTCAGCACCACTGCTGCCTTCTCAGCATACAAAACAGAAAAATACACAATACGCAAAAAACATAATGTAGGTCAATGGATCTGTTCATTTAAATGTTTTTGTTCAGATACTCTTGACCATGTATGGTACTCAACTTAGGGTTGTGCCGATGGACGATATCATCGTCCATCGTCATTTTTGACCCACCATCACGATGGATGGTAACCATCGTGATGCCACGCCCCCCCATATGAATTAAAGTCAGGCATGAAAATGAAATAGGCTACTGCTACAATATGCCTAATTGGCTTATTCTTATACAATGTATTATTATTAGGGTATTATGTCTAGGTTACAGCTTTTCTTCGTTTTTCCCACGTCAAACATTTCATGTTATTCACGTTATCTAAGCCTGCTCCTGCGTCGGGAAACTTGCTTATTGTCAACAGAAATATGACGTTCAACTTAGCGAAAGCATTAACTTCAGTGCAATGGCTACAAAATAGAATAGACACGAAGGGACAGAAGATAGCTCGATCAACTTCTCACATTCAAAGCCAAATTGCTATTTGGAACCACGAGGATATATTTGGCTTTGAACGAACAGCGGAGACTAAATATAGCAAGGGGGAGCTTCTCACCCCTCATTCGCTAACATTACATTGTTATCAGAATAGCTTGCTCCGTTGATTTCACATCATTTATCTGAGGATTATTTCATATCTATGTGAAGCCATTTAACATCATACAAGTGGTTGTGATCACCTTGAACCAAAGACTGCTTTTATTGGTGAGCTGATTTGAGGAATTAAACTCCAGCTGAAGTTGTTTCCTGGTTGTTACGGTTAAATACCTGCTAGCTTACTAGCTAGCTAAGGACACTTTAAGTTACCTTCAACGATTTAAATGAAAGAGTTCAATTTGCATGAAATGACAGTTAGTTATCTAGCTGATGTTATAGTCTCCTCGACTTAACTATACAATTATAATGGAGACTGGTAGAAACCCTCAGGGTGCCTGTGCAACTTATGAAACAGTTCATATTCACGAGTTCAAATATCCAGATATTAAAACGAATTCATCACAAGCTAGCAACTGCCAACAGTATGAACCTTACCAATGTGTATGTTAAGAATGCTGATAATAAATATGAAAAACAAGTTGTCAATGTGCAAGGTACCAATTGAATGGGTTCATTTATTGTAAATCTGACACTGCAAGAGTCGGTGCAGCCACGAACCTCACCGCAGCCACGAACCTCACCGCTAGTCACTGTTCAACATTGGTAAACGTAACGGCATTTAAAAAAAAAAAATGGGACTCCCCCCCCCCCCGACGAGACGATATCATCGTCCATCACGATGTTTCAATGTAAACATCGTCTTCTGCCAAATAAGGAGACATCGCCCAACCCTAACTCAACTGACTGAATTCTGAAGATCCATTACAGTGAAACTGTGTCTTTGTGCTTGGGTGTTAGGTGTAAGTATGTGGTGTGTGTGAATGTGTCTGTTATAGGTGTGTGTGAGTGTGTTCACACGTGTGTGTGTCTGCATAAGTGCATGTATGTGTGTAAGTGTGTGTATTAGGGTACTCACTTGTGCTGCTGTGGCTGAGTCTGGATGGCAGGGTGCTATAGCCCCTCCAGTCATGGGAAGCAGGCACATTGGTGTGTGTGGTAGGGCCCGGAGTAGGGGTGCCACTGGGCATGAGGAGGGCACTCTCCTGGTCCTGCTGGCAAAGCTGGCGGCTCAGGCGGGCCTGTCGGGCAGACAGCAGGTACAGGAAGGCCGTGTCGCCGTGCCGTGCCACCCCATAAGATGCCAGCGAGCGTATGTCCACACACAAGCACTGACCTATGACCCAGCGCTGCACCCGTGGGTGGAAGCCATACTCCAGAAAAATCTGCAACGTGGAGAGAACAACAAGGAACAATGCATTAGTCTCTCTTGAGAATCTGCCGATCACATTCATCTCAAAGTCAATCAATCTACCCTTCTTATAAGACACTAATAATACCATGGCTACAACTTTAGCTCAATTTGAGTTCTTGTGAATTGTGTTCCAGAGTAGATGAAGGTTGGTTCTGTAATGACATACATCTCACCTGCTGTTTGAGCGAGGAGACCGTCATGTGAGGGATCACTTTAACTGTGACACAACAGGAAGACGAGGCATCCTCCACTACCACAGCAAGACTGTAACATATATCAACAAAGTCATCACCAGTCTGTGCTAGTAACTGATCTATATATCCCTATGGCCATCAATGACACTGACCATTTTCTCATGCTTTAGTTTATTTCCATTCATCATAAGCATCTACTATGAATCTGTCATGGTTCAGGTTGCAAGCCATACCTACGACAGGGAAGTAAAATAAACACTGTAGCATGTTTCCACCGTCTGAATATCTTTGAGGACACATTAGTCACGTTTGAAGGCTTCATGTCAATGAAAATATAAAACAATGTAATACAACCAAGGATGTCCTCTGAATATCAGTGACACAGTGTGTGTACAGTATGATGTGTGATGTGAGTTTGCACTTACTTGATATCTTCATCCTCATAGTTCTTCTGTGAGGGCTGGATACTGAGTGACAACTGCTGCTGGGCCAAGGCTGTCGCATGCTGCATGGCAGAACTGGTATCTCCTGCCTCTATGGCTTTGGCTAACTCTATACATAGCTCCTCTGGGGAGGGGAAGAGAGACAGAGAAAGAGATAGTGAGCCAAGGACTCAATGCTTGCAATCTTAAACCAAAGAATCTATTCGGATGGCTGGCAAAAGATTAACTGTTTGAAAAGCTTTACTGTTCAAATGTATGAACGATGTTTAAGACAAGCTGGGCTTTTTTTAAATTAAAAACAGGTAATAGGCTATATGAGCATCTCCAGTGCATTTTTTCTCCACATTTTCAAAGGAGGACCTGCCATGAAAAGTCTGTGAACCACTGGTGTACACAAATTAGTTTTAATTATGGCAGTTGCACACAAGCAGAAGGACAGGTTTGACCAGACATGAATACCTTGAGGTCTTGTGGAACAAGTGCAGGAACAGTTTGAGGCACACTCACCTTTGGGTGCTAATTCTGTCGAACCCTGCTGTTCAACAGATTTAACATCCTGATGTACTTCCTCCACTGAGTTCTGGGAGATATTTGCCACTGAAAGATGATTCAGAATGAGGGACAGTGCGGTGTACATACAGCAATGTTTATGTCCAAAAGGTCTTGACTGGACGTTACGGAAGAAATATTGATGGACTGGGCACAACAGAGAAAGGTTCAGATGAGGAGGATGTAGAGAGTAGATGAGATGATGGAGAAATGGCCCAAGTTTTCACACTGACCTCTTTGGGCCTCCCTCAGTGATGACATCACCACAGTCGCCCATTCCTGGGCCTCCTGCTCACTGCGAAAATTTAAACTAAGGCAGTCATGTGGAGGTGTAGTCAGCCGGAGTTCATGGCAGCGTGGAGACTTTATCTCATATTTCACTGTCCGCAGGTCAAACTCTGCTAAAAACTAAAATGGGGCAAACAGATTTTAGGTGACATAATGGGAAAACAATCATCTTTTTTATGTTCAAATATTTTAACAAAAAATGTGGACAATATATACAAAACATGAAATGCAGTAAGGCTAGAAATAACTGGAGGGTTCATATTATCTCAAGGTCCAAGAAGAATTGGAATTAGTTTGGTTAACGTACCTTTGCGTAATAACTGAGCAAGAACTATGTAATAAGGTTATAAAATAATCACTGGACGAACTAAATCACAACAGAAGATACCGTCTTCTTTGCAATGGTACAGCAGTTACAGGTAGGAAGCTAATTCAGACAAAAGGCGTTCTCATAAATCAGACTCCACGTATACCCTTAAATAGCAACGCCTGCTCTTTGAAACTGCTCAGAACTATACATACTACAGTGTCATGACCTTACCACACTACGACCAGAACTGCAGACATCCCTAAGGGCTAATCGAAACTCTCCAGCCCGGCTTGGGTCCATGCTTAGTTGAAGGCGAAGTGTGTCATCCCCAGCTCCTGGGAGACAGAGCGGTCGGAGTCCCGAATGGCACACTGATACTCGTACCGACATGAGTACTGTATTGCAGGTGGATTGCAGTGCTCCCACCAGGATTGAGGATTGAGAAGGTGGCGGCATCTGAGCCCACCCGCCGGAGCTCAAAGCCATGTTGAGTAATTTCTATGTACCTATAGGTGTAATAACTTGATTTTGCCACCTACAGCCACACTAGTCCAAGTCATTACGTTGTCATATCACCACAAGACAGCCTGGCTTGTTAGCTGGCAATGAAACCCAGTAAAAGAAAACGAAAACAGGAAGTATGTCCGACGTTTATTTACTTCCCCCTGCAAAGATCAAAAATTGTCCAATGGAATACCCATGTCTACGGATTGTATACATTTTTATAAGACGACTCCTCAGAATGTTCCAAAATTTTCCGTTGATTTGAATGGGCCACCCAAACGTTCGGAGGTCTGATATTTATTGCGAAAAATAAATTAGTGCTGTCATTGGCAACGGGTTTTGTGCTTCATCTTTCATATCATTCATTCCGCAAGTAATCCGTTCATTTAACGTACAGAAAAGTAATCCTAACTTCAAGGCATAAAGTTGCCACGCAACACCTGAAACTTTAAAGTTCTATTTGCGTAAAGAACTAATTTTTCGTAGCGGAACTCACGAAACGCC
This sequence comes from Sprattus sprattus, assembly GCF_963457725.1. Taxonomy (NCBI): domain Eukaryota; kingdom Metazoa; phylum Chordata; class Actinopteri; order Clupeiformes; family Clupeidae; genus Sprattus; species Sprattus sprattus. The sequence continues at coordinate 6,262,692 of NC_137923.1, forward strand.
AACAAAATCATTAAAAAAATGTATTTTGGAGGAATGTCTTCTATCGTTTTGGCAAGTGACATTTTCGATGACAGCCGGGCTATACATTATCCCTTACATAACTTTTAACGTTTACATATTAGGCGCCGTTTAATTGTTGATAGAACCATGGTTTGTTTACATTTATTCTGTATTGTTTACTCTGAAAAAAACAGAGCTGGATGACCCACAGCAGTCGAAATATGAGTCTGGTTAAACGTCCGCTTTATGACTTAAAAATGCAAATGCACTGTTATCATTGCCAGACAGATCCTGTTCCTTTATAATGTTCTTAAAGCATTATTTTTGCTTTACACGTAACGAGTACCAAAACAAGTCAACTAGGGATAGATATGATAACTAGCTAGTTACTCTGCCGCTGCCGGAAGCGCAGTAATGAATGTTGACAATACATTGATATGGATGTCAAACCTGTACAGGGAGAAGGTGCAAAGGCTGTCGACATGGTGCACCATAAACAATCTTGTCCTCAACACCTCCAAGACAAAAGAGCTGTTAAAAAATCAGACATGCTGCCTATTGTCATAAATGGGGAGCAAGTGGAGAGGGTATCAGACTGCACTCACATTGAGGAGGACTTTTCCTGGAAACATAACACCAATGCACTGCTTAAAAAGGCACAACAGAGGCTGTATTTCCTGAGGTTACTCAGGAAAAATAAATTAAAACAGGAACTGTTAGTGTCCTTTTACCGCTGCTCTGTGGAGTCAGTGCTGAGCTATGGCATCTCGCTGTGGTTTGCCAGCTGCACAGCAGCAGAAAGAAAGGTACTCCAGAGGGTCATTAACACCGCACAGAGACATTGGCTGCTCTCTGACACCTCTGGAGGACATCTTTACAACACGCTGCCTCAGGAAGGCCCACAGCATCCTCAAAGACTCAACACACCCTGGTCACCACCTATTTGAACCAGCTTCTATCCAAGAGCTATCATTGCACTAAACAATGCACAAAACTAACCTGTATTTGCCTCTTTGATGTGTAATATGTCTTGTGTTTTTTTTTACTTGTTTTGCTTAAGCTGAGTATTCCTCAAATTTGTAGTTGTATTGTATATATATTTGTTTTGTTTTTTTAATTTTCAATAGCACTGAAGTCTGAGAGCTGCCACCTCAATTTCGTTGCACTTGTGCAATGACAAATAAATATTTTCTATTTATCTTTATGAAAACAGAGGATGTTCGCAGAACATGTACACAGAATGAGAAAGCATTCATACTTGGAGAATTTTATTGTTCCTGGGCAACTGAAACAGAGCTATTTAGCAAGATAGGAGTCCTCAGGAGTCAACTTTCAGATCATAAAAAGAGACAATGTAACCGAATTCAAAGTATAATTATAAGGGAGCCAAAAACAGAAACAAAGGAAACAAACCAATACAAAAACAAATATCCAGTCCTTCACAGTAGGCAACAGTAATAATACAAAAAAAAAATCCATGAGCATCTCCATTACTTGCCTTTGTCCCCAAAAGGGATCATTAATAATATTAATATGAACATTGATAAAAAATAATTACAAGTTAAAAAGTGGAGCCAGCACCACTGACATAGTAGTGCTTGGCAGCTGTGTTTGATAGCAGTAGAGGGGGAGGGCTTGTGGGAGGAAGGGCAGGACTGCAGTGTCTATGCTGAGAGATCGCTGTTGTCAAATCGGTCCTGGTCATAGACCTCCGCAATGAGCTTACGCCCTCCAAACCAGCGGTTGTTGAGTGACTCGATGGCCTTGTTCATCTCTGCTGCAAGAGAGAACTCCACGAAAATCTTTACTATGACCTCAGCGCCCTCCTCCTCACCCTGCTTCTCCTGGTAGATGATGACTCTGTTCACAGCACCGAACTTGCCGCATTCCTCTGTTACTTCGCCCTCAAGCTCATCATCGATGTCTTCCGGGCCCACCATGTTCCTAAGCACCATGACTGTGGACTGCAATGAAAGCAAAGGGGGCAATCAAAACCTCTACATTTGATTAGTTGAGACAAGGACACCTATTTACAAAAATATGAAAGATAATTTTTTTTTAGATTCTGATTTCATGTGTTTGATGGAATCAAACCAAACTGTGACTCTTAAGGAGGGTCACCGTGTCACGAACACCCCCTCACATACTACATTAGCGTAACCCGTACTCCCTCCACTGGGAACCCCTGATGGCCCACCTCTTGTTTTCGAAGCAGCTTCTGCATGACCATGTGCCGGGCGCTGCTGCCAGAGATGCTCATGTGCTCCTGCTCGCTCAACATCTCCTGCCCCGTGCCATCCATGGCCTCCCGTGCCTCCTCCTCCTCCTTCTCCTTCCTGGCCCCATGTGCTGCTTGTAAGGCTTGTGCGGCCGCTACAGCCGAGGCCATCGAGGGCGGCGAGGACAGCACCGGGTTCACCAGTCCCACCTGGGGGAGCTGTTGCATGGTCGGCCTGGCTGGAGTAACCCCTGCAGACAGAGCAAGCAGCCCACACGGAGTCAAAACATGCTGGATAAGCACAGAGGAGCCCGTCAGCTCTGGAAAAGCCCTACTGTGGTGAGACTTTTGGCCAGACTGCAGGCTTTATTAAGACAAGGGAAGGGGGGAAAGCCCCTCTAGATTAGCATTCTTCTCAAATAACAGATAGCTGGATATGGAACGGTCTCTAAATACTTGAATAGGATCAATCTTAAGATCGTCTCCAAAAGAACTATCGTCCAGCTAGAGTTCATCCTGTTGATTTTCTATTTGAAAAGAGACATTGTTTTCAGGCTTAATCAAGGTGTTGATTAATAAAGCAACAGTGCATTTTATGCACTCCCATAATGCATTCTAAACTGTGCCACTTTCACCTGTGTGCAGTCATCGAGTTTCACATCCTGGTCAGAGAGAAGAAATGTGTAGAAACTGAACTAATGTGTGTTATGTGTATGATGTGGGTGTGTGGGAAGTGGTGGAGTGATGGATTTCTGAGTCCCTCACCCCTCCCCCCCCAAAAAAAAAATTCCTCTCCAGTTGGAAGTTCAAATCGATAATGTCAAAAACCCAACTCCACAAAAACACACAGGATCTGAGACTCACTGGCCAATAGGAATGAGAGATTTGTTTATGAGGGGGAGGGCTAGAAAGAGTCCTCTTCACACTGGGTTGGTCAGTGTGCAGCAAAGGGGAGGGGTAAAGAGGCCACGGTCAGGGCGATTGTGGAAAAAAGGGAGGGGAAGAGAGGAGAGAGAGAGAGAGAGAGAAGGAGAGAGAAGAGACAAGGAGAAAAGAGAAAATAAAAGAGAAATCTATTAGTGGACAGTTCCCGCGCCAGGCCGTGTTCATCTATGTATTGAGTAGGAAACAAAAGCAACCTGAGGGGGAAAAGTTTACACATAGGTACACAGACACACAATCTGAATGAAGGGAAATGGGAATTTCCAGTGTTTTGCCTTAAACCAAATACAAACCTACACAAATAAATAATAAAAACGCACATGCAACAACAATTTACTGGCAAAACACCTCCATACTTGGTATGTGTACATGCCACTAGCAATTTAGGGGCTAGTACTGTTTTGAGTACTCAACTGTAGTTAAGCAATCAATTACCCATAACTTAAAATTAACAACATGACACATTTCTTAATTTAACACAAGGCTATTTTCACCGTTCATCATCATATTTTCAGCCCTACATTATAAAGTCAAGCAGAAACAAATGCACTTATTAAATCGAGGTGGGTATGCATACAGAAATACTATAAATGTTACTATTACTAATTATAACAGTGTACTGCCGTGTATAGAAGAAATACAACAAAACTATATATATATATATATATATAGTTTTGTATATATACACACTATATTTTGTCACTATATTTTGTCAACAGAGGGTGCAACCTAGCAACAATGCAAATAATTCAATTAACTGTGAAACTGGTGTGGGATGAAATCATGCAAGAAAAAAAAGTTTTCAAAGGGACATCATATCAAGTAATCAAATAGGCATTCATAAACAGAATACTTGATTGTTTGAGCCCAAGGCTGTTGCATCATCAAGTTTGTCATGCTTCTCAACTGAGCTCAGTTACACTTTTTTAATAAACGTGAGTCATGTGCTCAGACACTGACTGGAACATTTGCATGACAAAAACAGCAATGTCTCCACACTACAACCCTAGGAGAAAAAAGGCTGTCTTATGGGTTACCAAAATTACTACTGTGCAAGAACCTACCTGTATGCGTAAGCCTCCTCATTCGCAGAAAGTCACTACATCTTATGTCTTGCCATGAACCACATGCAACTGAGCAGACATCCTCAATGCAGTGGCCGTGACAACAAAATTCTGTCTGTGACCTTCACTGAGGGTGACGTAATAATGCTCATTGGCACTGAACTGGGCAAGGATCGCAATAGAGAAACCCCAGCTTCATAACCACTACCACCCCTCTACCCTACCCCCACCCATCGCCTTTCCTGCGTACCTGTTATGACTCCCGGAGCTTGCGCGGCCATAACTGCATGAGGCAGAGCCAGGCCTGTCTGGCAACCAGTCATCGCCCCCAGGATCTGAGCGCCCGCCACCGCTTCCTGTAGGGAAAGACCGGGACATAAGGGAACACCGCCTGGACAGTGCCCGTTAACCAGGACACAGAAGACATGCAACCACACCGGCAGCCACGCATACAGACACACGCATACAGACACACGCACACCGACACACGCACACGCATACAGACACACGCATACAGAAACACACACGCCCACACGCATACAGACACACGCACACGCCCACACGCATACAGAAACACGCATACGGCCACGCACGCACGCACACAAATGACAGAGGTGAGAAGGGACGAAACTGGGCATGGAGTACATAGAGAAAGAGGACAGGGGGCCAGCTGCATACATGAGAAAAATACACTCTTTAAAGAGGCTATTGTACAGTGATTAGTCACCACTGAAGCAATTGAAGGCTTTTTGCCAACAAGTTTAATTTCTGCAAGGTTCTGCCAAGCACCAACAGCTCATTCACCACCAGCTGAGGTAAACCAGCTTATATTTTATGGAATGAGATTAGCATCACCTAGTATCAATACCAAGGTATTCATGGGTCCCAAAGACGTCACTTCCGTGAAGCCTGCCGCCATCTTTGTGACCAACTCAGCCAATATTCCCATTGAATTATACGGTGTTTGTACCCAATTGTAGCTATTAAGTCATATATAGGAATTTATAGGAATCATATTATAATAATAATAACGGTTTTATATTAAGTGTATTGTTTTTTATTGATAGGCTATTAAAATTTAGACTTTGTAAAAGTAGTATTTTGTAATTTTAGTGTTTAGTTAGTTAGCTTTCATAGTTAGCATCATGAATAAGTACACAGCACATCTGAATGAGGCAGAAAGACGGCGATATTCAGAAAAAACATCTATTATTGGCTGCGACCCATATTTAGTACCATCAACTTTATTTTGCCCCTTAAAGTCTGCGAATCGTCTGCCACAACTGTCTTTTCCCGACATATTCATTTATCTTGTACATAATCCCTCCCCATACACCGGAGATAGCCTGAAGGCTTACAAGAGTACAGAGGCATACCAATATGCAGTTGCGGGATGGGTGAACGACACAAAGATATGGCATCTGGAGGCAAAACATATGTATGTCATCACAGGGCATGTAAGTCATTCAAACAGCGATTATCAACCTTGTTATTTAAGTTGTGGTTAACAGTGCCAATGTGGGCTAGCGAGATGTAGCTAAAGCGCTAAACAGCCCGCTAGCTATTAGAGCTCTAGCTAGCTAAGGAAATTTAGCTCTGATAAAACACAGCAATTGCTCACGATTGTATCAACGTGCTGCATTTCACTTAACAGGTCAATCATTCCCAGTCTCTGAACACAAAAGCCACATGTCCATGGATAGTGGTGCAGGAAGAAGGGACAGTGGTGATGGCACACTGTACTTGTATGGCAGGGCTGGGAGAGGTGTGTTCTCACGCTGCTGCACTGATGTACACAGTTTTGGCAGCGGTCGATAAGAGACAAGGACAGACATGCACAGAGAAGCCATGCGCATGGGCAGAGCCAAGTTCAAAAATCGTCAAGTATGATGAGTTGTGCAACATCTTTGCTAACCAAGAGCAACTTGAAACCCAAGACCATTTGCAACACATGATACCATCTGCTGATGAGTTCAACTATTTCTGTGAACAGCTCCATCAGAGTGAAGACCAAGAGGCAAAGCCTAAGAAAAGTGCACTCCTTTCAGTCATCGAAGGCCATTCCCACAGGTACATGCCCAAGACTGTACAATGGCATCTGCCAACTCCTCTGACAGCACTTTATTCAAGCACCAGGCTTGGAATGGATTTGCCCTCATTGCTGGAGGATGGTGCCAAGATCTTCGAGGAGCTGCATCTCACACAAGAGCTGGTAAGAAATTAGAATGGCTCCCGTTAAAACAATTCCATATACATAAACATCACAGAGTTTATTAAGTATAGCTTTATTCATTTGTGATAAATACAGTTGTTTTGATAGTTCAATTATTTTTTGAGTGTGTGTTAGTGGAGGAAAAGACCAGGGAACAGAGAAAGTCGAGGGTGTGGTTTGATCAGAGAGCAGGAAGAGTTACTGCATCGCAGTTCCATAAGGCAGCCAGGACAGAGAAATCTCCATCTCTGATTAAGAGAGTTTGCTATCCTCGCTCTTCTCAGTTTTCGACAGAAGCGACCAGGTACACAGTATATAATCTTAGGAAGCAAGACAAAATCATGCCTTTTTTCCACTTCTTTATCACAAATAAATACAATGTTCAAAATAACTCACTTTTGTGCTGTTTTAATCAGATGGGGTATAGAAAAAGAGGACACTGCAAGAGAATCGTACCTGATGGCGATGCAAGATATCCATGCAGACCTCAAAGTTGCAGCATCAGGACTTATCATCAACCCAGATCTGCCATGGATTGGTGCATCACCAGATGGCGTGGTGACCTGTGCTTGCCATGAGCGTGGCATGGTCGAAATCAAGTGTCCTTTCAGTGCAAAGGACCGCACTCTACCTGAATGTGCTAAAGAGACACAGTTCTGCCTGACTGTCTCTAAGGAAGGTGTGATGAGCCTAAAGCTAGATCACAGTTACATGTATCAAGTGCAGGCCCAAATGCGTGTAGCAGAGGTAACTTACTGTGATTTTGTGGTGTGGACACCTCAAGAACTTTTTATACAGCGTATCCAGTTTGACAGCAAATTTTTTGATGATGGATATTTGAAGGTTGTTGACTTTATTAGAACAGGGATACTTCCAGAGCTGTTGGGTAAATGGTTTACTGTGCCACGCCTCTCAGCCACTGCAACCTCTGAGAAGACACCTGAGGGATGCTACTGTGGAAAGCCTACTGGTAACGCAGACAACGTCCTGTCTTGCACATCTAAGCAATGTAAGCGAAAACAGTTCCACAAGTCTTGTCTGAAGCTGATCAGGGTACCAAAGAGTTGGAAATGTTTGGAGTGCAAGAAGCTGCAAATAAACAAGAAATGATCTCAACTAATAAGAAATAAGCTCCGTAGTCCATATTTTATACAGTATATAATAGTTTTGTATTCTTCCATGCTAACAAACAACTGAGTACATGCTATGTACAAGAACAAATATTTGCGAGTCTTATCACACATTAGATCATATTACATCACTACAAGAGATATCACATTACATCATTACATTATTTACAAAGTAGTACTTGGGTTTGAACAAACAACTAGCATGTTTATTCTGTGGGGACCACAGATGGACAAATATTGCAAAGAGCGCAGCAAACTTTAACCATCTTGTCAAGGGAGGTAGGTTGTCCTTGAGCGGCCGCTCGGCAGAGAGACAGCGGGATGGTGGTCTGAAGGATTGTGTACTTATTCCTGACCAGGCCAATGACCCTTTCCACATGGATCCTAACAGCAGCAAGTCCCCTGGTTGCTTCCAATTCCAGTGGATGCAGTTGCTGTTTCCCTTTTGTGAATGCAGGTATTTTTAACTGGGCAGAAAACAGGCCAACCGTATCTCTGACATTAAAGCCTCTATCTGCTAGAATTACATCTCCTGGAGATAGTTTTTCCAGGAAGCCACAGTTCTCTGTTATGTGCTTGTCACTTGTGCGTCCACCCCAGCCATTTGACACAAACGATATAACACCTTGTGGTGTTATTGAAATTAGGTATTTTACTGTATTGTGGTGCTTGTACTGTGAGTAAGTCTGGGCACGAGCTCTCAATTTTTTGGGCTTTTCTATAAAAATTTCGAAACAGTCAATGATAGAAGTGCAGTTGCTGAAGTTGGTTCTGAAAGACATGGGCAGACTGACATTAATTTGTTCTTGTGATGGCCAAAGTATAAGCGGACCCAGTCTTACATACATGATTTCTAAAGTACAGTTAAATATTCTGGAGACACTTGACTTGGACATCCGAAATAAATAGACAAAAAAATACATGGGTAGATTTAACCTCATTCTCATAAGGGTCAAAATAAAACTGTGGAAAGGAGTCAGTCTCGGACCAGGCTTCAGAAATCCAGACAGGAATGTAAAAACAACCATTAATTTGGCAAAGCTTGGAAGGCCTGTAAGTTCCTGCACCATTTCATCATTCCCTCTGAAGGCCTCCTCACTCAAAGACATGTCTTTGGTTATGTCCTTCAGGCGATTGATCTCGGTCCTGAGTCTTGCGCATTCATCAGTCAGTGCCTTGACTGTAGCTCGGCAGGCTGCATTGGAGCATGGTTCCACGATGTCTGGGCTTTGAACCATAGATGAGTATGTGTGCTCACCCTTCATGCCTTCAGTGTGAGCTTGTACCTCTACGGTGCTGGAAGCGGCCGCAGGCTCATGGTAGGTGTCATCGGTTATGAGGGCCACAGTCTCAATCCTTTTCCGTTTCAGCTGCTGAGTGTGCTCAAATTTTTTGTTGGCATAGGCATTTTTCTGCCGCTGTTCAGCTGAAGTGTGTGCAAACACGCTCGGCACATAATCAGGGCTCATGGGGTTCTCACTTTTACCTAAGCAGATAGGAAAGAATGGTAGAATATTAAATATGTGCATACTATTAAGACACGTCACAAGTCTTTTATTTGTCAGATGCACGAAATGACACAGGGTCAGACAGGGCACTGCAATTAGACAAGGCACCGCCGAAGAGTACCATAACATAACTTAGTATAACAGAACAAAACATGACTTACACTCTGTACAAGTACTCTGAACATAAATTACACGTAATAAACATATAGTCACCTAAATGACCTTACTAAATAAACATTGTAAATATACAATACAGTATGCTAAACATATAACAACCAACATATAACACTAACAAATATACATATAATACTAAACTATATATATATATATATACATATAATACACCTACATAATAGACATTAAATAACTTGAAGGTAATTTCCCTTCCAATTGTTTCTCTCAAATATTCTCTTATTCATAAACTGTACGAAGTACAGGTAGGTTTATAACTAGTTGTACATGTCATGTTATACTAACATCAGCTCCGTTAGCTAGCTAACTTCACAATCAGAAAAACGTTAGCGACTAGCTAACGTTAGGATAACAATGTTCTAACAAGCTCATCATTAACAACGTAGCCCATGTCAACATTTTCTTGTAAAAAAAATATTCGCTAAATACGGCAAATGTAGCTTGTGGCAATCTACCAGATACAAAGGTGTGTGTGTTTTTTTTTTTTTTTTACTTACCGGATACAAAGTGTTCACTACACAATCTGGAGTAAGATGTTGGCTGCCAGTTGTCTCTTCTTATAGCGGCCAACCATTTATTACGCCGATCTAAATCTTTTGGTATACTATAAAATTGTATTGCTGGGTTATTTTGGCGATAGTTGTCGCATCCAACTGCACAACATATGGAAGGCATTTTTTCGTTTCTGTAAGTTTTGACTGACCGTTTTGTTTCTGTGACTTTTGTCTATGTTATGAATGACGCTCAGCTCGACATTCGGTCACAAAGATGGCGGCGCTTAGACACAGTGACGTCACTTGGGATCTATGAATAGGCATCTTGCCTCCAATGCAAGTACAATAACGGCCATTATTGTGCTTGCATTAAACGCAGCCACATGAATTAATGTTGGCTTGCTACAACCTTAGGAAATTAAAATGTATTTCTGGCAAAAAAGGAAATCTACTTCAATTATCAGCAAAACCTTGGTAGCTTTGACCAACATGCTTTACAATTGTATACCAAATATAGTTTACTAATTCACAGCATACTCTTTTTCTAGCTCATTTCTGTGAACCCTTACATTATTAACAACTGTGTACATTACAAGATGCATGATTTAGTATATGCAGCCAGCCCTAAGAGGGAAAACACAGGAGGACAAGACAAAACATGGACAGTTCTCCTCTATCATATCATCTAAGATGACAGTGTGCAAAACTGCCTTAATGATTTTTATCTGTACAGTGTATGATTAAAGCATAGCTTGCTCAGTAATTATACTCCTGGGTATTCTGTACTACATATATTGCATAGAACAATAGTGAAATGACGAGCAGGATATTTTTAATTCTCATTAACTGTCTATGCACCAGAATAGATATGAAATTAACAATTCACTGAGAAAAGAATGTTAAAAAATCTGGTCACACAAATTAGGTGTGAAACTGCACATAGTGAAAGCATTGTGGAATATGCATGTCTACTCATTTCAACATCAGTGAGGCCTTAAATTATGCACAGAGCGTATTAATACTCCTGTAGTGTTTTTCGGTTTCATTTCCTTAAGAGACACACGCTGCTGTGCACACAGATAATTCAAGGCAGAAGAAACTAAATCGATTGTAACATCATAGTATAAGACGAAAAGCTTACATAAATCTATATTTAAATTTAAGAGGAGCTACTATACCCATAAGAAACAACAGCATCCATAACATCCTAGAATTACCTAACAATTAACATTTCACTACCCCACAAGTTAAAACTAAACACGAGGGGCCTGAAGACAAGTCCCTCCCAAACACTTAAAATATCTACACATAACAAAAAAGGCACCAGCGTGCTTGGAACAGAATTTCCTGAAGGATTTACCAGACAGTGTAGGAAGTCTTCTGTTCGATTCTCCGGCTGGGACAGATTCCATGCCATCTGTTTTTGGAGTTTACACGCTATGTTATCTTTCTGCATGTAAAAGTCTCTGTCTAAAATAAGTCACACTGAGTCATCATGCCATCAAATTTGCCTCAGAGAATACCCTAACTAAGAAAAGGAAAAAAACAGCACTATGTTCTCTCTCTTGCTTGTTCACCTTGTGTCTCGTATGGCCTTATTAAGCTGATTTATCACGCAACCTTACTGTAAAAGCTCCAGTCTAGAGTCAAGAGAAAGCGGCTGAACACTCACACACACCTGACTAAGAAAAGGTAAATTGAAAAAGGAGTAAAGGGGCTTACCTGTGCGGTAATTTTGGCGGTGGCAGCGGCGGCTGCCACAGCGGCCGCTGGAGGGAGGCCGCCGGGATTGGTGTGGGTCATAAGGGGCATGGCCGGCGTAACGGCCTTGCCCACGCGCAGGTACTGGCCGCCCAGGTCAAAGAGGTTCATAGAGGACACAGCGTCCAGCGACGACTGCGGCTTGTCGTACTCTGCGGCAGAGGACACATGGGTGAGGAGACCTTCTAAAGGATCATGCAGCAGGCATCTCATCTCAAAAAGGCAACCTTTGAACCACATAGGTATTGTTGCTGTTTGACCAAGTGCTGATAAAAGCTGATGAAGACTTTATGTGCATCAACTTCAGCCAAATTCATATGCTGTGCAAGTGCCAATTTTGTGCCGAAATCTTATGTACCTGAATTAATTTCTGGCTGCAATATGGCAGCACACATTATGGGGTGTTCTATGGGAAAGGTTAAGCACTGCCTTGTGAAGTGCCCGGAGCATTGGCAGAGATACTACTTTATAACTAGCAGCCTACTCATTTGGTAACCAGGTACACATCACACCTTTTTGCTCCTGTAATACAAATTGAAACAATGTAATTCTTTCAAAGATAGAGTAATGACTTAATGTTAAGGTGACTAGAAGATCCAAATAAGAACATTTGCACTCAATTTGCACCATCAGGTTCTGTCTGCCCAAATAAATGTAGCAAATTGGGGCACGTCATGTTCTAAATGTTGTTAGACCTCACCTGTAATGAATTTTCCAACTAGGCATTTTATCATTAGGCACAGCAACATTACTGGGATGTCTGCAAGCTTTTCATACACTTATCCAATAAAGAGCTCATTAGTGAAATATCAGGTGTTTCAGATGTTCATTTAGTTTTTGAAATAAGCTTGAAGTTTTTTTTTCTTCAAAACCCAGATATTTACAATGAGTTCAGAGACTTTGTGGGAGCCTGACCACAAGAGAAAAGACAAGAACGTGATGCCAAATAAGGAATCCCTACGGTCATTACATTTTTACATTTGAATTTCTAGAGCAGACACGGTTTAAATTACAGCTTACCTATGAATCCATAACCTTTATGTTTTCCTGTAGTGGGGTCCCGTGCTAATAAACAGGACTGGACTCTTCCAAAGGCCTCAAAGACACTCTTAATGTCATCGTCTGACAAGTCTGGGTGGACAGACGCCACATAAATTCTGTTGAAGGCTCGCGCTTCTTCTGCTAACTGGTCAATGATTGGTTGAGCTTGACCGATGTTGCTAGGTCTTCCACACTACATAAAGAAAAGACATTTACAGACAACTAACACCACACTGACCTGTATACACCATGTGTTCAAGATCACAAGAATATAGCGTGTGATGCTTCACAATAAGACCAAGCCCCACTTACTTTAATGTTCCTCCCACCAAGCAAGACTGAGTTCATTTGCTCCAGGGCTAACTGAGCAGCCTCTGGTACCTCATACTCCACAAATGCAAAACCCTATGGGACACAAAGGGCATAAATCAGATTTCAGATCAAAATGTCAACTTTTTTTTTGGCTTGTTTTGCTTCAAAACACTTTTCTGACCAATCAGTTTCTCACATCTAACCTTATGTTTCATTGTAACAGAGTCCCAGGACATGTCGATGCTCTTAATGGGGCCGAAGGCTGCAAAGGCCTGTCGGACTGTGTCCTCGCCCAATTCATAGTAGATGGAGCCCACGTACACACGGCACATGATGGCCAGGGCTCGTTGCCGCTGTGCTGCCACCTGTAGACAAGAAAATTCAATTAAACAGTCACTGTCAAGCAACCTTTGTTTACCTCAACAACAAAAAAACTCACAGTGAAAGAGTACTAGCATAGCAATACGACATAGCACTGGCATTTCTTTGCCTCCGTACATTACACACACACTAGTACTGAATTAACAAGCGTATGCCAAGAAATAGAGGGGACCAAACAGTTATGACGTGGACCAATATTTTTGTGTCCTTCAAACTACTATCTGGTAATCAACCCGTCTATTTTGTACTGAACAGACTTACCGATTGTAATGGTGAGAGGGGATCTCCAAAGCCCATTGACAATGATGCCATCTGAAACAGACATTTGTGTTACTACAGGAGAACCATTTCAATACCTGATAAATAGAGACATCATAAGAACAGACAAAATGTGTCTTCACCTGTATGTTGTTTATCTGTTGTTGTTGTTGGGCAAGGGTTTGTTTGACCAGGACACTCTTGATGCTCTGCTCCATCGCATACTTCTTTGCCTGAAATCATCCACATAGACAACAACTACTACAACCAAATATGGAACCAAGCGACACAGTAAGGGTAACTTTCCACCAAAATAAACAACTAAAAACTAATAACCCTAAGCTACAATACCAATGGGAAAATGGGGAATTAAGAGCTGCTACATTTATAGAATAACATCAAACGTGTGTTTCAGTGCAGTTTGTGTACAAGGACTAGCACCAACCGACACTGGACATGCTGGTGGTGAAGACAGCCTCAGCTCTGCTCTGCCCCTGCTGATGACACATGGGCAAGGAGCTACCCCACACACGTTGGCAGATGGAGACCACTAACACACCTCTTAAGAGGATCTCCTGGATTAAGACATACACTGCCTTCCAGGATACTGATATACCTACCTCTGTTTATCCCTTCCAAGACCCTTTATAAACATGTTTTGATTTTCCAATTGATTAATCTAGTGTTACAAGGGATATCACGTTACAAAGTAGACTCACTAAGCTGAACCAAAATAATGCTGCATCCGTCCCGCTCCATACCTTCTGTAGCGCCTCCTGCTGCTCGGGAGTTAGAGGTGGAAGGCCAAGTTTTGAGCCAGTGCTCTGTCCATTCTCCATCGTCAGAGCCGGGCCGCCCTGCACACATACGACCAAAACAGGTGAGGTAGGAAGGACACATCTTCATTTACCACACAACCATCCAACATGACCAACATCCACATTCTTATTGAAAATTCCTAATAGCTTTACGGTAAAAAAAAAGAAATCTTGATGCAGAACACCATTGTGTTTCATAACATCTTCAAACTCAAGCTAATTTACGCACCACGACAGTACAGAACATTTCTTCTACATGCTGGCATTGGACGAATCACTTTCAGCCTGCTCTAAAATTATTTACGCAATGGAACAAATGTTACATTTTAAAAACAGGCAAAAAAAGGGCTGAGCAGCACATAATTCTCTTCTACTGCGCACAACATGGCCACATAACTAAAGGGTAAGATTTCAGAAAAGGCAAGAAACGAAATCATGCAGATAAGTCAGCACATGGTGAACGTCCCCCGTTCAGAAAATCACGAAATATTTGACACCTCCATACATAGGGGGAGCTTTCCCCCGAAAGTGGGGTTTTCTACTGAATGTTCTGTGAGGCAAATCCCCTTATTGATTACTACACAGAAGAAAGCTGAAGTACCTTTGCTCATATGAACTCCAGAGTGGTGCATTAAGAGTGGTGCCAAATAGTTCTGCCATTGGCTTTGGAAATATAGTACAGTCAAGAGATACGCTCTACAGCACAGACGACACATAGAGAGAAACGACAAAAGAAAAAAAGAAAAGAAAACACACAAACCTACTTAGCACAAGAGTCACTGGATAAAATTACATCAATCTAAAAACAACTTGTTTGAGCCAGTCAGGCACTTTGATTTGAGGGTTTATGACAAACACACGTGGCCATTAACATGGTTGTTTATTTCAGATAACCATGAGCTGTAGACATAAACATTGCTTTAAACGGTACTGTAAAAACCTAATCAAACCGAATTATCTTCATCTGTAAAGAAACTATTAACAGTGAACATAGCTTGTGCTGGAATGATACATTCCTGTAAGCCTTTATGTGAAGAGTTACATATATTAAGGGGCACAGGAAATAGTAAAGCAATAAGCTTCGCCTTGAGTCTAATATACTCTCAATGTGAAAACATTAACTATTTTCAGTAATTTGTTAAAGGGAAAGTTTAAGTTTACCAACAGCAAAACGTTACTTGACTGGTCAGGTGTATTCTACTCTTAATTGGTCATTGCAAGGAATGGGGATTGGGGGTGGATTGAGAACAGTTTACCCTCCAAGGTCTGATCATCTCAGCCATTTAAAATAAACTACACACTGAAGACAGAGAGCAAGGCCCCAATGGATACCGGGTAACCCTTGCTATCTGGCCTAATGTTATACTACAACCAGTGTGCTTAAGCAGTGGGAAAGTAAGGCCCTTACCTAGCACCTGCTCTCCGTTGGGGTGTCCTGCTGCACGTTACCCGTGAGGAGATAATAAATACGGAGAGCTTTTATAGTTCAAATCGAGTCTACAGGGGGAGAAAAATCCTTCACATAAGTTATAAATACATTATCACTATCAACTGCATCAAGTTACATCTTCCATTCCACGATTCGAAGACGTGTTCCTCCATTTAACGAGGGTTTATTGATTTTTCAATACGTACATTACTTGTTGACGTTATGTGAGCAAGCGTATAGTAAAAGTAATTCAATGTTAACAGTATAACTTAGTTTAGCCTGATATCTAAATATTAAGTTAATCGAGGTAAAAATGTCGTTTGATCAACAACCACTAATACATTTGCGAAGCAACTGGTTGTTTGAGGATAGCTAGCAAGCAAAGGATGACGGTGAGCTAGGGAACCTAGCGATAACTTAATTGGCGTAAGCAAACTTCAGGTTAATGTTCTTCTAATATGAGGTTTACAAACTAGCAAGGGCAATACCGCTATATAGTAAGTTTTAAAGATTTGTGTTGCATTTTTATATTCCCAACGTCACCAAAAAGTTTGCCAATTCTGCTGACCCGAGATTGATAGCGCTTTAGGTTTTAAGGCCCTTTTAGCCTCACGTTAACTAGCTAGCTTAACTTCATACATTGTGGAAGGACTTAGCAAGCTAGCACTCACAGCTAAATGCAAGGCAACATTAATTCCATATACTATAATAAACTCGTGCCTTATACATTCATGGAGGGAACACAACAAGTTAAGGTTTGTGTAACATCATTCATGTATTGAGTAACAACAGCCTTGTGACTAAATGACTACGCAGTGATCAATGTTGTTCCATTACAACCTACCCGCAACCCTTACTAGCGCACTTGTTAGCTTCAGATAACTGAAGTGAACTGCAGCTAGCTGGGGGACAATGTGAGGGATCATTAGCTATAACATTAGCATAGTTTGTGGACATTTTGTTTTAGGTTCAACATTAGCTATCCATCCTCATGACTACAATACACGAACAAATACGTCTGTTTATTCAACAGAATAAATATATTTCATACATAGCTATGTGTAAATCGAATTCCTAAATGACCAACGACCTAGCTCAATGAACAAAATCCCGCTCTCCTATTTCCCATGGACATTTGGCTAAAGATAGCCAGCTAGCTGGTAGTTAACATGTTGAGTTTGAATGACTAAGCTTCGCCACAATCATGGGATCTCAAGACTGGATGGCAAATGTGTGTTGCATTTCAGTGCCGTTAAGATAACCAAAACGACTCAATTATATGCGTGCATGAGGTAGTATATACATAATTTTAATTTACCGCAGACACCGCCACCGCCATGAAACACACCTTTTCGCAGAGGCCGACACGCTGAATATCACAATGTTTCGCGATAGTTTGATACGCAGCATTGGCATCCGCCACTGTAGTTTACACCTCGCGAGAACTCCGATGCAACTATAGGATACTCTGCACGCAAGATTGGCCAATGGCCACATTCGACGTAGGACAGTGCAACCAAACAGTGACTATTATGAAAGTACTAATGAGTCTGTATCTGGGCTTCTCGAAAATTATACAAAATTATAATGCACTCTGTGAGTTTAAAGTTTAAAGTTCTGACTGTAAAATCAGTATCTCAAAGAAAAAATAACTTAATAACTGAAAATAGTCAAAATTGAATCTCAGATGTTATTTCTGATTTTTTATTAGAAATGTTGAGACTGCCGAAGTTTAATTGAAAACCTAACCAAGTAAAATAGAACTTTATGGAAATAAGGATTTCAGGTTTATTTTTTTATGGATGCATTTTCAGACACGACTTGAGCAAGTCTTGGTAATAACAGAAGCAGTAGTAATGAAAAGGCTCTTACCCAGCCAGTTTATTATGGTTTTGTTCACATTGCTTATTATACAACTTATCTTATGAGTTTAAATAAACAGACTGAGGCAGGATTCATTGATACAGGCATTTTGATATTGACAGTACAGAGTAGACAGAGAGCCATTCACATGTGAACTCAAGGCTTTTGCGTTTATTATGCACATTCATGTTGCCCGTTTATTGCAGGTTATTTTCATGATTCAGCTTCAGCAAGATAAAAACATTTACCAAATAAAAGTCTGTTATATGCTTTTTTAAAATAAACCCAGCGTTGGTTAAATTCCTAAAACGATTTCTTTGAAAATGAGCTGAAAGGTTCCATGCACATCATGCCAATTTAAAGCCTCAAATAATATTAATAACTGGAATTGTTTTAGCAATCATTCAACATGCAGTCCGCCTGATACTGGTACAGGGAGACTTTGACAAATTGAAAAACTAAAAAACCAATACAGTATGATTATTGTATTCAAGTTACATTAAATATACTGTATACCTCTAAAGAGTGATTCAGGAGTTCACCCTCTCACAGGCTTTCTTCAGCAAAGTGAATGTGAATGTGACTGAAGGTGTATTGCCAACAGTATTATCCTCAAGAACGGGATACCTTATATCCTTGCAGTTGTGTACTGATGAGGTCATTTAAATTAGAAAAAGTGAGCCGGGGTTGCCCTTCGTGATTTAAAGCAGAAAAGAGTGACAGTATCTGATGTATGCTTTGAATTTCAATCTTCATTCATGTATATACTTGTAATTGACAGTATCATTTCAATTTCAATGTATGACTGAGTTTGGGTGATATTTCCTAAAAGTAAAAGTGAAAAGACAAAAAGTGAAGTGACAAATAAATGTGGCTTTACTTTAGGAAATTGTAAATAGCTTGGAGCTGGATTATTAGTGTAGGCTGCACCCATGAGTCAACAAGGTTGGCAAATTCAGATTTGACACATTCCTGTCTAAATGAGGCACTTAGTGCATTATAAGATCTAATCACACACAGGGACATCAGTCTGCATGTCAAGTGTCTAATTCACGTTTAGAAGGAAGTCAGGGCTACAGGTTACTTTTGATGACAATCTCATCTTCACTGCCACTGATTTCCTGACCAAGACAAGTTTACAAATAGAGGTGCTCAAACTGTGGCAGAATGACAAAAATCTTAAGTGCTGAAAATCATCAAGCTTTAAACATAATGCATTTAAAACAAACATGTTTAATACAAGTAGTGATATAGTTTAAGATCAGTATAGTCAAAAACACAGACATTTTAAGACGGCAAAGCTGCTTTGTAGGGAGCATTCATAATTTTGGACCTTTAGCGTTCTTGCTCTCCCTTCCTGATGCTCTGTCATCCAATACCTCCTGACTGTCTTTGAAGCCGTTTTCCTGTCTTTGGTCACCTGGACGGTAAAATGTATGTTACCAAAGATGAGAAGTCAGTGAGGGTTGGATGGTTTTCACAGACACCAAACCCATTTAAACAAAAACAAACAAAAATGACAAACAATAAAAATGTACAAAACAAAAACATACAAACGAACAAAAAAAAAACCTATGGAGTCTTTTGGAATATCACTTCTGTGGCATTGTGGGATAGCTGCTCAGCCCTCAGACTTCCCTCAAGTACTCTGCCAAAGTGAGAGTGTCCTGAGGCTTTAGGTAAGTCCTCTTTGGAATTGCTTTGCTGTTCATGCTGATTTGTGAGACTCATCCAATCTCCTCCCTCCATGGGAATCACCCTTTGTCTTTCGTTCACTCATTGTTGCTCTCTCTCTCTCCACAAACTCCACGTCCATGGTCCCTGCTGATACGACGTGGCAGCCCTGACAGTTGAGCGAGCCTCACTGCACCACGGCCGTGACTGACGTGGAGGCAGAGGAGCCATCCCAGTGTTTACCCAGAGCCTCCTCCAGGAAGCCTGCCAGCTTCTCACAGTCCTCCTACACAGGCACAGTACAGGAATATCAGTGACACTGAACAGCACCCTCTTAAGTGCACTGACTAAGCGGCTGAATCCCAAAACCCCTAAAGGTACTGCTCCGTGACAGAACCCATTTAGCTGAATTAAGAGGCCCAGCATTGAGGAAGTGGTTAGCTAGCACACCCTCATTCACCTGCTGGTTCAGTGCCTTTGAAGTAAAAGCTTTAAAGAAGTTGATCTGAATGAGAATGCATCTGCTAGCTATACAATTATTTGTCGGGTTGTCATTAGAAAGTAGTAACTTTAGAGGCATTCAGTCAAATTATAGACAATTAACCAGGCGACATACATTTCAGCAGCTTAAAAGGCTGAACCCTGTTGTAGTTGTCTGCGGCGGTCATGAGCAGTTTCAGGAAACCTAGGGGGTTGGCCTGCTTACCTCACAAATGAATGCATGTTGAACAAGCTCGCTGGCCAACTCCCTCGGCATGTCCGCTGAGGAATATAATTTGTTGTCACATTCATTTTATAGTTGCATTAAAACTTGTCTCAAATGTGTTGGAACTCTGGACAGAATGGGCACTATTTTAATTCAAAGACAATTACAACGGTGTATAATTTAGACTGTGGTATTACCAAGGCAGCTTAACACTAGACAAACATTGCATAAAGACACAAGGCCCATCTGTGAAGTTATTTTTCCACTAGAAAACAATGATGGAATAATTGCACTTACTGGGAAGAACATCACAACTGAGCTGGCGATGAAGTTTGTCATCCATCTTCAAAAACAGAGAGAGCTACAAACAAAAAACAAGTTGAGAGAGATGTAAAATCACTTTAACAAGAATTAACTCGTCAAGAGGCACATGTGTATCAAAATGTGGCAACTCACATGACATATATTTCCCTCCTCATTGGCCTCCAAATTACACTGCATCTGAACAACCTATAAGGCAAAAACATCAAGCTTAGCACAACCACAGACCCACAGATCAACCACAGACATTAGAGTGGCATAACATAACTGAACTGGACCAACTCCTGCCGAGCTCACTCACCTTTCTGGTTTCGGTTTCTTGGGGTTCTGGGCTGGGCGTCTTCACCGGCTCCATGTGCTCCTGAGACAGGGACAGGGCACGGGGCATGGCATGCCTCTTGGAGGCAAAGTTCATCAAAGGGTAGATCCCATTTCTGGACAAGTAAAAAAAGGCAATGTTACTTCAGTGGCACAAAGCAATGCAATTCAACGTTTAACTAGTTGCTATGGTGTGTAAAATTGTCACCTACTTGACATCCTCCAAGAATTTGTCAAGTTCCAGAGGAGAAACATGGGAGTACCTTCGAGAACAATAAACATGGAGAACAATAAGCACGATATATATTCAAATACATATATATTCATTCGTTTATTCATTCATATATTCATTTGTTCATTCAAAAACAAAGTCAAGGGTCTTACTTAAGTTGGACTCCTGGGCGATCTATATGATCAATCTCTGCCATTATGCCATTTGGATCAAAAGATTTCGTTTTCTCCTCCACACAGTTCTCTGGAAGCAGGTCTGGTTAAAATGTGATGAAATTACACACACGTCAGGGTATTATATCATTATAACTGTATTCCAATAACCTGAAATCAAACTTGGTTCCTTACTTTCTATTGACAGAATCTAGTGAAGGACATGTCATCCATTTGCACTACAACTCAAATTTCACAGGTAGTTGCTGCCATCAGTATTGGCTGGTGCCCTTCCATTCCTGTTTCCCAAGTTCACCTTAACAACTCTGCATACTCACATTGGTTGTTAATAAAGCAGTGAGCTGCTAGCAACTTCAGGGAGTGCACTTCAAACAGAACTCTGTGGAATAGCAGGTCATGGGCAGTAGGCCTCATCTTAGGATCAGCATGTACGCAGGACTGAATAAACTCCTTTACATTACAGGACAGACAACACATATACATCTGTTAATCAAGATCATTTTCAACACACCTAACATTCAGTGAATTGAAGTGATGTAAAATGTCTTTGGAAAACCTATAATCCATTATGCATCTTACCCTCATGAGAGGGTCTTCCAGTGACTCCCCTGCATAAGTTACGGCTTCTTTAGACACAGCATTGTCCCCATTGGCTTGAATCTCCAAGACGGCCATCTACAGAAAGAAACTAAAACTCTCAAAAGCACCACGATCCTCTTCACATTACTTTGACATTTTGGTAATGCTAACTTAATAACCAGCGGTTATTCACTTACCTCCAAGGCACAGATGCCAAAGGAATATATGTCAATGGAGTAGTCATCCTCAGAGTCTAGAAGGAAAATAATATATGTCAATGGAGTAGTCATCCTCAGAGTCTAGAAGGGGGAAAAAATATGTCTATGGAGAGGTCATCCTCAGAGTCTAGACGGACAGCCTCAGGATCATAGTCCGCTCAACCAAATCTTACATAATTCAGTTCATAATAAATGTGGTTCAAGGTCAATTTTCCTAAACATTTGAATATAGCAATCTGTGTGCCAGGGCATGTCAGGAAGGGATTTAAAAAGCATAATGCAAAACATCAGAGCAAGACCATGAAAAATAGCCCAGGGAAACGCTGTACTGAGCAAGTGTGAACGAGTGATCTTCTAAGGGGCTGGGGGGAGTTTCGCTCAAGAGAGTGAGGGAAGAAAATCAGATAAGAATCAGACAGACAAAACAAACTCAGGAAGAGAACTAGACGGATACTCACGGCCGTACTCCGGAGCGAAGAAGTGCTGGTTTCTCTGCACGTCTCGATGCTGGTGAACATTCCCATGGATTGCCTCTGGGAACACTACAGAAAAGACAGACGGGCAGTTTTGATAAACACGCTGCTGGGCGTGCGTACGTGTGTGCGTGCTGTAATGACTCATGCCACTCTGTAAACCACATTAAACACATTGTGAAGCATATTCATAAGCCATTTGCAGCAGGAATGTACTCGTAGAGGCAGAATGTGGTCTTCATTTGATTAACCAAGCAGTAAAAAAAAAAAGGCACAACACTGAAACGCATTGCGAGGACATATTCGTGAGAAAATCATGTGCTAGAAAGGGCTGTCACGACCATAGGAGCTAAATAGGAACAGAAGAACAGAAGTTCACTGACACCAAATTTAGCCATACAGACATTCAAAAGGTCACATGGATTGAGTAAGAGCTACCTTAAAACTAAAATAAAAGTGAAATGTTCACCAAAAACCCAAATAAGATAATGATGTTTTCATCACACAATTAATGCCTAAAGCCTCTCTGTCTGTGTGGTGAATGCACGTTTTTCACCAGTGGGCAACAATCATTTTTGTAGCGATGCCAAACAGAGTGGGATTCTCACCATTGACAAACAGCCTGTGCCAAACTGCAGAGAGGAGAGAGAGAAAGAAAGATGAATTAGTATTAGTGCATATTCATATTACAAGTAAAGCATGTGACTACTAGGAGCTGTAATTTGATTTATATTAGTCTATGTTCATTTTTTATGTAAATACAAAGGAGTGTGTTCCAAGGCTGTTGGATTTACTATTCCATGCCCAGGTGGTTTTAGCTATGCTTTTTTTCATTTGTTTGTTTTACCTGAACCAATCTTAATCAGCCCATTGTGTTGTATGAAAATGGTATCACAAGTCAAGTTGCCATGGACAATGGGAGGATCACACGAGTGCAAGTAACTGTTGAGGGAGAAAAACAGAAAGTCACACTTTATTAACGCCATATAATTTACATCTCTGTACTATACAATATACATCCACAGTGTCTTATAGATTGGTTCAAACAGTTAATCTGCAATGAATGGCAGTGCTATGGGATCTGACTGGCATGATTCTTACCTCATTGCCGAGAGGATCTGAGTACACCAACGCTTCCAGGCCTGAGACAGACAAGCAAGGGCAAGACAGACATCAGGACAAGGAGTGACAGTTTAATTAAAATAGGAACATGAATTTCAGCAGGCCATGGAGAGCAAGGACAAAAAACAGGATAGGAAACAGGGTGACAGCAGCACCAGATTACTCCTCTGCATTTCCCATTAAACACTAGAGGGCGCTGTACACAAAAAACAATGATGGCTATATTTTTTGACCAATGCATCTCACCTTCACATTCATAGTCTTGTGGTTTTTCTTGGTTTTCTTCAAAAACTGCTTAAGGCTTCCTGAGGACATGTACTCTGTGATGAATATCACCTAGAAGAACAGAATAATTTAAGTGTGTGTGTGGGGGTCTATCTTTCAGCCTGTCAGCATGTTAACAACCATAAATGCCTCCAGTCAGCATAATTCAGACCTGCTCTTAGAAAGCGTGTGTGTCACAGAGTTCATGGCCTTTTCGTGTTGACAGGCAGCCACAAATTACGTAATAAGTGCTTTATTCAGGCTAACACTGAACTCAATGGACGCACACGGACAAAGCAAGTTCTTCAGAGCACCTTTTGTAAATGAGTCCAGATGTGTTTACATGTGTGTGAGGGAAATTGTGTGCAAAAAGTGTCATTGGGTGTGTCCTGTGTGCCTGCGTGAGGGCATGTGCTTATCCGTAGTATTTGGGCGTCACACCCTGTGAGTCTCACCCGTGCGCGGCTCTCCCTCGAGTCCAGCCAGTATTTGTGGAACTTGACTATGTTGGGATGCTCCACCTGCATGAGGTTCTCAAACATCTCCTTCATCCTATCCTGAGGCACGCACACACAGACAAAAGAAAAATGTTAGGCATGCATTTAAGGGTAAGGTCAATTTTAAATAGTACCTTGGGTTTTGGATTTCTAGCTGAATACCCCTTGAGCCAAATATTTTCTTAAAAGCACACTCCACCCAATACACAAATCCACACACTCATTCCATACAA
The DNA here is from genome assembly GCF_963457725.1 of Sprattus sprattus. Lineage (NCBI taxonomy): Eukaryota > Metazoa > Chordata > Actinopteri > Clupeiformes > Clupeidae > Sprattus > Sprattus sprattus. Next base: position 6,287,125 of record NC_137923.1, read on the forward strand.
ACATGCATTGGCGCTCCGGTGATAAAAATGGAAGGGTGATAAGTTATCGGCAGCTATTTGTCTTTAAAAGAAAGAATGCGAGAGGATGGATGAACACCTCGTGAGACTTGAAGACCTTCTTGTCCGAGAACTGGACCTCATTCCACACCACCTCCACTCCCTCCTCCGTGTCCATGGCCAGGGAGGCGCTTTCGATCCCAGGCACATTACCTTGGCTAAGCTGGAGTTAACACACAACAGGAATACAGTCACTGGTGAAACGACAAGCAATACAGAGCTAGAAAAGCCTGATTGATAACAAAGAGGAGCACTCAGTTATAGGGGCTTAAACATGCTTAGCGTAGAGGTGCATCAATATTACAAATGTATACAAATGCAGAAGTCAGATATTAAAGGTGCAGCATTGGTTTGGGAAAAGACATAGGTCATTGGTTGTGTGAATATCATTGCAGAAACACACCAGACACACCCTGAGCGGTCTCCACCAGCATGATGGTACTGTGACGAGCGCTAGCTCTTCATTCATGCAGGCACAACACCCAAGTGCAGATTCTCCTGAAATAACGGTAAACACTAGGCCGTTGCCTGTGACCATGAAAATACCTACGCTCAACAGAACTTTATTTGTTTTACAAACACCTCAAACACCAGGCATTCTTGTCTAGGTGAGAAAAATAACCTTCCCTCCTCATGCGAGTTAAAAATGGAGGATCTATTTTCAGCAATGTATTTATTCAGCAGACACTTTTATGCAAAGCAACGTGCAGTACAGATGCACATTTTCATTAGTATGTTTGCATCCTGGGAATAGACCTAAGGGAGACTCGCTGGTAAAAAAAAAGAGTTTCGTTCAATTCATGTTTCAGCAAATCATTGCCGATTAGATCACCAGCAACGGTATTTTAAGGTAGGTAACAGTTTATCTATTTAGATAAAGGAGTCGGTTGAAGGGACAGAGAAAACTATAGACCGATAAAAAAAATGTCTGCTGTAGATTCACACGGCTCAGAGATATCAATTCAAAGACTGTGATTGAGTGATTGAGCCTTTGCCCTAAGATGAGTCAGCAACAGCTGAAAAATTACTTTATATACTATGGAGACATCCTTGTTCAGGTCCATGTCTATACTGCACAAAGCCGTGTCCGCAGGAGTATACCTGCCCCATCATACTTCCTTGACGACAGCTTTCATAGACAGCTACAGACACTACGGGTGGTAGTTGTTCTTATTATGCTACTTTCTAGTCTCTTGGCATTTGAAGTTGGTGCCCTTGTAGCACAGTCACAAAACAATTAGAGGGTACATGGACATCCGCCCAGAGCCTCCAATAAACACTCTGATGACAGAATTGTTTGTCACTCTGACCCTAGCGGATCCTTGCGTACTCGTGGATTTGGAAATTATAACACTAGTGTTAGGCAGTAATCTCCTTCAACGAGTTTTGTGCCATCTTGGAATCCCTATGCTCCCACATTGATAGATCATTGAGATATCAGCCCTGTAAGACAATGGCTCTCCAAGTTACAAAAGAAATGTTCCAAAGATGGTTACAATGTTGCCAAGACTATTCAAAAACAAATATCATTTCCCACACGACTTATTGGTGATGTTTAGCTATAACGCTTTTTGGGTTAAATAAAACATTTTTTTAGCTGTTTTTTGTATAGGGGGACAAGTGTTTCAGATCTAGTTCATGCAAATAGGAAGTGGCACTGGTTGGTGAACGAATCAGAAAAGAATATTTTAGGTTAACTGAATCAAACTAACCGAGTCCCGTAAAAGACTAATTTAGACTATGTCTACATAAAATGCCACAAGTGGTTTTGGAGGCGGTCTCATGTCACATGCTCACCACATGCTGAGATACAGCTGTTCTACTTAAGGCTCAGGCCTGAACCTCAGCAGTGACGGTCAGAGCTTTCACTCCGTGCTCTGCCTTCAATGCATTCCCTTGGAGCGTAAGATCAGGCCAGGTCAGCAACCAGCAGAAAAACAAAACACAGCACCACGGGCAATAAATAAATATGGCCTAGTGAGGGAGTGTGTCGGACAAGTCCAACGATGGTGACAAAACAAGCTTAGACGAGTGCAACAAATGAAAATCCAGTGATTCTGGAAAACCAAATACACCCCTCTCTTGAGTGCCTGAGCCTGTCAGTGGCAAAAACAAGCGGTTTACTTTGACGCAGATGCTTGCCCCATAGGATTTCATTGTATAGCAGTTTTGCAGTTGCTGTACTGGACCGATTCTGATCGTTCGTTGACCTTTTTTTGTAAAAGTTTGGAGCAAAAAAGAAAGAAAAAAATACAGCCCAGGTTGAACATTTTTGAAATTATCGCCGGGTGTGAAGTTAGAGTACTTATTGCACCTTTAAAACTATTGCTAACACTGTCCACCAAATGAGTATCTCAAGTTTGGATAGGCTAAAACTATCACACTTTTCACAAATGTGTTACTGACTGTTGTTCAGGAGGCTGTCCTTTTTATGAATGGCTACAAGACTTAATTACAGGCTCCTGAAGCCCTGGGATGTATAATTAGTCTAAAAGAACCACAGCATCGAACACAGACTTGCCTTACTTACAGCAAGAAGAGTAGACTACTTCAACTGTTAATAAAACATCTGAATCTAAACCAGGCGCCCTCAGACAGACACACTGTGTGGTACTTTTTATCACCCATTGACCCATTGAGTTCTATTGACACCATTTTCAACCTACATGGCCAGGCGAGGCAGTTCCATTTGGGCTTTATTAGCTTTTCTGCGTGCTTGTTAAACCTGGGGAATGTTTGCATAGTGCTGTTAAAGAATTTGCAACAAAAAAGCTCTGCTTCCTCTCCAGAGTCAGGGCGAGCTCAAGACCGTCTCACAATGCAGCTGATGTCGGAATGCATCATGGGTAATGAAAGCACACAGAAACATGGTTTAATGACATACTGCAAATGTCTTCAAGCTTAATTAAAGGCACCCAGTGCAACATTAGGGCATCAATATGGAAATATTCTGGATAAGACCATCTTTACATTTACTTCACCATATTAGCACATTTGCATCATTATTTAATACTTTGGGCGGTAAAAAGAGCCCTAAAACTAGCCGCAAGAGCGAAGCCCTTTATTTATTGGTGCCACCAATAAATAAAGATTAGGAAAAAAAATTGCCTCTCCCCACCGGCGGTGCTGGCAGCGCGATTTTCTATTAGTTCTCACCACACAACCACGTCTCATCTTTGCTCCTTGAATGTCGATATGTAATGGTATGGAGTTATTGAAACTTACTACGTGTAAAAAAGACTAGAAATTGAATGTTTATTTTTCGAGTCTCAAGCCTCTAATGTTGCACTGGGTGCCTTTAAGAGGTGAATTAACAGATTATTTGTTGCTATCTATTGGAAGCTTTTACAAAGTAGCAAATAGTAGAATTTGTTTGTATGTAATGTATTTTCCCTGCATTCTGCAGAATTTCACAGGCATGAGTGACGGCACTGTTTCCATGTTTACCCCTGGAAGACACAGGTTGTCCATGCAGAAGTGGGTCTCTTTTATCTAATGGACATTTGAACCCCTGTGCCGAGATCCCCACGGTAAACAAACCCTCCAGGCTTCATTTCCTGCCCTGACACCCCCTTTCCTCACCGCTACTGTACGGCCACCGGCGTCACAGCCTCCTATTACACCTCAAGCATTATTTATGAAGCAGGCCTATGCCTCCTGCAGTGTCTGGCCAGGCCTTGGTTTATTACCTCCATGCCTGTGTGATATAGTGCTCCTATCTCTTCACAACACATAATTCCGCGGGGAATCAGAACCTTGTCATTTATCATGTCCTTCATCCCACAAGCCAATCTCAAGTGCTTGGGCTGCGGACAGTATCTATAACTCTGATCTCCAGCCCGGGTGCAATACCAAGAACCTCAATGGCCTCCTCCACAGGGACAGGAAATGCACACAAAGTAACGAAGGCATCCGCTCCACTGCTTGCCTGCTATAGTTACAGTGTTGAAGCGGAGCACAGGGCACACTCCTGGAGCTGCTGCAGGTGCAGGCTCTGCCCCAGGGGGGGGGGGGTCCCCCCTACTGCCACTTTGACCGGGGGAAAGATGACCCATACAGAGCACATAGAAGAGAACACGAGATGACATAAGATGAGATGACAGAGAAGGGCTACACTCATAACACTGAAACAAGCTGTCTAGCAACACAATGATAGCGCTATCCTGTTTGTATTTTCATTACAGCAATGGAACCTTATTACTGCCTGCAATGGAATAATTAATGAGGATGCTTCAGATCCAACTTAGGACACAAATCCACCCTGTTCCAGCAGGGGAAATGTGTGTGTGTGTGTGTGTGTGTGTGTGTGTGTGTGGTTGCGTGTGCAGTGGGTGAAGGGCCCTCGGCACACTTTAAACAATACTAAACCACTTTGAGCCTTAACCTCAGAGGCGTTCACAATGGCATAAAGAATGTGCTGGGACATGCTAGGCCACACGTTTAGATAAAAGACAGATTACGAAAGCGCTGTGACAGGCAGAGCTCGAGGCGATTCGCGCCTCTGGTATTTCCAGCTGCCGTGCCCCATGTCCTTTCATTTCAAACAGGAAGCGGAGTACCCCAAACATACAGCTGTTTTGGGTCATTTCGGGCTATCTAACCCAGGGGCCCGAATGGAAAGCCACACACACTTCTTTTCAGCTCCAGAATGAACGGCACATTGTAAGCCCACTATCGACTGGCTATGATTTATAGCCCAAAACATTGGGGCTTTTTGGGAACAGGGCATTTAAAACTCTAAGTTGTGGTGGGGGCTGACCACTCAAAATGAGCTGGCGTAATACATTCGATGAGCAGCCAATTGCACACATGGCGAGTACAAAAACCATACATGTGTCGACTGGGAAAATCTTTTCTTTTTTAAAAGTTGGATGATGGCTAAAGGCTAACATAGTTAAAGCTCACAAGACACACAAAAGAGTCTGATAATTGCTCAAGACACTGGTCATTTTTTCCTAATACCACAGATAGGTAGAGACTCAGTCAGAGAATGATCAATCAGGAAACAGCCATTATTCTTGAAATGATGTGCATCACGGCAGAGAGGAATGTTTAACTAAGCAGATTCACCCGTGTCTGATTAGACACTGAAACAGTCCAAGTATCCTAAACTGCGGAATGGGTGTCAACCAATAGCCCCGCCATACATGAATATGTATCAGGCAGCTACTCTGAGACGGGAACTGCAACAATGTTGGTTCACAAAGGACTTTGTTTATTAGAGGATCCAGACATGAGCAAATGTTTCAGAGACCTGTATCATGGGGGTGAGGGTATAAGGACTACATTGACATTCTGATATGACCTTAGATAAGAGGTTGTGAGAGACACCTATTCCATCACACCTTATGCTATCCCTAGGGGCACAGTATTCCAGATGGCAGGACACTTAACCAGACACCCGAAGTCTCATTACAAATACAATTCAGTCATTCACTATTAAAACAGCAATAAGATGTTCTGTTTCAAAACTAGCAAGCTAACTGCCTAAAAGTTACGCAAAAACATTGCAAACACCAACAACAGCCCAGTTGGCACTGCTAGAAGCTTGTCTACACACTAACTTGTGTCTTTTGGCAGTGTAGTTGGCAATGCTGTGAAAGCTTTTCTTTAATTTTTGCAGGGTGTTCAAGCCCGGAACATAGAAACGACATAGTGCATGGTGCATAGTGCATCTAGTGGGAAAGGCTCAGGTGCTTATCTGGCCTTCACATGACCACATGCTATCAAAATGAATTTGAGGATGGTATCAAAAAGCCATACCTCAAAAAGTTGTTGCAAGTTGTAACTTTAATTCTGCTCTTTAATCCTGATTTGCAACTCCTTCAACATATTGGTGAAGACGATCTGAATGCAACAATAAAACGATAATCCCACAAAATACTACTAAAAAAAAAGGCTGTCCCAACTATACTATAAGGCTGCCCAACTCTTTCATTTCTTGAGCACCACAAACCCCTGTCTGATAAGGGACAAACGGGGCTCTGCTCTGGCTCATGTGCTGCTGTTGCAGGCTGGCGGCCATGTGCTGTTGACAGAGGAGAGTGCTGATGGTGCTGCCCTGTTTTCATCTGAGCCTGAGGAGAGTCAAGCAGCACGCACTGACTGCTATCCTTGGCCGTTTTATCTGCGTGTCTGAAAGCACAGCTTTACTGAGCCTGAGAACATGGGTCAGGAGAGTGAGGGAGTGAGTGAGTGAGTAAGTGTGTGTGACAGAGAGAGAATGTGTGTCTGATAGACAAAACATTGGTCTGAAGGGGAAAAGAAAAAGAGGGATAAAGAGTGCAGTGAACTGGGAAAACTAGGGAAGTTAATTGCACAGTAAAGATGGGTCTACTACCGCACCCTTTGTGCTGTAGTCTGTTCTTGGCAACTGTCTGGGAGCTTTGAATCTTAGTGACTGTGTGTGTGTGTGTGTGTGTGTGCGCTGCACGTCTGATCCTGAAACTGAGCTAATGTGACTCTGCACTGAAAGCCCTCTCCCGTCACACTCAGCACAGCCCTGAAAGGGAAGAGAGCCACCACCACCACCACCACCACCACCTCCTCCTCCTCCTCCTCCTCCTCCTCCTCCTCCACCTCCTCCTCCTCTCTGCTGAGCAGCCTAAAGGGCGGCGGGCGTTATATCATAGGCCCCAGAGTAGCGCAGCAGCATGTGAGCATGTACCTCAGCCTCGGACAGGGGGGGGGGCAGGGGGATGGCGGGCCGCGTCTGGAAGAGGGACCCGCAGGCCCCGTCTCCCTGAACCTCTGCTGCTTGATACCGCATGACCGTGAAACCAGGAGCTCTGTGCAACACAGAGGCTCGTTCATGGCATGGCCACAGAGGGAGGACAGAGAGTGGGGCGCATTCGAGCGTGGACTCGTGGGGTTGGGGGAGAGAGAGAGGGACGAGAGCGGCCTCTCCCTTCTAGGGACTCGTGAAACTGACGGCCTGGCGAGAGGAATGATGTCAGATTGCACCATGTTAGCTGGCCGTCCCACACGGTGTTAGTCGCTGCAGGAGGGCCCGGACGACTGAATGACACGCTTTGTGTGGGGAAGAGTGGGGCAGACAGACAGAGAGCTTTGTTTCCTCTGGCTGCTCTCTCATCGTTCTTCCCCCTATTCCCCCACCGCACCTCTCCACCCCCGTAACCATCAAAAACATATGAGTACACCACTCCTGTAATGTCAGGGACTCAAAGTCCTTTTCATTGACAGTAGCAGCAGATAGAGGAGACCTTGTACTGTACCTCTGCATTGTAAATGCTTTGCAAAAGTTTCTCTTTTGGCTTCAGATCAAAAACACATTTGCTACGGGACAGTAACTGGAGTGCTAACTGGCAGGAACCTGGAGCTAGCTAACCGGAGTGGCTCTTGGCCCATAACAACCAAAGACAAACATGTAGTGAAGTGGGAGTGGGTGGAGCAGCGTGGACGGTAGTACGGGAGTTATGTCCAAGATGTTTTCCCTGCGTCTCATGTATCCAAGAGAGGGAGGGAGAAAAAACCTTGGTAAAACAAACAACAAGAAACCCTGGCTCTCAGAGAACTAAATTTAGAAAGACAACCAATCTAACTCTTTTGGTAATATATGCATTGCATTGGCTATGCATTGCTTTCCTTTGGTAGGAAACTTTCTTGTGAATCGGAGAACAAAGTTTGACATTTTAGTGTGTCTAGAGGAGGTTCTGTTCAGCCAAGTCATTTTCTGCGTTTTCAAGATTAGTTTAACTTCAAATTAAATGAATAACAAATGCCTGAAATCCAGCCCACTTTGTTTAGATAGATTGCAAATCACTGAGCGCGGTACAGATTACATAGGAATTAGGAATTAGAGATTAGAGCAGAAAAAGACAAGGATTTTCTCTCTCTCTCTCTCTTTAAAAAATGAGTTTGGCTGTGGGCTGTGTCTGGCTCTGGTAGTTATGTAATGTGTGCACCTCCCATCACGTATGCATGGACGCACAAACAACTGGATGAGTTCAAATGTAGACCTTGCACATGCATGTACGCGCATGTACACACACAGAGACACACACAGAGACACACACACACACACACACACACACATACACACACACACAGAGTAAATGCATGGACAATCGTGCTAGCACAAGGGCTCAATAATCCTGATGTCACGTTTAAACTGAAAGAGCCATCTGCTCTATGATGCTTCCCCCATGCACCAGTTCACTCGAGGTGGGTGAAAGTAGATCCATTTAAAGGAACAGCACACAATTATAAAAGCACACTGCAGGACAATTCGGTATGCAAACATGTACGGACCCACATTCAGACATTTGTTGAAATTGAGTACAACTAAAGAACGAACAACTAAATGAATTACCTTGAGTACAACTAAAGTAATTAAATGAATGTACAACTGTTACATTCCTGGAATTTCCTGGTTGCACATCAGTTAGATTACATCCAAGTAAAGGCTTACAAATGCAATATTTAGCATCAGACTGAATTTATCTTGACTGTGATAACCGATAACCAAATAAACAACCTGGGGCTAGCGTTTTCATTTTTATTTTCTCAGGTCTGTCCAAGACAAGATGCCATCTTGTGGGATCACATGATTCCTTCAAACAGCCAGTGATGGCATGTGAGCAAGAGGACGCTCAGGCTGTCAACAAGAAGCAATCTGCAGCTCAGAGACCCAGAGGATGCTAATCATGTCAGGGTACCTATCGCTTTCATAAAGCTTCCCTGTTATTCTTTGCCTATGAATGGATGTATTGTGCCAAGTGACTCAGGCAGCAAAGCTGACTATTCCAGCCACATTCAGCAGCCCAAGTAATAAGTGAATCTTATACTGTTACAGAGGAGCACCTCCATACAGCAAGAATGGCACATGGCAAGCGACTTAAGCTGAGAAATGCTCTATTAATACGCAAGGCATCCACGAAGCAGAAGATTTCAATCCAAGAGCAAGGGATGTTTCTTCTTCTTATATAGCCTATTCATTAGCCTTCTGCCATAAATTCATACATTCTCAATACAAACTCGAAGGGGTTACTATGTGTCAAACAGTCCAACCTTCTGTTTGAGGGGCGGGGGGAGGAGTAGAGGGAGACCATGAGAATGCAGGCTGGGCCCCAGTCACACTGAAGACATGTGGGTGGAGAGGCCCTTTGACATGGCACCGTCAATCTCATTTCCTCCCCATCAGGGGTGCCCGCAGGATGCTCACTGATGGTATGCTCACTTTTGAATTTGTACACATATACAATACACACACACACACACAAACATACATGCGTACACACATATACAAACATCTGTGTAGGCATGTATGTACAAGCACAGCTAGAATGGGATTGTTTGCATCAACTTTAGTGCATGGCAGTGTCATCAACACACTAGCAGGAGCCCTTAGGGAGAGACAGAAGACCATGCTCTATAATGAAGGGAAAAGATTCAAGAGAACACTGGAATGCAGTCGTCATAGGCCATCTCACAAGCCTAGTCATGTCTGCATCTTGTAGTGGTGATTGCTCTACTTCTGCTCCTCTTCAGCTGGGGCACACAGATGCCTGAGCTTCCACCCTGACGAATGAGAGCCGGTCAATATCCATTTATTGATCCAACCTTGTAAATGGGAACTTTCTGGAACTGCCATCAAGCTCTAGGGTTCAGTAAAGCGTGATTCTTTGGATGGGTGAATTAATCTTTGCCATCCCAGCAGTCAAACAGGGGCCATTTTATTATACTCCCATGATGAACGAGGGAGGCTACCTTCAGGAGACTGATTTGCTGGCGCAGGGGCCCCCTGTGGCATCCCCGTCACAGGAAGCACTTTTCATAATCTAATACAGTGCTGTGACGGCAATGGACCGGTTCATCAGACCTGAAGGTTAATTCTAGACTGTGCTGTTCCTTAGTCCCTGCAGGTCAAAAACCTATGGCTAAGCAATCCTGTTGATCCATAAACAAAAGGGAACAAACCAGGGAAACAGAGGGAGAATGAAGAAAAAAAAAAACTCAGACATGTGGTCCCAATATGTACTACGGTCCACACTGGTATATTTTGGCATCTTTTCTACACAGATTATACCACCACCAAGTCCACCAAGTGACAGGTCTACCATGAAAACCACAACATGGTGCTGAGCCCTCCTCCAACTTCCTGGTCTCGAGGGGCCTCAGCTTAGCTTTTGCAGCGCTCAGCATCATGGGTAAATGAATGAGGGCAGAGGGGCGGGCTCTGCTGCTGCGGCTTCAGCCCTCAGCGATGGCGGCCGAAGACACCCTTCCAGGCCCAGAGATAGGGAAACATGGGTGTGTGCACTCATAACATCAGCCTTTTCTCAGAAATCAAGGAAGGGTCTCGCAACAGGACGTGCAAGAGGGAGAGATCAAGAGAAAGGGGGAGTGTGTGTGTGTGGGGGGGGGAAATGCCAAACGGATGGCTTCATGCATACAGACAGATGGATCACTCTGGTTTTTCTTTACACTGGCCAGGAGCCAGGGTGAAATACCCCTCACAGCTGAGTGCCTGGAAAACAGCTGACTGTGGGAAAAAAAAGACCCTTCAAGTTTAACATATGTTCCACAGCCAGGGTTGTTTGGGGTCACAGAACTCAAGGCAGGACTAGAGAGCAACCTGTACCTTGTCAGGTCAAACAGAGCCTAGCTGTACAAACATTCAGATACACAGCTTCACTGAATGATTCACTGTACTGTCACAGTGACTAAAACACATAAGGGTTTCTTGCTGCAGTCTGCAATCATGCGTCTTCTGCACTATTTTGAATGCACAGTAAACTAAGGTGTACAAACGGGGGTGAATTCAATCAGGCAATTGGTAACATTCAGTGGCACTCGGTGGAAGTGCTGTACGCAACCTAGGGTCCATGTCCTGGATTAGATTCCCTTCCTGGTCGGCCATGTTTAAGGGTGAGCTCAGAGGGGCTGTCCCAGAGGGCCTTCACTCACACCTCCGCACGCTGCCCATTTAGCTGGCAAGGGACTTATTTTAGGTCATTTAACACACCAAGCTCTACAGAGTGATTCAGGACAGTCCTCTCCAGCTATGTAATATGATTTGTAATGTAGCCAATGCAAGCCTTTTAAAAAGGTGCTTAATATATGATCATCATAGGAGAGTAAGTACCTAAACTGGAATGTCTTCAAGCTGTTCATTTCACTATTTGGTTGCCTCTTTAGCAAAACCAATATGGTTCCATCAGTGGAAGATGGAATGACTTCAAGCCGTTTATTCCATAGTTTGTTTGCATGGAATGACACATTTGTTTGACTTTTGACCTCTGGGCAAAAGAGATTAGTGAGCACAGTATCGCTTTTCCAAAAAGCAGACATGATGCATCTGACTCATTTTTTTTAGTGTTGCAATCCTGTCTGGAATTGTACCTTGACTGTAAACTTATATGTCAAATGACTTCATTAGATGACTGCATACTTGTCCTCGCCTGTAATAAAGCTGCAATGTAAACAAGGCAAAACAATCATCCTCTGTCCTGACGTCCTTCACAATGTTACAGGAGGTAACCCTGAGGGATAGGTTCTCGCTTCCTCTCACGCCCCTCTGTCTTTCTGCCTCATTCTTAGGACCCGGTCAAGCATCCAAATCTGGACAGAGATCACAGCAATGCTCAAATTCTACAGGGGTCTTGTGATGCCCTACAAGTACCCAGGTGATGCTGCAGTTGGTCAGGGGAAAAAGTGGCAAGGTTGTGGCAGAGGGGCAAGCTGAGGGGCATACTGACATTTCACAGTGAACTGAAGTGAAGTGACGTGAAGTTCACTGAAATCACTAAAGGTCTAAAAGTTAAAACAGGTTCTAAAGTCACCTTGCATAAGGCAACGCTTGCCAGCTCTCCACCATAAACATTGGTTTTATGTGAAATGTCAGGTTAGTGTCAGAACTGACATGCACATACCAGCATGACACACTGAACTGCTTAGACTTGATGAATAGTTTCACGCCGCTGGGGTTTTCAGTCACACACAGCTGCTCATGAGGGCAGTCCTCGTAGGCGTAACAGTTTTGGACAGATGGATCATCTCATATGTACGAAAAAACAGGGAATAGAGACAAAAGTCCTTAATATCCATCTGCTCAGGTGTTGTGTAGTGTCCTTTACCTGACTTCAAGAGGGTCACTCTAGATTAGTGAGATCACTATAAGGTCACACAATCTTGGCATCTCTGAATTTTAGGTTATAGTAGGTATGTTGACACAGAATGTTCGCCGCGAGCGGTTGTTGTCTCAATAACATGATCCACTCTGCGTTAATACTGTCAATATGTGTCATACAAAATTCACTCCTCGCCGCCTGGTGAGAGTATGTTTGTCCTGAATACGTCAGTATTTACATCGAGTACAACCACTGTAATCGTTAGACATTTCGAGCTTTCAGCCCTGAGGTGTTTTCAGTTCACCGCAACTCTCTGAAAATTTGAGTGGCTTTCAACCGGTCAGCGGACTTCATCTAAAGCCTTGGACACTGATGAAAGATAGGTGGACTTGAATATATACTTCTTATCTTGGTACACACGAAATTTCATCGAAATTCATGGTCGAGAAAGTATTAAACTAAATCGCGGAAAATTGTTAGTCATTGTTAGTCAATTGTGATGAGTAGATTAGCGAACGTCCTGTCAGATGCACTGCAGCAGGCGTCGTTTGTGAATATGAATGGCACTTATTAATTATAGTTGTTTTCAGTGAGGTACCATGGGTCTGATGCCCATTCCAACTAAATGTTCATGGTTTCACTTGAAAGAACTAACAAAAGTCTACCTTCTGTTCAAATTTCATGCAAATATCTGATAAAATGAGGAAGTTACAAGCAAAAACATGTGAATAATAAGCGTTTTCGGTCACATGACTTCCATTGTAAGTAATGTATAATATTTTGATATAATCGGTGATATTACAAATACCATAACTCTCTCAATCCTCAACTGATTTTCACAATCCAGGTGTCATTGTAAAGGGAATGTCTGGCTCTGTCTAGTCATGTGATCCATTTTGAGTTTAGGGGTGTTTGATAGGCCTCTGTGTAAACTAGAGAAATAGTTGTATGAATAGGCTACAGCTTGTTGATTTTATTTTTATTTTTTGCCCATCTGCCCGACATGTTTAACACAGGTATTCACTCTCATATTTCCTCTTTTGGTCATGTATTTCAATTTCACACACACACACACACACACATGCATGCATTGCTAACACAGGGAAAAGGGGAACTGCTCAGTGGAAAACATTAAGAACAAGTGTAGCTTTTCACTGTTGTTCTATAAGCAGGTCTGTCTTGCCCAACACCCGGCCCTCGGGCACCTTGTAACGACACTGACGCAACAGCACGGACTGGAGGAAACAGTAACGACTGTATTCCACTGATGGGGGCTGTTTGTAAGATCGGATATACTTCAATCCTGATGTTCCCCACAAAAAATGTACCCCTGCTAATATCAGGGAGACTCATCTGAGAACACTCCTGCTTAGGAAAGACCAAACCAGTTTGTTAAACTCAAAAGAAGCTGCACTCCTACACTCATATAGCGTGTGACCTACTGCTTGATATAAACATACATACAAAATACAAACTGCTCAGTTTACAAAACAGTGATGGGTTTTTTTCAGATTTGTATAAAACATTAGGAGCCCCTCATCTACAGTTGTAGGCAATACATGTGATTACTCTAGGGTTAGAAGTAACCAAGTTGTCTTGATGGGTAATCAGTAAGTGACAGAGGAAGAATATGTGTGCCTCAAGAGATAAGATTTTAGTATTACCTTACTGAGAGTTATCGGTCACAAAAAGCTTAAACGCTCAACTTCAGTGAATTTGAACAAGGTCACAAAAAAACTCAGTCCAGCTATGAGAGCTAAAAAAAACAATCAATTTTATACTGAGAAAACTTCACTGATAAGGAAAGTTTGAGGCTATACACTTCTGTGAGCAAAAACTTTGTATTATACATGCGTGTGTTTGTGTTATGTTTTAAAAAGAGTGGATCATGGGCCTACAGCATATTCATAAGCTAGCAGAGAGGATGCTTGATGCCTTGAAACACAAGCTTTGTTATGTCAAAAAGCGGTCAAGCTTTCTCATGTCAAAATGTAGGCTATTAGTTGCTTAAAATCTAATGTCATGTTGAACATAAAGAAAGACAAATAGCCCTTAAGGGAAAATGTATACGTATTCAAACATGGTGCGTGCGAACCACACAAACATCGCTCTAGATAGGAATCTGCTGTAAGATAGATGTACACCTATGTATAGCTGCGTTTCAAAAAACAGGGTCTTCGAGTTTCGTGGAAATAACAACTTTTCGCTCATGCTTTCTTTGTTTTACTTAACATTATTATTACCAGACACAACCCGTAAAGGTACAAAACACCATGTAATGTATAGACAAACATTAAATCCACTGCTGTATCACAGTTCCGCTGCACTTGGGATCAACTTGAGCATGAGCACAGCACGAGTAAAGTTCGAACATTTGAATTCCGCACCACTCATCTATGAGCCTACCTGCTCCTTTCGCTTCTGCCAGCGTCCACAGGGGCTTTCCTCCAGGATTTCACTCTCATCCTCGCTCTCCTCCTCCTTACCCCCGGACCCAGAAATCCTCTCCGGGACAGACATCGTCATTTTATCCTGACGTAGTGTATTTATTTGCTTGGTCTGTCTCGGAACTGCGCATCCAGGTTTTCCCTGCCTATGTCTCACAACAGTCGAAAAAATGCAAATCCTTGTTTCATCAAATTTGGCCAAGGCCGCAGACTGTTCACCCCAAGAACCATAAGGTGTCTGGGCAGAAGAACAAAAACGAAGCCTAGAAAGATTAAATTCAAAAGCTGTAACCTAGCTAAGGCTAGGTTACCACTACTACGAAGACTACTGTCACTTTGAGATCCTTGCGTGTACCAACGTTTCACAATTCAGGAATCCTCGAAAAAATAGTTACGCCGTACATAATCTGACCACGTGTTATAAACTATTTTCATTGCCGCCGCAATTAACGTGGGCTACGTGAGAGGATGGGTTCACTTCGATTTAGCATACTTTAAACACATTCTATCCCATTCGCGCCTGGTCTACTTGCTTGGGAGCATTTGAGCTTCCTCTAGCTCTCTCGGCTAAGTCAAAACACTACCGTAAGTATCCAAATATATGCAGTCCATCAAAGCCATGTTCAGCATTACCGCCACATATGTATGTGATATTCATTGATATAAAGAAACTATGGGCGTAACGTTACTTACCAGATTGCTTGCAAAAAAATATATATATATAAATATAAACTATGCATTTTAAAACATGATAATGCGCCTTTTTCATGTATGGTGGTTGGTGTGAGTGTAGGGGTGTGGATAGAATGGAATTTCCCTATGCAGATATTTCTCAAGTTTACTGCTAGGCATGATGGAACTTATCATGCTATTCTGTGGTTTCAGAAAGAGCAATCCACCCCAGTCATATCTGTGATTTAGCTAGAAATAGCATACACCCATAGATATAATATAAGAGTAAAGAAAGCTACGGGAAAGAGAGGTGATCACACACAAACACACACACACACGCCTCTTTCTCTCTATTAAAAGCATGGGCGGTCCCTTCTATAGGCGACATAGGCAATTGCCTAGACTGCCACCCAGAGGGGGCCAGAAAAAAAACTGCACCCAGCAAGGAAATACAAAATAAAATAATTATTATGATTTTTTTTTTCTAGGCAGAGTTTTTTGCGCCCCCTTCTAAATATCCAACCAATATTTTGGCAATAAAATAAATAAATTAATATATCTACCGTTGCCACGGACACATTTTTACGGAGGTTTCTTTCCGTATTGTTCATTTCTATTCTGTAGCATTATGGAACATGGTGTTTTACAGTGGAGAGGGTCAAAATAACAGCTGCCTCTCCCGTCGACATGGAGCTAAATAGGGCACCTCCAGTCCTCCACCTTCAGGCCCAATGGCCCCCTCTCGCCATGCCCACAACACCCACTTGGACACTAGGGCAGCCTGGATGTACAGACATCACTGGATGACTTTGATACTGCAGAAAAGAAAAGTTTACTTTGACGTGCATTCTTGCCTCACTGGATTCTATTGGATACAATGCTGGACCAATTTTGATGGTTTTGTTCCTAGTAAATATATAGACCCAATAAGATCTAAAAATAGGGCCCAAGTTGAAAATCCAGAAATTCCCCTTTGAAGTAAGAATCCTTTAGATTTTTGATACTATGTATGATAGCATTTCATTTTTCTGGTAATACCTATTGTAGGCCTAGGCTACCTACCAATACATTAACAGTCTTTAATCCAGGGATAATTTCATTATTTTAGTTATATTAATAAAGACAGACTGGTTATGGGAAATATATATATATAAGCTTTCATAGAGCAATCTCGATGTTGGTCAGCTAGATTCAAAATATTCTGTAGTTAGTTTTGGCCAGATATGTTATTTTGAATAAGGGATCCTGCACGGGTCCAGACCAAATGAGTTGCTTCATGAACCGATCCAATTCAGATTTGGGCTGGTTGTGCTGCTTTATGAGTGCGGGTGTGGTCTGGGATAGATCTGTTCTGGATCTGTTCTGTCATGCTAGTGGACTCCGATCTGGACCCGATTGTGGATCTGTTCCAGATCCAATAATGTTTCCAGGGAAGTGCATGGACCTTTGTTTGGGAATTCCCTGACCCTTCACTGCATTCCATTTGTTCAGTTGGTCTGGCCAACTCTCAACGGCGCTCCACTTCAGCCACCTGATTGGACAGTCCTTTAACCAATCAGACCAACGATACTATACAACGATACAACGATCGGTAATAAAGCAAACACATATTTTTTCTGTATGAATTGTTCCAGGGCAAGTTTCTGTTCTGTTTTCAAAGAAAACTTGCCTTATCGAAGTTTTGCGGTGCTTCGGCGGCCACCATGTCCAATGTTTAAAAACTCTCCGTGCAGTAGATTTTGTAACGTAGCCGTGGTAAGTTTAAATCCGCCAATGGCGCGCCAGGTAGCCAAAAGCCAGTTTGTGATTGGCTCCAAGGATTCTGGAAATCTTGAAATGAACGGGTATGCAAACTTGGCCAGACCCAGTTCTGAGGCAAAATCAATTTGGCCGGAAGAAGTGGGGCGGGACTTCCCAGACTACATGGACCTAGGATCCTGTAAAGAATCAGTTGGCTATCTGGGAGTGCCTCACAAAACAGGTATATATATATATATAGGCCTTGTTTAGCAGTGAAAAGCTGTCAAATATTATCAGATGATCTAACATGCCTATGTAGAGTTGAGGTTTGTGATATGATGTCACGTTGCCATGGAAATATATTTTTGTATTTCTAAAATGCAAAATACTGTAGTTTATTTATGCGACATGTCGTGGTAACTGTTTTTGAGTATGTTTGCACATCCCTGCTTCTAACCGTGTAAGCCAATGCTCAAACCTGCTAAAGACATAGGCAACTGCAAACTAAAGGCTTAAGAATCGGTTTACTCAGTCTCACTTAACATCTGAGACATTTAGATTTTGAACAAAACAAGTTAGGATATCTCTGTTTGATGCAAAGGTATAGGCCTAATCGGTTTGTATCTGTAACTGGACTTTTTCTGTATTTGCTGTGTACTTACTGTGTTTTTGGTCCCTCGATGATGTCTAGATGTCCCTAGATGTCTGCAAGAACCCATCAGCCTTCAAAACATCTAACAAAAGCGCCATCTATTGAAACCTGAATATAGTTATACCTACTCTGACAGGGTAAAAACGACAGACGTTCTTCCATTATCGAAGTACAGTGTTTATCTGTGTTACGCTGTAATCAATGATAATTCAGGTTTAGTAATATTGAATGTATTGGGTAGGCCTAATCTATGGAACATTGCACTGCAGAGTTCATTAATGCATGCTGTAATATTGTTTAACAGCAGTGAATTGTGTGATGGTATGCAATGGTACGCATTTCTGTATGCAAATAGTGCAAGAACACCCCCCAAGATCCGGCCAAGAGTTTGCCTAATCTCAGGATTACTAAGCAGGAACTCATGGAGGCAAGTAGGTGACTTCGGTCGTGACTTTGGGAGTCTGATTCTAGACCAATCCAGCAAAAACAAGATCACTCTATGTGTGCCTTTCACTTTGCCACAAGGGGGCTTGCAAGCATTTCATTTCATTATATCAAAGCCTTTTACTGTTCCCTCCTGGCTTTCTCTTTCATAGGAGAAATGCATTACGCCCACAAATCTAAGGGTATTCGTGACTCAAATCCCAGAATGGTTGTTCCTTGAAAGTATTACAACGTGTCTCTATACGCGTATGTCAACTTGGCAATAATTTAGCATGCAATGCAACATTTTGAACTGTTCATCCATTGGAATTCCAACTTGGCACACCTCCCCATTTTACTCGAGACCATTTCAAAGACAGCTTTTCAAAGCCAGGGAAAACAAAATGACAATGACACAAGACTTGGCAAAGTATGTCTGCAGTATGGTTTTTATTGAATGAACTGAATAATCAAACATTGAATTTGACTCCACATGTGCAAATAGAGTGCACTGTTGCCTGTGCCTACACCCTGTAATAGGAGACAGCATCCTCATTTGAAACCCTTGGACTGGGAGGAGTTCCACACCTCCTCTCCATCCCTCTCAATCACCAGGTTTCCGTCGTTGCGGAGGTGCATGCGGCACATCTTGAAGCCGCCAGATGCTGGGGTCTTGGTCTGCCACATCATCTTGTTGTCACGCTTGTACATGACAAAGTTGCAGTCGTCCTGCATGCAGAGGCGGTGGGCCTCCCTCTGGCCAGATGTGTCAGATGACCACATCTGTCTCCAGCCATAGATCACAAAGTTGCCATCATCCTGCAGTCCAAAATCAGATGGTTATAAACAGGCAGTGTAAATCTCCACAGACGCAAAATTTAGACTTTTCTTCAAAACTCTTTTCCTTAACAGAATTTTTCACATTAGCATGAAAAAGGCTACCTGGAAAACGGCCTTCCATTCACGGTTGTTGGACCAGAGGTGGTCTCCCTTGCGGAGCTCATCAAACTTGGACATGTAGTTTCTGCTCATGGTTCTGTAGAGTCAATTCAAGGCAACTGTGATTTAGGCCTATGTGTTTATATTTTACATAATACATATGTTCTAGTCCTGTCTTAATGGAAAAGAGCCTTGAGAACATATAAAATCACAAAAGTAGAATATGTTGAGCTCAGTCTAGCTGATCTCAAGACTCATATCCACTAATGAGAAATGAAGGTTTAGGTACACTGAAGTATTGAGCCTCCTTATCATTAAAGGAAATCCTGACAAGGAAGAGAGACCAGAAATGTTTAGACTAGGTGGGATAGAAAACATTAAAAGTTTTCTTTGCTGTCCATAAGAGCTAAAAGAAATAAGGTCAAAATTAAAGTACTGTGGCATCTCTGGGAATTTAGCTTGAGACACATTGAACAGATACTGGATGTTACACATCAATTTAGTATTCAAATTGCGCACAGTGAAATGGATAGCCCCCAGGGCAGTCAAAAATACCCAGGACTTACAAGCCAGGAAGTCCAGAGAGGTGCAGCCTTACCCGGATATCTGGCTAAAGGCACCCAATCTCTGCCTGCATAACGTTGCCAGTGAAAGAGAGAAAGAGAGAGAGGGAAAGCAATAGAGAGAAAGAGCACAGTACTCACAGGCTGGATGTGCTTCAGTGGATCGTCTGCTGTGGCTGTGGCTGCGGTTCCAGGTGAAGTGATGCTGGGCCAGAGAAGCAGCAATTTATAGGCCCAGGGCAGAGGAGGAGGCTGCAGGAGGAGGAGGAGAGGGACTGAGGAGCTCTTTCACGCCTGAATAGACTATGTGATGCTGCACGAGTTGATCTGTTAATTTGGTTGTGAAATGTGCTTAATTTACTCTTGCAGGAATTTACCATTTAAAAGCAAAAAACTCTTTCATGTACTAACAAGATTGGTCCTGATTTGAGTTTAATTTGCACCTTATAAAATACAATATTGAATGAATGCCATCTGATCTTGTGATCAGTTAAAACATTTTGTTACACTTTCATCTTCATGGAAACCATCATAAATTAGAGATTTATGGAAGGGGTCTGCATGTTTACATCAACTGGTCAGGTAAAGTGAGCGTGTGAAACTATTAGACATTATTTCTTGTTCATGACTTGATAATTATGTAAGTTGTTCATCTACAGAAAGTAGCATTCTCCAAACGGCCATTTATAAGACTTCAGTGTGCCTACTGAGGGCGAGGCAAAGGATCTTGATGAAAATCCAATCAAATTCACAGTAATTATGTCACATACAGTCATCTCAATAGGAACACACAAGATCCACTATGCTGCGAGATGTTTGACATACAAGCCTTACACTAACACTACACACAGCAGTGTGATGAAAGTGAATTTCAGTAACTTCAGACGATTATGCATATCTGTGCAAAGGCTCAGCAAGGTCAAAGACGCTGCCTTTTTCTTTTTTACAATCCCTCCAGTGTCCATTTCAGCACAAGACCATACGTCATAAATTAAATCAGGCAAACCCTCTGAAATGTAATGTTCCAATGTCATAAAGTCAGTAATGGACAATCTGAAATATATTACTTCTTTGTGAAAAGTGCCAAGGATGTTTAGCACATCACACTTCCACACAATCTGACCTGATGTGCCCCTGTGTCACCGCTATATTGCATGAACTAATTTAAGATGGTTGATCAAATGGTCGAGAAATAAATATAGCATCAGGTAAATTATTTTAGAAATGTTGGAAGTCACAAGAATCAAGATGGTTGTTGTTACTTTAATAATGCAAATCAAATCACATATTTTCTCTTTGAACTAAATTAGTTAAATGTTAAATGCAACAGACAGACACTAAGGTACAGTCAAAGTAAGATGTCAGTGAAGACATTACAGGTTGAGACTATGAGATGCAGGCTTATTATGAGCCTTAAAGTTAGACTGTAACCAGCCCTCTGAAGGATTTCTTTTGACCACACAGGGTTGATTTACTAATTGTATGTACAGGTAGAACATTGTTTGAATACCTTTGATTTAACTTTGCATTCATTTCTTTAAGATCATATGGGAGATATGGATTATGGATAAATGGAGTATGTCTTATCCATGTTAAAAGGTAGTGACTGATAAGTAAATGTAAAACATTTACGCTTTAGTGAGCTGAAACATGACGTTTCTGTCTCTGTTCCTAAGTGCGGACATTTATAGCTCTGTGTATTTGCTTAAAAGTGTATCTTCTGTGTGTGTGTAAGCAAGGGCTGATAAGAAGAACTACAGTAGTACCCCTTATTTTCTGCCTTGCTGATGCATTACGCTGCAAAAGTAATAGTAGGATGACCTAGGATGTGAGAGTCATTCTTTATAGTGGAATGCTTGATATGAACATACTTTTGGTGTCAAGAGGCAAAGAAGAAGGTAAACTTAGACGAAATGCATTTTATTTTGCTCTTTATTCAGCTTAAGTTTGTCAACCAACCAACCCCATTCAAACCCAACCACATCACTAACTGGAGGCAGAGTGGCTGAGAGCCAGAGAGAGAGAGGAAGACGCTCAGCTGAAGCAGGCCTCTCAGCTTCACTTCATCCCCTTGGACTGGGACGAGTTCCACACCTCCTCTCCGTCCTTCTCGATCACCAGGTTGCCGTCGTCACGCAGGTACATGCGGCACATCTTGAAGCCATCTGTCCTGTGGGTGTTAGTGTGCCAGATGGCTTTGTCGTCCCGCTTGTACATGACAAAGTTGCAATCATCCTGCATGCAGAGGCGGTGAGCGTCACGCTGGCCATTAGTGTCAGACGACCACATTGGCTTCCAGCCATGGATCACAAAGTTACCATCCTCCTGCATGACAAAGAGAAGGATTTTTTTTTTTTCAAATGACCAATACCTATATACAGGATAAAGTGTATTTGATGGGTGAGAGTTGGGTAAAGTACCTGAAAGACTGCCTTGTAGTCCTTGTTGTTTGACCAGAGGTAGTCTCCCTTGCGGAGCTCATCATATTTGGACATGTAGTTTCTGCTCATGGCTCTGCCATAGAAAAAGAACAACACAAAACAAACAGTCCTAGAAAGGTTAGAACTGTTCCCCTGAAATACAATGGAATTGCTGTTAAACACAACAAGTCTATGATGTGGGAAGAAAAAATATTACAAAATGTTAAAGGGGCGGATATATATATATGACATGCTTGCAGCTCTTAAACTGACAGATGCAGGCATGACAATGAGTTATACAGTTTACATCTGGAACCAATAGACACTGTCTTCAGAATTTTACAGAATTCTAATATCTTAGTTCTCAGACATCCTTATTTCATCCCAAAAGTGTATTAAAAATAATGTTTATTATATTAGCGTTACACTGTTCTGGAGAATTCTCCCTCATAGAGAGAACCTAACTACCATCTCGCCTCAAAATGTTTGAAGTTGAAATAACAGCACTTTCATCTCATGCATACTCACAAGCTGGATGTGCTTCAGTGGATCAGACTGACGAGGCAGCAGCTTTGGGTGAAGTGATGCTGGTGTCGAGACCTCCTATTTTATACAGACTGAGAGGAGGAGGTCAGGTTGGGAGGGTAGAGGGGTGTGGATCAGTGACAGAGGAAGCATTGTGTTGTGTTGAGAACAGAAACTTAAAGATAACGTTCTTTTATCTGTGCACACTGAATGTTTGTGAAATAACTAGATATAAACCCACTCATCATGTGGAGATGAAAGGATGGTTTACAAGAAAAATTCCAGACATCATGGAAATAGAAGGCCCTGTGATTGGGTAAAAGCAGTGTCTAAATGCGGAGGGAGCCACATGATTGCAACGAATCACACAACTCGGCATCTGTTGGATGGGGGCTTAAGCCCAGATGGAAAAGGCCTTCATTCAGCATTTGAAATTGATTTACATTATCATGTAAAGCATTCCGCGTACTCTAATATGGCTTCAAAACAACCATATGTTTAGCAGTCATAGCTTTATAATGCCTCTATGAACTTTTCTGCAGGCATTGTGCCTTAAGAAGTCATTCTATGTAATTGACTGAGCAGATGTGGGGAAAGTTGCTGTTTTTTAATTAATGCCCATCTGGTCAAGTATTTCCAAGTTTAACTGGTGAATGACAAGACATGTATAAACACAAAAAAAAGAGAAACAACATTTGCACAAAAGATTCCTTTTAGAGACAACTAGCACAAACAATTTAAGGGCCACCATTCAAAATTAAATAAAGGTATGTAATCAAATAATGCTGGAATGCAGCGCTTTAAAAATAGCAGTTAGCAATAGCACGTAAAGAATATAAAATAACAGATCGTGCACATGATTTAAAACTACATTCAGTGTTGGACTTCCCCAACAAGGTAGAGATCAAATCATATTTTTCTAATTATGGATTTCCCCTTTGGTGTTTAGTGTCTTTTTTTGTGACATCAATATTTTAAATGAGTAGGGGAGAGTGGGGTGAGATGTGCCAGTTTTTACTTTTAAGCGAGGCCATGACAGTAATGCTTCCAACTAAAATATGAACATATATTGCAGGATGTGGTGCATCTTTGGGAACAATCGTTTTGGATCTGAAATATAGTATTTAAGAAATATAGCTTTCTGAAAAAAAAGTGGTCTCGTGGCACAACTTGCCCCCGGTGCGGGGTAAGTTGTGCCATTAAAGAGAATACATTGGGGTAAATTGTGACATTGATTATTGAAGTAAAACAGTAAATATGCATCTCAGAAACTGTGTTGCTATATAAAAGCTAGATAAATTCAAAGCAAAATGACACATTTAAGGTTTATTTAAAGTTATTTTTCAACAACAAAAGCTGATTTTCTACAAGCCTATTGCGCCACACAAGCACATCAAAGGTACATTTTCTTAAACAAGGCCTAAAGCTTCCTGAACACATCAGAACAAAGTTGAGTTGAGTCAATTCTATTTAAAGGTAATTTACATGAACACATGTTCAGAACAAAATGGAATTCAAATGAAGACCAAATTGAATGGAGTTCTCTATACAGATCACTGGCACAACTTACCCCAGGCCCTTTGGCACTTATAGTGTAGTTTACCAAAGCACTTAAACATGTGTGAAATTGTGTGAAACCCATTTAGACACAACAATTAAAAAACCGTGATCATAGAAATTTTACTTTTAATTGAACTTAAATGTGCTTATCTCTCATGCAAAGAGGCTCTCTTCTTTGCAGGATGAGTTAAATGGCTGACTATTCAAAAATGTGTGGTCACTTGACCAATTTTTTCTATGGTCCCCTAGAAATAAGGAGTGGCACAACTTCCCCGCTGGCACAAATCACCCCAGTCTCCCCTAACCAAGGGTTTTCTGAAACAAGAAAATGTAAACTGCTACAAGATATCTAACTTATTTGTAAGTGGACCTGCTGAACAAACTAAGAGCCTGCATTTAGTGTTTGGTTTAGTTTTTTAAGTTGTAACCATAGTCCTAATTGCTTAACATTTAATTGAAAACTTTATGATGGTGTTTTTCTCCATTATTTACTTTAATGAAACTGACAGGAGATCTACAGCATTACGTTCCTTAACTATGAAAACCGACACTGCATTGAAAGCCTACGGAAACCAATAACATTAGGAGACGTTTGGCCTACGTCTGCAACTCTCTAGCTAACAGATTTGTCTTGCCAACTTTGCGAAATATTTAGGACGCCCTATAAAAGTTGTGAGGTTTGTCCCGGCCCACAAAACTACATCTGGTAAAAACTGACAGGTGTGTTTAAATATCCCTCTGACCATATCCACTCTTTATGAAAGTTAATCCTCGGAACACAGTGTAATCGTTAATCCTAACTATTAAAGACTACTAGGCTTTGCCCGCCAGTCATGTCATACACAGTCGACAGACAGAATGACAGAGATAAGTGGATTTAACGATGAGCTATACGCCATAGATATAATAACGGCTAAGGTTAAATCTTTGTATGTCTCACTGATGAACAAACACCTGTATAACATTGGTGTAAACTGGCTGCAGAAACTTCAACCTGCCTGGACGCAGAAGTGAGACGGAAGAGTGACTACGGTGACCCGCGAAGATCACGTTGCCCTATCTTTTGGCGTTTCAATATTTCGGTCTTTCCTTCTCCTCAATGACGATGGGTGACATGACATTCGAAGAACTGGATGATTTAGTACATTTTTCAGTCCACGATTTACCGGGTCGCGGATATGCTGTCATGGAAGAGATTCGACGGCAAGGGAAACTCTGTGATGTGACCCTAAAGGTAAAGAAATTCCACCAATGCATACTGGGCAGCCAAATGGCAGCTGGCTAGCTGCTGTAGATTGCTAGCTGAGCTCTTGCTACCACTAGCCATGAGTGGTTGCTTGGGAGAGGTTGAGGTGTTGAAATAGGAGGCAAAGTTAGCTTTCCCCGTTGTATGTACATCAAAATAGTGAACGTTAGCTGACTTTACACCGAAATGTGTCATTGTAACAGTATGTCTGACCAGATAACAATTTCGCGATGGTTTGAATGTTTGTTGATAGCAAGGTTTGATTTTCTGCCATAAAATATAATCGTGGCTAACAGGTTAGTTAAATTAAAAACAACGTTAGATCAGCCTTGCTGTCAACCGTAGCAAAGTATTTATAATGTGTCTGCCTGTAGTTATGAACTTTCCTATGCGGAAGAATCATGAAAAGTGTCAAACAGGTGCCGACACAGTCGTTTTACATGAAGTGGTCTTTATAACAAACTCTCATAGCTAACGTTGTTTTAACTAGCTGAGAACCCATTTGCCTCGGTAGTAAAGGTGCGAATAACATTGGTCGAATTGCAGTTACACTATTCATAATCAGGCTGCTACAGTCTGATGGCAGTCTGTAGTAACTGTTATTTTGAGCCATTTCCGTTATGTCCGAATGAATGTAGGTAGTGTTACTGTTAGATAAAGAAACAAATTGAATGGGAGGCAGTAGTAAGCCTCTCATTCCGATAAACCACTGTGTGACGTTGGCCTTCTGCCCTTGCCGTGCCGGTGTGGTCACTGCTCTGTATTAAGCAGCATTATAATTATCTGCAGATTAAACACTGAGAGCTGTCAATTGTTGCTGCGTTTGCACAATCGTCTCTCAGTCCTTCTCTCTCACACACCCCCCTGCCCATTTTGTTCCACCGCCCTACATTGTTGTCATCATGACATTTTTTTGTTCTTAGAGCCAGAAGGTACACTACCTGTGGTTACACTGAATTACAATGAATATTTTACAAAGCAGTGACCAATACAGTGCTGTTAACTGACCTATGCTCTTATTTTATAGTTAATATTTGTATCCAGTGTTTTAAAAGTCACTTTTGATTAAAGCATCTGCTAAAATATAATATTATTTGTAGGTTGGCGAACACAAATTCAGTGCTCACAGGATTGTCCTGGCTGCTTCCATTCCATACTTCCATGCCATGTTCACCAATGACATGGTGGAATGTAAACAGGACGAGATTGTCATGCAGGGGATGGATCCTAGGTAGGCCTCTTAATCCAAACATTCCTTACATACGTTTATTTTGGATCTGCTTTGCTAATGTCGATGTTCCATTGAACTGTGTGTCAGTACAGTTCTCCCCAAGGCATCTCCTATCTCCTCTGCGTTTCCCTTCACAGTGCTCTTGAAGCTCTGATTAATTTCGCATACAACGGCCACGTGGCAATAGACCAGCAGAACGTTCAGGCCCTGTTAATAGGTGCAAGTTTCCTACAGCTGCAGAACGTCAAGGATGCCTGCTGCTCATTCCTTCAGGAGAGGTATGCATTCACACTCACAGCATTTTGTTTTCTTAGGTAGTAAACACACGGTGAAGTTCATTACTATAAATGTGGTCTCACCGAAGTTTTGGGACTGTGTGACGACGACAAGTGTGGCTTTTCCTTCACAGATTGCATCCAAAAAACTGTTTGGGTGTGCGTCAGTTCGCAGAGACCATGATGTGCACCACGCTTTACGATGCCGCCAACAGCTTTGTGCACCAGCACTTTGTGGAGGTGTCCATGTCCGAAGAGTTCCTGGGGCTGCGACTAGAAGAGGTGCTGGAGCTGGTGGGCTGTGACGAGCTAAATGTCAAAGCAGAGGAGCAGGTCAGTGCCACTGTCAGTCCCTCTACCTCTGTGTGGGCTCATACCAGTATAGAGGCTCCCATACTCACAACGCTGCATGCTTGCAAGTCATTTTCCTTTTATTCAGTAGAATGGCTAGCAGGCATGCAAGTTTTGCATCGCATAAATTGTACACTTGTATGTCTACAGCCCGTGTTAATAAATATTGGAAAAACAGAAAAACTTTATAGCATGTTGTCCCAAAAGAACAGGACTTTATGTGTTGAGTAAACTCTTACATTCCTGAGCACCATGGGTAAGTTAGGGCTTTGGGGAAAGCACAAAGAGCGATTTCCCCCCCCCCCCCCCCACCCACCCCCTCCCCATATTTAAACAAAAATCAGTCTGGTCACAGGAAGTGCATCTCAGGGCAGAGAATGGAACTCAATCAGGTCTTCACTTGCCCTGAAGCAGTGTATGAACTCTCAAAGCCCTCTCGCCAGCTGCAATATTTTGCCTCAGCTTTTTCAGGCTTGCGGTCTGCTCAGAGTGAAGCCCTGGGCAGCCAGTGTAATTTCCGGGATAAAGGGGCCATGTGGCTTTAAAGCCTGCAAGTTGATGAGCAGGCCTCACCCTCACCCTCACCCTCACGGTTGCATTTGTGCCGCCTCCCCTGTGTTTCAGGTGTTTGAGGCAGTGCTGGCATGGGTGCGGCATGACAGGGAGGAGCGGGAGGCTTACGTCCCTGAGCTGCTGACCAGGACGCGGCTGCCCCTGTGTCGGCCCCAGTTCCTGGCCGACCGAGTGCAACAAGATGAACTGGTGCGCTGCTGCCACAAGTGCAGGTACAGCTGTGTATAGAGCAGTGTGTACTGTGTGTGTCTGTATGAATGTATGTATGTGTGTATCTGTGGATTTGTTGTGCTTTTGAGCTGGTGGTCAAAGCAATATGCTGTCTGTCTGATTGAAGCTGCCCTTTTGTGTGTAACATTTTTTTCAGCTGTGTTAAACTGCTCCTTGATTACAACTGACTGTATGAGTCCTTTGTGTGTTCTATTAATTGAGGGTTCTATTCATTGATTTTTTTTTTTTATTATTATTTCCGACAGAGACCTAGTAGATGAAGCAAAAGATTATCACCTCATGCCGGAGCGTCGCCCACACCTCCCTGCCTTTAAGACCCGACAGCGATGCTGCACTTCTATCGCCGGCCTTATATATGCAGTGGGGGGCCTCAACAGTGCTGGTGCTCCTCCTCCACTTATAGCTGTGTCATAACTGGCTATTCACAGCTTTCTCCCAAAACTGGCTTTTCATAGCTTTTACTCATAACTGGCTTTTCACAGCTTTCTCTCATAACTGTAAGTCCTAGCAGTTTCAGCTGTTTTACTCACACATGTTTTGACAAATTTAGGAGACTCATTAAACGTGGTTGAGATGTTCGACCCCATCGGAAACTGCTGGGGGCGCTGCCAGCCAATGGCCACAGCCCGAAGTCGAGTGGGAGTGGCTGTAGTAAATGGGCTTCTCTATGCCATTGGTGGATATGATGGCCAGTCACGACTCAGCACAGTAGAAGTGTACAATCCAGAAACCGACACGTGGAGCAAAGTATCTAGTATGAATAGTCAACGAAGGTGAGAATTGATTGATTGATTGATTGATTGATTGATTGATTGATTGATTGTAGGCAAATTCAGGATACTTCACAAACCTTAACTACAGATTGGTGTGAGATTAAAATTGAATTCAGACTCAAAAGTGGCTTGTGTTTCTATAAACATAGAAAGGCTTTGTTTGGTTGTTTGTTTTGGAAAATATTCTCTTTACTACTATAGTTACCTGTATCTTGATTTGCTCACAAATTGTCTGTCTGTCTCTTTTTTGTCTCCAGTGCAATGGGAACAGTTGTGGTAGATGGACACATATATGTTTGTGGAGGCTATGATGGCAAATCCTCTTTAAATTCTGTAGAATGTTATTCACCCGAGACTGACCGGTGGGTACTCATTAATTTTTATTTTGTTATAAAACATATCCTGCTCACTCAAACCCATCACATTTGAATCAATGAAAATGTGATGGGTTATAGCTAGACGTACTTATTCATAGTGTTTTGTTGTCCTTCACACAGGTGGGTGCTGGTCACTGAGATGAATGCGAGTCGCAGTGCTGCTGGAGTGACTGTGTTTGATGGGAGGATATTTGTGTCAGGGGGCCATGATGGTCTACAGATCTTCAACACGGTCAGTGTGGGATCCACCTCACAGTCGGGTTTAGCAAGGTTAACTTATTGAGAAGAGTAAAGTTAAAGTGAGATGGGTTAAGTTGTCCGTGAAATTTAAGCAGCCATAGATGAACAGACTTAATTTAGCCTCCAAATGTTTTGTTAATGTCTGGGTAGATTGTGCAATGAGCCATGTACAATAACACAGTGTCGACAGGGCAAAGGTCATGCCTGTGATGGTCTAAAACCAACTTGGTAGGTGACTATCCAATGCTTCAACCGTATTTGAAATTAATACTAGTGTTGGACAGAATCTGTGGACAAAAGCCTGTGCTCAGTCACTTGCATCCTTTCCACTCTTGCCAGAAACAAAGTGCTGGTGTCCTTGAGTCAGTGTCATTTGGGCTCACCATGTGCATGCTCCTCTCCTCCACCAGGTGGAGTACTACAACCAGCACACAGCGCTGTGGCACCCTGTGGCGTCCATGATGAACAAGCGTTGTCGGCACGGCGCGGCGGCCCTGGGCAGCCAGCTGCACGTGGCGGGCGGCTACGACGGCTCAGGCTTCTTGATGGGCGCGGAGGTCTACAGCTCGGTGGCGGACCAGTGGAGCCACCTGGTGCCCATGAGCACGCGTCGCAGCCGCGTGTCCCTGGTAGCCAATTGCGGCCGGCTCTACGCGGTAGGCGGCTACGACGGGCAGTCCAACCTGAACTCGGTGGAGATGTACGACCCCGAGACTAACCGCTGGACGTTCATGGCGCCCATGGTGTGCCACGAGGGTGGGGTGGGGGTCGGCTGTATACCCCTGAAGCCTGCTTAAACCCGTTAATGTCAATACTCACCTCTAAGTCTTATGGGGTTTTTTGTTTGTTTTATTGTTCATTTTTATTTCAATCATGTTTTTGTAATGGGTGATAGGACTTCCAAAAATGCATTCATGTTTCTGCATCTTCGGTACTACACTCTCTAGGCTTTAAAGTTGACCATAAGCCTAGCAAACTCAGAGACAGAGGGAGCCCAGATGGCAAAGACAGATTGGGATCTTTTACAGAACGTACACGTGTACATGTTTTTCTCCAGGACGTGGAGAGCTGTCAGTGGGAATTTTTATTTTTCCCTCTGAGTGGGTCTCTTTCAATAGAGACAAAAATGCCTGCTTGATAAACGGTGAGAAGGAGAGAAAGATTTTGGGAGAGATGTGAGGAGAGTCAGAGAATGTATTTGGTCTGGAGGTTTGTATTTGGTCACAGTGTTTTACAATATATAGGGCATGTTCATTTGGAACCTGAGATTGATAGGTTTACAAGTGAGAAATGCTGGGCATTCCATAATGATGATAAACAGTGAAGATTCAAAGCTGCTTAGCAGAGTCCAACCTTGCCACTGTGCTCTTAACCAGAAATGGACCCCTGTGTACTCCATTTCAGTGAACACAGCGTTAGTGTGTGTGTGTGTGTGTGTGTCTGTGTCTGTGTGTGTGTGTGTGTGTGTGTGTGTGTGCATGCGTGTGTGCTCCTTTGTTTGTTGTTTGTGCATATCCTGTATCTGTGTGATTGGGAGTATAGGTTCTTAACTGGAAGATTCATTGTTTATAATAGGGAGAGGTAAAACCACTGAGGGTTGCTTTAATGCAAATCTATTATTTATTGTTGGGAGATCTGTATCATGTTTCAAAGGTGTACAATAACAAGAATCATGGATATGTACAATAACTTCTTTTATCGTCATATCATGTCTATACTGTGTGACTGTCTGCAAAATTGATTAACCAGATGGTAAAAGTGAAACTGATGTCACATCCACTAAAGGTGCCATATTCAAACTGTGGGACGATTTTTGGATAAACAGCAGAGTTCACAGAATTTATATAACATTTTAATCAAGAATCATCTTTCTCCTTTCAGTGGTAGCGCAAAAATGAATGCTAGATTCGTAACATCTCCCCTCCAAAACCCAATATTTCTACTCAGACAGTTTTGCATGTCACAAATGATGTACCTCATAGGGGATCTGTCTCTCAACATGCTTTTTGTCTGTATGTTGGTATGAGGGTAAACTGCTTCACTTGATACCAAAAAGAAGAGATGTGTGCAGCAAGCACAATGGGCTATTCTTTAAGCATTACTGAGCAAGGTGTGAGTGAGTGTGTGTATACACAGTATATAGTGATACTGAGCTTGTTAAAATTGTGGCCCAAAGCTCGATGCCAGCTGAATTGGAGAGAGATATGGGAGGGATTGAATGGATGTACACTAATCTGCTTCATAGATCATGGGATCATCCCCCATACATTTTCTTTCCATACATTTTGTTAAGAGGAACAACAAAAATACATCTTGTACTGATAATGTACTGTGAATTTTGAATATAGATGATTTTTTTTCTTGCCATCTGCATTTTTTTCTGCTGATATTGTTGTAAGATGATGTTTTTGTATTAACTTCCAGTCCTGGTGCAGTATTTTTACTGCCCCTGGTTTTTGGTACTGGACCACAGAGTTTATTTATTATTTGTTGTACTTTTCTTTTTTATGCTGTTGCACATATTGGTTTGATTTAAAAAATAACTAAAACAAAATCTTCAATTTTAATATTGCTCATAATTACTGCTTTTTCTAATATTGAGTATTGTTTTGTTCAGTGAGTCGGTGAGTCTCCTCTTTCTTTCTACCATCTGTCATGTTGTCTTAAGCTACCTCTGTTCTGAGATGGGAGATGGTGTTCGGGGAAGTTTGCCTGCTTAAACAAAACCGAAAGTCCTCAGCCAGGTTGTACTGACATAATTAAGGCATCTTTCCTTGACGTCTGGTCTTAAATCATGGTGTGTTGAAGGAAAATAAAAATGTTGCATTCTGTTTCTCTACACTCAGATGAACTGTGCCTCATGTCAAAAAAAGAAAATGCCTTGTTTAAAAAAAAAAAAAAGAATAAACAAGAAAAAAAAAGCCCTGTTTTGCCTATAATTTTCTCTGATGTCAAGATATTGTAACGGACTGTTTTGTAGATTCAGCCCTACTTCTAAAGTGCTGCATCAGAGAACATCCTAATTTGGATCCCACCCTTCAACATAATGATGTGTCTGGTTGCCTGTGTGGGTATATCTCGGAGCCACTTCAGGGCAAACGTTCACATTCTGTACAGCTGGCTGAACTACTGACACCATGAAAGGGACCTGGCTACTGTCTCTGCTGATGGCTTTGGCCGTCATGCTATCACAGTGTGTACGAGTACGTGGGACTGCAAATGACCAACCCATCATGTCTCAGGTGAGTTTTGAGTGAATTTTGCGTTGAAATGACAGTGCTGGAAGCAAAACTATCATTGTAGCATATGCTTTTGAGGATTTTTTACGTTATCTTTTTGCAAGTGCCACTGCTGAATACTTTCTGATATATAGACATGATGAGTATCACACCACAGCTACATGCAGTGGTAATGTGTGAACTACAAGTACTTGAATTTTGTTTTTAAAACAACCCAGTGTCGGTTCAATAATATATGATTATGCACTCTTTTTGTTAAGAGTTTTGTGTAAAATTGCCAAAGACTACATGCTTTACAAGGCTAGGGTTACCGTTCACTCAAGGAGAATGGCAACATATAGTGTATTCATGTTACTTGTATTGAAAAAGAACATTATTATTATTGTTTTTATTATTTATTCAGATGGCTGCTTCTGGGATTGTATCAAGACTTGAGGAGAGAAGTACTGTGGGATCAACATCAAAGGTCAGCAAATGTCTGTTTGTATACCTACACCTATTCAATAGTATTTGTATATCTGTAATTCCATACTTTATTTGGATGCTCGCGTAATCAGAGTGATATTTGGTGGACAATGGTCTGCTTTGTAAGGAGACAGGTATACAGCACTAATTATAGTGCCTAAGCCAACGGTGACATCTTATAACTTGTGTATTCTTTTGTCCCACAGAATGGGAAAACTCCCTTTATGAGCTTCATTGCTCGTAAGAGAAGAGCAACATCTTCCATCTCAAAAAAGCCTGCTCCTTTTTGTGCAGGCTGTTTCTCTGTCATTGGAGATCCGACAAGAACGCGTCTGTGACAGAGAACCCTCAACACTGCTTCACGGTGTTGTTATCTAACTAAAGTGTTTAAGTGAACTATGGTTAGTGTCTTTTGTTGATTTTTATGATTCTTTGTTAATTTCTCAATGTACTTGAAGGACTAAACCTTGCCATTTTGAAGTATATTCACCATTCTCCCACCCATGCAATGAAACAAGTGCTGGCATGTTTTTAGGTTTTACAGCTATGACCTCACCTAGCAGTCCTGATTCCGCTTAGCCATGTTTTAAGTGAAGAGAGTAGACGCGAGTGGTCAATTTACAGCCAGGTGATTACAGCCCCACCATGTCATTAGCCTCTACCATATAGAATTATGCTATTACAGAGTTAACCTCCCACACGTCACAGCCCCCCTAATACATCATAATGACAGGACAAAGCTCAGGGACTCTCATCTGTGGTGGATGTGGCTGTGTGAAGGAGAAATTGGCCCTTAAGCTTCTGCCATTGTAAAGTTGCTGCATACGTATGACATTTCTCGTCAGATTTTTATTAATCCCAGGTTTGATATTGTACTGTGTCAGGGTCTGTCTGAGCAAAATACATTAGATGTCTGCCTCGATGCTGAAATAGTTGTAATGCAAGTCTGTTTATGAAAATGTGACTGCAATAAAAGAAAAAAAGATTTTCAGAATTTCATTTTGAATTTTTATTCACCCCTCAAATGCTTCTGTGAAACTGGTGGCTTGGAGATAAGAGCCCTCGCTGGCAAGATGAGAGCCGGTTTGTAATCCTTGCACAGGTGTAGGTGTTGAGACAGACACATTTGGGGAACTCATTCTTAGTTATTTGGGTCTTTTGCTGGGGTGCTACTGGCAGCATCTCTCCCTAGAAAGAAAATCGTCTTTTTAGTCAGACATTCAGACAAACAAAATGATAAAACATGTATTTTAACACTATTAGTGATGATCTGGCAAAATCAATATCGCAGGCTATACTATAACATACACTGATTTGACACAAGGCATCAATGGGATATAACATGGACTGGGAAATTACCGTCAGGCTTGGGGTTGCTGGGGGGGCGTGGTGTTGGAGCGGGGGGGGCCAACCCACGCTCAGGCTCAGCAGAGCTTCCAGAATACCTTTGGAGTAGAAGGACAAAGACATTTCTTTTACTCATGAAAACCTGTTTTAGTTTCCACTGTAGATAATTCCTGATGTTAAAGTTAAAAGATGAGCTGAGCATCAGGATGTTTAAAGAAATTCCAGGTTTTAGATTTGCATTTCAGTATTAAGGACTGGGGTCACAGCACTGGAGGCTAGTTTGAGGTGTAGAGGGGAGATTGGAGGTTAAAAAGCTCATTCTCAGGTACTAACATTCCTGGATGGAATCGACTCTCTTCCCCATCCAGGATTCCATGATAGGTCCCAATTTCAAGTTCAAGTTTCATCTTGTTGCTAAGCAGCGTCTCATAGTCACGGCGCTGCTGCTCAATGTCGGCCTTCACGTCACCGAGCTCGGACTCCAGCTTGCCGATGACGGAGCCCAGGTTCTGCAGCTCAATGTCATGCCAGTGCTTGGCATCATTCAGGGAGTTCTCCAGGCCTCGTTTCTGTAGGGACAAACATCAACCAAAATCTCCTCAGTCTATGAACTTTCAGTTTACATATATTAATTCCGCCTGGTCAGTCATCATCTGGCCAACAACCACATACCCTTGCCCCGCAATTACTCTGCAGGTAAGGCAAACATAAATTAACACTGAGATGGCAGCTCATTCTGCTTTGGACGGGTCTGGTCTGGCCTGGCCCTGGATGTGGTTCTGATCTGGGCCAGATGAGGGCCATACCTCAGCCGGACGGGAAAATATAAAGAAGAGTTCATACCAGTGCTCTCATGGACTCAGTCTCAGCCTGAAGGCTCTGGATCTTACAACCAGCATCATTGCATTCTGACTTCAGACTCCCCATCTCTTCCTCCTCTCTGCTCAGCTTGCTGTTCACGCTGTCGGCCTGCTGCTTGCATTTACACAACACATGTGCATGGATACACACACACACACACACACACGCACACACACACACACGCACACACACACACACACACACACACACACACACACACACACACACACACACACACACGCACACACACACACACACACACACACACACACAAACACGCAAACAAAGGTGTGCACATGCAGTCACACAGAGCAAATAGACAACAAGAAAGAGTAAGTAAAGACGATGGTTTGAAAAGAGACCATTAAAATGCCAAAATGGAATTCTTTCAGCACAGTGTGAACCTTGCATTCCAGGTAAGAGTCGGTTTCAGCCCGGTTCTTCTCAATCACTCTCTCCCAGTGGGAGCGGATGTAGCCAAGGATATGGTCCAGACTGGTTTCTATAGGAGCGTCAGGCTCATCCACTTCACGGCCAGCCATCTGGTTATACAACACTTTCACATCCTGCCAAGAGCACATGAGAGTGGAGCTGTCATCCACAGATTTGTTGCTATGTGCTGATTTATGATGGTTTGTTAAAAGTCAGTAATGAAGTTATTGACAGACATGGAGACCCATTTTACATATTTCCATCTCATTTTCTAATTTTTATTAGCTTGTGGGAAATAGTCAGCATAACACTACCTGAACAAATTGCAGATGAATCATTTTAACATACTGAAAACAACTCCCAGAGAAACTGTCACCCACCTCCTCGTGGTTCCTGGCAAGATCTCTAAGATCAGCCTTCATACAGTCAATCTGGTTTTCCAGGTCCATCCTTGTCAGATTAGCGTCGTCTATGACTTTATATAGAGAGCCGATTTCTTCTTCCACTGCCTTACGGAAGGGCTGCTCGTTTTCATATCTGGGCCACACAGAAAAAAAATTAGGAGAGCCTTCCTCTAATATGTGAAGTAATGCTCAGGTGAAAGACCAAGTTAGTGGGTTTGACTTCCAGTAAAGCACATATAATGACCAAAACATATTTCTTTCCTCGGCTGTCAATCTGTAAATGAACATGGACATACTGCAAAGGCTGGCGCTCTACCACACAGAGACACACCTGTCTTTGAAGTCTTCGGCGTTGGCCTGGACGTTCTCATTCTGCAGCATGAGCCGGGCGTTGTCCAGGATGGCCTCGCTGACCTGAGGAGCAACTTTGGAGTGTTAGTGTGCTCATCTCTCTGTGGTGGGAGTCTCATTTTCTGACTCCCACC
The DNA here is from genome assembly GCF_963457725.1 of Sprattus sprattus. Taxonomy (NCBI): domain Eukaryota; kingdom Metazoa; phylum Chordata; class Actinopteri; order Clupeiformes; family Clupeidae; genus Sprattus; species Sprattus sprattus. The sequence continues at coordinate 6,323,745 of NC_137923.1, forward strand.
ACAGCTAAGAATAAAATGATTTGCTATCTGGAACCCCTATAGGTCCTTCATTTAAATGTTTCAAATATGAGGTTATTGTACTGATATCATTACAGTTATATACCAGTTATAAATTGCACCTAAGTTCAGTATTTATAGTGTTTGTTCTCTGCAATATATGGTATACTCTCCACTATTTCTCATCACTATGCTAGTATCTAATCCCACACTGAGCCCAGTAATCCTCTCAGAGCCCCACCTGCGTAGAGACGTTCTCCCAGTCCTCCCTCAGGGTTCCCCAGGTACCAGCGCTGGACGCCTTGCGGTCCAGGCAGTTCCTGATCTGTTCCTCCAGCTGCTGGTTTAGCTGCTCCAGTGCGCGGACCTTGTCGCGGTACTCCAGAAGGCACCCGTTGAGAGTGTCAAAGTTGGGCTGGTGGCCTCTCTCGCCAGGCTGAGGCACCACGGGCACGCTGGAACTCCTCAGGCCTTGGAGGAAGACACTGCTGATGCCCAAAGCCCGGCGGGACACGCGGGTTCCCAAGCTGCTGGTGCCACCCGTGGGGGCCATGCCCACGAACACACCCCGAGGTGCACTGGTGCTCCCCACGGTCACCCGGCCAACCACACCGGGGCGCTCGGTGGAGGACTGGCCGAGGAAGGAGGATCGTCGTCTTGGAAGAGGCATTGCTTTGTGGTGGTGATGGAGATGATAGTAGTGATGGTGGTAAGCTACTCACCCATGGACATTGCTTCAACGAAACCTCTCTGCCCAGAACTCAGCGAAACGGCCTCGCCTCCCAGCACATGCCTCTTTATGGTGCGCTGGGCTTCTGGAAAGCAGAGCCCTTTGTCCGCGGCCTGTTGTTTGTGGTGGCATTGTAACAGAGACCTGGCCCTGCCCTTTGTGCATTGAAGCTGGACTGTATTCGGCTGCCTCAGCACTGTGGCCTTCTCAGGAAAGCTCTATGACGCTGGACAGAAACCCAGGGCCTACTATCCCCCCCTCCACCCCCGGGCATGCACACACATGGCAGCCAAATGACAGGGCACAAAGTGCGTGTGTGAAAAGTGTCATATCATCATGTCAAAGCAAGAGGAACCTCTATAGCTATGTGGATGTGGATGCTAGAGAGTGCTTGCTGTTTTCCTGACAATTTCAGTTGGTGACATAAGCTGTATTTCAAGCCATGTTCTGGGCCATGTCAAGGAGAAACTGCATTGAAACAGAGGACCTTCAGTGTCATCTGTGCATTGGCAGTCCCAGGCACATGAACATCAGCTGACAGATTGTAAAGATACAACATTTTATTAACACTTTTATCACAACTATAGCTGCACAGTCAACAACCAGTCCTTCAATGAAGATCACCAATGCATATACATCTTGGCAACATTGCCACTATATATCTATAAATGTATAATGTGTATTCACACCATTTTCACATGTATGTATAGTATTGAAATTGTGCATGTTGACAGCTCCACCTATGTCAGACAGTACCAGAGAACTGTGTGTCTGTGTCCATGAGAGATCAGGAGAGGTCTATTTGAATGGAGGGTTAACAAAAGACATGGGGAAGTGATGACATCTGAAAAGGCTGTATGATGAACAATACCCTTGATCAGACATGAACAGATTATTCCAGAACTCCTAGAATCATTTACATTAGGTTACGGCTTAATTTCTGTAAACCAACAAGTTTTAAGTCGGACTTACTGATACTGAATTAAAGCAACGGTAAGTAGTTTGGCCTAAAATTAGCAAGCTTACAACCTAAAAGGCATGCAAAAACCTTGCAAAAGCCAAGAATAACCCAGTTGGCACTGACAAAGGCTTAATTCCTTGTGGCTTTTGGTGATATATTTGGCAATCAAAAATGATGAAGATGATGCCAAAAAATATCACAATGTTGTTGCATAGTCTTGCTTTATATTGCAGAAAGGCTTCTCAAGAGTACAATTAATTGAATTAGTGATAAATAACTGCAAGAATGTTGTCATCATTTATTTGTATTATGTATTTGTTATTGGAAAAAACAGTCATTTTAAATAATCAAGATTTGTTTGTTGATCATTGTTCTACCATAATGTATGACTGCAAACCCGTGCTGCTGTCCCAATCTTACACCTAACCTTTAGTATCCGGCTGAGGGAGACATTCGACAAGAGTGGCTTTAGATTTTCGCCTACGTCAACGTCAGTTGCATAGCAACTGGTGTTTGCAGGTGGCGTCCCTACTTTAGCTAGCTTAGTTTGATGGCTAATGGAGCAAGCTGTTTTACGAATGCTTCAAAGTGTCTGTTCTGAGTCCCCTTTTTAAAAATCCGTGACTGCGTTATCCCAACCCTCCGTGTATATATAACTCGCTTCTGATTGTCTGTTTCTGAACAGCACCTCTTGTTATTCTATTTGTTCTCTGGAGTTAATCTGACATGGTAAGTCATCTTATCTAGCTAGTGTTTTGATAGCATTGTTAGCTAACAAGCTTGGTCTCTGCCCGGCAGATCTGCAGCTAAGTGACGGTATAATCAGCGTAGCCAAACAAGCAGTGTTGTTCAAAAGCTAGTTCCATGCTAGCTTGGCATACTTAGTTCTGTTATTCTCAAAATATGGCTGCCCTGTTGATGCAGTGTGGCTTACTCAACTTAAGTGGAGGCTAGCTAAGCTTATTTTCAGTCAAATGAATGTTACATAATCATCGTTGGCGTAATGTGTCGAATAAGTAGTCAACTAACGTTGTGTAAAAGTTAGTCGTAGTGTACCAGCTATAAGCTGTGCTTTAAGTTTAACGTTGGGCCTGTTTTATTCCCTTTGTATTCATGCACAGGCGGAGCTTGGGTTCAATGACCATCATCAGAATGAAGTGATCAATTACATGCGTTTTGCAAGGACCAAGAGGGTTCTGAGGTTGAAGACTATTGATTCCTGCTTCGAAGACCTCAAAGAAAGCAGGTGACAATGTTTTGCCACAGTATCCCAATTGTAGTGTAATCTATGTCAAATAAGGTGTAAATAACCAATACTCGCCCACCCATGTCCTGCGTTGTTTCTCTCTTTTCTCCAGGCTGGTGGAGGAGACCTATACTGCGGATGAGGTGTCAGACATGCTGGAGGGCCTGCAGGCGGTGGTGCGTGGGGAGGTGGAGATGGAGCTCATCAATACAGCTCACACCAATGTGCTGCTCCTGAGGCAGTTGTTCTCGCAGGCCGAGAAGTACTACCTGAAGCTGCAGACGGATGTGTCAGAACTGGAGAACAGGTGAGCCTGGGAGGAGGCAGAGAAAGAGAAAGAACCGTTATTATGTTAGGGTCAGTGTGAAAGGAAAACATAGGGATTTTTCAACTTGGGCCCTATTTTGAGGTCTTTTTGGGGGGTTATTATTGTTGAAACCAACCAAAGCAGCTGCAGCTATGCAATGGAATCCGATGGGGCAAGCATTCATGTCAAAGGAAACAGCTTGTTCTCACCATTGACAGGCTCGTAAATGTTATTCTAAGTGTTTTACAACATGGAAAGGATCAGTGGCTGTAGTTGATTAGCAAAAGACGGTGCGCTCCCTTGGGTGCCTACTCCAGAACCACAGTGGTGTCGCAGATCGGAAGAAGAGAAAGGTAAAACATTGACTGTAGAAACAGGTGCTTTCTACAGTGTCTTTACAGTTATTGAGGTAATCAGATGCAGATCTATCACTGTAGTGGTCCTTCACATATTGTCATTGGGTGGTTTGAGATTAGGCACAGACTCCAAACCTCATCCTGGTCTTAACAACATTCAATAAGCATTCAGTTGTTAAAGTAAACAGACAAAATTGGAAGATAGAACTGAGAAGGACATATCACAGACCACAGACGATCACACAATGTCTTGATATATTACTAGCATTTTCAAAGCAGTATAAGGGAAATTTGGTGATGTTTGGGCCCTATTTGATCTTTTTGGGTCCAAACTTTTACTAAAATGCATGCCCAATAGGATTACATTGTATAGCTGTTATGTGGTTGCTGGTTATAGCATTCCAACTCTGGATTCATTTTCATCGTTCATTTTCCACTCAGTTTCCTGTAAGTCCTATTTCATGTGATATGAGAACGGTGGATGAAATTCTAGTTCCCAAAGCTGATGAAGGTCATGTCATGCCACAACCGCCAATCTGATACTGGCTGTTTATGCCAGTGAAGGGGGTGTGAAAACCACATCCTTCTTCTCCGCTAAGAGAGAACTTGTACAGTGTGTTTTCATGGGAACATGTTGTTGATTTGTTACTCCAATGAGAAATGTTACAAAAAAAAAATCTGTTTGTTATCACATTGCAACAGATATATTTATCAGTTGTGTAAAGGGGTCACAGCATCCTGTTTTTCTTTGGTGTAACTCTCCTGACTGTGCCTTACAAATTGCATTGGATTGATAGATGTTGACCCCATGGTTTTGGAGTGAGTGCTTACTTTCATCCTTAAATTGCACTTCTGCCCTTTATTAACAAAGCTAACAACCATTCATCCCCTCAAAATTGTCCACCCTCTTAGTGGATTTTAGTTTTGTTTTTAGAGGGTGGACGATGCTATTTGACAGTGTGGAACATGAAACCTGATGATGTGGCATACCACACTTTGCACCTGCTCCACCATCAACTAGTTATATCACAGTTTAAAAAAAATAAAAATACTGGCTTTGACAAGAAACAAGATATATTAGTAAAGTGCCTGGGAGGGTGGGGCAGGCTGGGACGCTATCGCTAGCCTGTGGCATCTTCTTTTTCAGCCCAACCATAAATTTACCAGAGACTTGTCACAGTAGTTTATTATTCCTTGTATGTATACAATGGTTTAACATGACTAGGAATGTACATATTTTGTATATGACTAGATATCTGCTGAATAGTAGGTGAAATGACTGACTGATTGCATTCATCTGAAAACAAACTAATGCCATTTCCTCAGAGAGCTCTTGGAGCAAGTGGCCGAGTTTGAGAAGACAGAAGTAACAACAACGAACAAAAAGGTGAACGTCTTTCCATGTAGAAGTAACATCTTCTTAAATAAAATCTTAAATTCAATTGCAATTCAAATTGCAATCTGTTAGAGTGCAAGATAATGCAAGGTACATAATATATAAGATCACAAAAGTAACAATTAAAGGTGAAACTTCTAAGCTTAACATAACTTTAAGTTTAAGTATGATTATTTACACAAATGGATTATTGACCTATTAACGTGTGACCCTTTGCATGTCTGACGCAGACAAGCCAAGATGTCAGCAAGCCCAAGCTGGCCCCATTGAATGAGGGGGGCATATCTGAACTGCTTAACAAGGTGGGGTGATGTCTTCCTATACAACTGGGCAAGGACAGATACACTGGTGGAATTCATTGGTAAACTTAAGGCTGTATTGTGCTTAATTCACATTTGTATGTTTTAAAGTCTTCATCATCACTTACCTCCCACATGAGCCAGAAAGGTTAAGGCTCCATAAATGCATGCTTCATATTGTTTACTCATTATGCATATTTGGCTTTCAGAATACTTTGCATCACATATTAACTGCTTGAATGTGTGTGTTTGTAGGAGATTGCCAGACTACAGGAAGAAAATGACAAATTGAAAACGAGGCTCAAGACTCTGGAATCACAGGTGGGCTATGTGGATTATAAGTTTAGTTGTTCAGTGGTATCCCCTCTGTTTTGTCTTGTTTTCATGTTCAACCTCTAGCTTGTAGTTAGAGCTCACTATTAATCTGAGGGGATATGATGTATCACTTAGGGCAGAATTTAGTCAGCTTTTTCAAAGTGGTAACTTGTGAGTGATGTTTTTCCAGGCCACCAATGCTTTGGATGAGAAGTGCAAGGTTAAGCAGGCTCTGAAAGACCTCCAGAGTGTCCAGACTGACCAGGAGGTAAGGAGTGACCTGATACACATGGACATGAAGCTGGGGAGATCAGGAGATATAACAGTCCTCCTCTTTCACAGATTCTCTTTCCTCTCAGTTTATCATTGTGATAAGACTTTTTGTTTCTTTTTGCTGCATGGAATAATTACGGTGAGTAAGTTGAAACCGAAGTACAATGAAATGCTTTTGCCTGTTAGGTATAGCCTCAAATCTGGAAGTGTTGATAGAAATTAAACCAAAATATCATGACGTATTTTTGATGTTGTATATTAATTAAAATGTTATATTTGTGTTCTATGTTATATGAAAACATCTTTCCTTCTCTCTCTCTCACAGTCTTCCCGGCAATCTCAGGAGATCACAAACCTGCAGGACACAGTAGCAGTGCTGAAGGAGGACTTCCAGAAGAGCATGAATGCCACCTGCACATCTCAGAAGGACCTGCAGGACACCCTGGTAGCTGCCAAACATGACCTGCTGCGTGTGCAGGACCAGCTGGCCTTGGCTGAGAAGGTTAGGACTCCTCTCCGGGCTGTACTCCATGTCCTTGGCATACCCTTTGATACCACATACCAATATGTTTCAAAGATCAACCATTGCATTAATATGATATGATTGGATAGTACGCACATATCTGATGCATCTTCTCCGTACATCATACTATGAATATCTCCTTTAATGTGCAGACGTGTGTCCGTGTTTATTTATCTTTGTTTGTGTGTTAAACATAGGAATTAGAAAAGAAGTTCCAACAGACTGCTGCGTATCGCAACATGAAGGAGATCCTGGCTAAAAAGAATGAACAGATCAAAGAGATCAGGAAGAAGTTACAGAAGTGAGTGGAGGAACTACACAGGGTGACACTAGGCCTGACATCACATAACAGCTGTGTGAGGCCTTAGTTTCATTTTTAATTAAGGATAATGGCCCAGACAAAATTCCTTGACAGACTTCCTGTCATCTTCTCATTTCCCTGGCAGATATGAGTCCGAGTGAAGAGGGGCAGTGGGGACAGTGAAAGACCAGATGGACCATAAGAAGAGAGGAATCTGTTCCATTGAGGACAGAATGACCTTGGCAAAGTGGAATTGATACCCTGTGTAAGGGAAGTTGCCCTTCAAAAGTCATGTGATTTCATGTATCACCGTGGACACACAATAACCTTATAACCTCCAGTGCAGCTTATAGATTGGAATGTTCTCTGTCTGTACAAATGTGGGATATTGTGTTTGGAAAGTTCACACAAGTTCTTTGATTTGGAGTAGTGGAGACATGTTTCCTTTTGAAGGCTGCTTTAGATATGTGAGTGTGTGTATGTGTTTGTGGTTATGGCTATGTCCAGTCATTAAATAAGCTGTGAATGAGGAGCTTATGTAAAGTCTGCCTGATCCGTCCACTTCGGCCTAAATTATTTTATAAATGATAATGTTTTTGACATTATAATGTACTGTAGCTACTAAAGCCTATTTTTATTATTATCAGTGACTGCACAGTGATTTTACCATGATGGCAAACTGCTGAACCTACATGTAATGCTGTGTGTGTCTTCAGCTGTGTGTGTTACATGCAATGGCAGAATTACTTAAGGGTTACTTGTACATACAGTTATGTAGGGAGGTTCACTACATAACATGATCAGTGTTGAACATGTCTACAGTTTTCAGGCCAATAAATTGTGTCAAATTATGGATTTGACATTGATTTTGGTGATCATTTTGGAGTAAAAAAAAACGGTCTGTTTATTTTAGCTAAGGGGTACTGTTCGATTCTATGGTTATATAATGCCTCAAATGTAACAAATTAAATTAGAACAAAACCAACCTTTATGGTCCACACATAATGGAAATTTGTCTTAAGCTTTGCAGCAAAGGATGTCCCCACATAAAACAAAAATCTAGCATAGCAAAGATGATGTCTACCACCTCATGAAATAACTAGTGCCTTCAGTCACTGTGGAAAACTGTTAGTCCAAACCAAATGTTCCAGTGAACAGGACTGGTAGTGCTAAATACAAAAATCACTTCAAGTTACCTCAAGCCTCTGGAGTTGTAGATAAAGTATATTTATTCAACAAAAAATGAAAACGGCAGCTGTGTTTTCTCCCATATGTGAGAGGTATTCTCTCAGTCTGGGCATGGGGGAATCTGTGGGCAGGCCTCCACAGGGAAGGCGTCAGCAGATATGCTTCACCTGTCGGCGAGATGCACATACCCAGCACCCTGCCGCACGCTCTGCTCCCTATCTCCCCAAGGCTTTCAAGCCCAGGCACTGCCTCCTCACCTTATGACAGTCCTGTACGTTTATTTGGTTGACATACAGACTTCGTATGCTACCTTCTAGGTTTTGCACTGAGATAATGAACAAGATGTCTGCGTGTGCTTCTGCTGAGGTTCTGCAAGAACTGCTTATATTATCTAATAGTCACGTAACGTTAGAATGTGAGGAAAGGTGACGGCACAAGAATTTAAGAGCAGAAATCCTGGTAAGGGAACTTTTTAAGTGTGGATACTGCATCAATCGGAGTTCATCAAGCTGTCATGATGGAAAGATCATAAAGTTGATAGAATCCCTGCCCTGAAGGAGTAACCAGGTGGGGCTCCAGAGAAGGAGAGGAGAAAGGGCTGGAATAGTGGAACCTGGAAAGAGGAGTGCAAGCCCCAGCCCATCTCCCACTACCTCTCTATCTCTGTCTCTCAGTGGCACCCTTGTTCCTCCCTCTGTCCCCTCCTAGCCCACCTGTCTATATAAGCAGGAGGCTTTAGTCAATTCGTTGTGTGTTCTCTCTGCCACTTGCTGTGATCACAGGTTGTCAGCTATGACCATGTCTCTGTCCTTATCCTCTTCAAGGCTGTCTGGTGGGCAGGGCTTTGGGGGAGCTGGGGGTGCCAGGCAGGGCTTTGGGGGAGCTGGGGGTGCCAGGCTGGGATTAGGGTTTGGGGGAGGTTCCGGCTTGGGTATGGGGCTTGGTCTAGGAGGAGGCCTCGGCTTGGGTGGGGGAGCCGGTGGCTTTGGTGGTGGTGGTGGTGGAGCCGGGCTTGCCTACGGTGGCTATGGTGGTGGTGGTGGTGCAGCCGGGCTTGCCTACGGTGGCTTTGGTGGTGGTGGAGCCGGGCTTGCCTACGGTGGCTTTGGTGGTGGTGGAGCCGGGCTTGCCTACGGTGGTGGTGGTGGCGGTGGCGCAGGGGCGCTGATGGCCAGCTCAGCCTTCGCCATGGGCCGCACCATGGCATCAGGAGGCCTGAGTGCTGGCGCTGCCCTGGCAGTGGGGCCTGCTGCGGGCCCTGCCCTGCCCGCTCTGCTCTCCCGGGCAGCCTCGAAGCACACGCTGTCCAGCCTGAACGACCGCTTCTCCAGCTACATGGCTAAGGTGCGGGCGCTGCAACAGGAGAACGCGGCACTGGAGGCCAGGCTGTCCCAGCTGACTGGCGGGGCTGACATGTCTCCTGAATCCTCTGCCACTTCTATCGTGGAGTATGAGGCCCAGCTGAGCGAGTACCGCAACACGCTGGAAACCCTCTCCCTCGACTCCGTCAAGTTGGAGATCGAGCTGGACAACGTCCGTGGCGCAGCCCATGAACTCAAGGCCAAGTAAGTGATTCTTGCTCCTCCCACTCACTGCTAACTTTGAATTCAGTAAATTAAGTAGATGCTTCCAGTTGAAGAGCCTCTTGTCTTAAAAAACAGTTGTATAACAACTTGGATAGGAGCAACACATTTTTTTAGGATTGAGTTTAGCATGAGGTTTGATTCTTTGATTTGATTCTGAGTATAACAAGGTGAGGATTGTGTTGGTGATAAAAAAAAAGTCTGTTTGCCAGCATGATAAAGATGGCTGCCACTTATATAAACAAGAACCCAGCACACTGACACTTGCTCATCTGCTTTTTGGACAGGTATGATTTTGAACAGGGTGTGAAGTTCCAACTTGAGTCTGACATTTCTTCCATGAAACAGGTGGGGCAAAATATAAAGGTCACCCAGGAGGTTTTAATATTAATATTTCAAATGAATGTACACCTTTTTGATGAATTGATTGCTTGAACTGGAATTGATTGTCTCGGTAGGATGTTGAGATGGCGTCAGATGTTCGAATTGATTTGGATGCCAAATACAACAGCCTGAAAAGCGACGTGGACTTCATCTCCAAGACACAGGAGGAGGTGAGAGGGGCTTCAGTAAAACCAGTGAACGATTCCAAGTGTTATTATAGTGGAGCTGTTGCCAGGGTACCTCTCTCTGCCCCGATTCTTACTGTCTCTATCTCCTTCCAATATCCTTGCTTGTGTCTTGTCCCAACTCTGCCCTGTCCTTGTGCCTGCTTCTTAGGAGCTGTCCTCTCTGCAGACCAAGCTTGGCACAGCAGCCATGGATACCTCTGTGTCCATGATTGAGGTGGACACGGGCAAGTCCTTTGACATTGCAACTGCCCTCAACAGCATTAGGATGGAGTACGAGAAGTCCGTGCAGCAGCACAGAGAGGAGGCCGATGCTTATTACAAACTCAAGGTACTCACTGGCCGTCTTGCATCTCAGGAGCCTGAGCGTGTGAGCGAAGGGACAAAAGCCCTCAAGCTCACTCTGATGATTTACCCTGCAGATGGATGAGATGCACACAGAGACGGCTAAGAATTCAGAGGCAATCTCCTCAGCCAAGGTGGAGATCTCGGTGGCCAGGAAGGAGATGCAGGCCCTGAGTCTGGAGCTGCAGAGCCTGGTGTCCATGGTAAGAGTCCTGCCTGTCTGGTACATCAGAATGAACATTGCCTCCACAGTGTGTGCCTTATCATTGAAGGCGTGGGTCATGTCATTTTCTATATATAATAAAACCAACCATCTAGACTTTATTTTATACTTATTATTCATGGTTTGGTTCAACAAAACAAAACAAAAACAAGTTCTCTTTGGGAACTTTATGGTCTAGACTTCCTGGAAACAATGTGTATGTTGGACCAAGGGATTTGAGGGGCTTTTGCTAGAACAACAGAAAAACTAAAACTAAAGATAAAAAAATATGCCAGCTTTAGAAAGCACCCTCTGCCACCTGTATCGAGAGCATGGCTGAATCAGCACCAGTTCCCATCGATCAGCAGACAGCTACACAATAAATCACTGTATATAGACACAGGAAGTGGTTTGTGTGCACCAAGAGACGACTCTCTGCCACGGCCTGAGAGCTGTCCCCCAAGAAAAAACAGAGTTGCAGAGTTCATCTGAACATCAAACACAAATTTGACGATTACATGCAAATTACTTTGATCATTTCTTACCAACCTGCAACTCTGACCAGTATTCAGTACAGTATTTGACGACTCGCTTGAAGATTCCCAGAACAGATGCTTTTGTTTAACAAATTATTTTTTTCATCACACTGCACTTTACTGTCCTTACTTTTGTAATCCTCTTTCTCTTCCTCCAGAACATGTCTCTCGAGCAGGGCATGGCAGAAGCACATGCTCAAGTAAGTGGGGGTGCCTCTGAGTACCAGGCTCAGACCGCCAGCCTTACCTCTGCCATTGAGGCAGCGAAGGTAGATCTCCACAAGCAGATCCTGGCCTACCAGGAACTGTTGGATGTCAAGCTAGCCCTGGATGTGGAGATTTCAACATACCGGACCTTACTGGAGGGAGATGACTTCAAGTGAGTAGTTCCCCAGTTTACCTTTATTCAATTTACCCACATTGTTACATATTTACCCTCATTGTTAATTGTATGTATCATCTGATTACTGGTGACTGTAATCAGAAGCTCTTTGTCCATGTTCTGTTTCAGATTACCAGACTTCACTGAAACATCCTACACTTTCACAGGTAAGCGTAGCAAAAGGCCCTGGCGTGACACTTGCGAAGGTGTGACGTCTCTCATTCACAGGAATGATTAAGATGTGATGGCCTGAGGAGACTAGATCGCTCATGGTGGTTTTCGGGAAATTCCTCAGTCACATGGCAAGGCAACCACATTGCGCATAGAAACAGAAACCGTTGCCTAGAAATAGAATAGAACAGCAGAGAAGCTGTTGCCACCAACAAACAACTTTGATCTCCTGTAAGATCTCTGTGGTCAAAAGTAATGTTAGTTTTCAGTTGTGTGACACTGGAGTTCAACCCCTTCTACCCTCCCAGGATCAGGTTTAGTCAGGTCAGTTTAGGTGTGTTTTGCCCCAGAGTGTAAGAAGGGAACACTTGGCTGTGTCACTCAGAGCATTTGAGAGGAGGATTTGTAAGGTGATCAGGCCTTAGCTTGAAGAATCCATTAAATCATCAGCAGCTGATGAGTACTCCTCTCAGTGCTGTTTCCCTGACCCCCGCACCCCCTCTGCGTCTCCACCTGAGGCAGGCCACATCCAATATGGGGGGGGGGGGGGGGGGGGGGGAGTCCTGTGGTGCTGTTGGGTCGGAGTCCTGTCTCACCTGCGCTTTTCCGTCTCGCAGAGAGCGCCCTGGCCCACGTCAGCACACCACAGGACTCCCCCATCTCCTCCTCCTCTGGGGAATGGAACCATAGATTCACAATACCAGGCCAGGGTGAGTTTGTTGTCAGAGGGACAGGGCACAGGATAGTGCCAGTGATCAGCCCAGACATCACATGTGCGCAGCAGACATCACATCAGATGAATCTTTATGCATGTCCCTGATTGTTCGTTGTGTGTTCTTCATTTTTAGCTGGAAGTAGTAGCATACAGGTGAAAGAGATCATCACAGGTGAGGCTGAAGCACACAGTTTAGATTTGCACCTCTCACCAGCATCACACACATACACGTCTAAAAGACCTGCATACGCATAAACATTGTGCCTACACACACACACACACACACTCAAATGCACTTCCTGTTTAGAGGATCTAGATAGCAGTTCATCCATAAACAAATATGTGTCTAGGCTTGTTTGAACTAATCAGTCTCTTTGTCCTCCTTCATTCGCAGAAACCCATGAGACATCGATCATCTCTGATGCTGACGGATCAGAGTCCTCTTGATCCCCTCAGTGACATAGGTGTTTGTAACGCCGAGCCTGTTAAGGCTGTTACCTTATGTCTGTGCTGTGCTCACCCCCATCCTGGGCCAGCCCAATAAACACTCCATCCTGATAGACCTGTTGTGTCTGTGTCCTTTACATGTGACGCGCTCCAGCTGACAGTGACATGGTGCATATCTTTCATTCGTGTTAGCATTGGTTTACTGACTGTATTTGTTCCAAGGTTAGCACTGAGGTCACTTTACATTACATTGTAAAAGTGTAGCCAATAATTTGCATCAATATTCCAAAAAAACACTGCAGAGCTGATAAGGAAACATCTAAACAGCAAATGATCTCTGCAGGCCTCTAACCACAGCAGTTAAAGAGGACCAGAGTTAGAGAGTTAAAACTGAGATACTGTACTAAAACCAGAGCAAGAAAACCCTGCGGCTCTGATACTACCATGTGGTGAAATGCAAATACCATTCTCCCATGAGAACGAACACATGTCTGGGTTCCTCCTAAACAGCCGTCACACTTTATTTCGTCTAGTCTGTCACGCACATCTATTTTTTCCGGAGTGACGTGTGTGTTTTGGATCATATGGTTCTGCACGAGATTGAGGAAGTTATTCGCACTTCTGTTTTACACTTTTGTTTTTTTCCCCATGTTGTTGTTGAGGAGTCGGATTGCATCTTAGAAAGACTCGTAAGCCCCCACACAGCATTGCACTGTATGCCTTGCACTGAGCTAGAATCTGTTGGCATGTCTCATTGCACTGAGCTAGAATCTGTTGGCATATCTCATTGCACTGAGCTAGAATCTGTTGGCATATCTCATTGAACTGAACTAAAATCTGTTGGCATATCTCATTGTACTGAACTAAAATCTGTTGGCTTACCTCTGCATATGTGCACTGATGATTGAGAGGGTGAGTAAAACAGAGAAAGTTGGGGAGGGGGTAGAGTGTACAAAACTTGTGCCAACTTCCTCAAAATAGTCTCCAATGTGCGTGAGCTTGTCATGCAACCCCCCTTGACCCCCCTCAAAAAAGTACACCGCAGGATGTTCTAGTGCGACTCTATTGGCACGGAGGCGAGGTCGTGCTGAAACTCTTGCCTGTAGAAGCATCACCTCTCGCTTTTTGTGGTGAGCTCTCTCACGCAAGCATATTGTTTTCAACTGACACAACAACGTGTAGGTAGAGGGTATCCCCGATAGACCAGAGATTTCGATTTATCTGCACTGATTGAAACCAACCAAACATTGCACTACAGCAGGAGAACCAAGCAAATCACATAAGTGACAACATAATGTAACATAATATATATTGCCGGGAAACATTTCCACCACCATACATTTAATAAAAAGAAAAAATAATAAATATACTGTATACTCAATGCATGTGCACTACATATAACACTTTAAAACCCCACATATGTTTATGTTTATGTATACAAAAGACATATTTTGAGTGTTATGTTTCAATTCATGATTCCATTACAAGTACGCACTGAAATTTTACTTGTTGCAAGGTGGCCACAGGCTGACTGATGTGCAGACCACGTGCAGCTCAACAGGCACACAAACAACATTTTTTTTTCTCTCTGTTTCTTTTTTTTGCATGTGGGTACACACTTGTGGCTGTTACTGCTCTATTTGTCTCGTGTGTATGCTTATGTGTGTGTTTGTTTTTAAGAAATGGGGCATACTGGTGTGCCAACTACAAACTAATCTTTCAAAACACTTAATATGACCATTTGTTATGTGTGACTAATACACAATCAGTCAGTCTTACTAACATGTTGAACAGAACAAACAAACAATTAGTTACTGCTAGTCGATAGTAAAATGTGTGAATTTCCATATTTGATGTTAAACTAGATGTTCCATCTGTCATCTAGTGACCTATCATTCTGTCGTTGTGTTTCTTTTAGCTAGCTCGCCCACAGAAAAAAAAAGTGCATGGAAACAGTACAGGAAATGGTGGTCCTACATACAGACTTTTTACATACAGACTAATAAGTTAGTAAAACATTTACTGAACCAAGCAATGGTTCCAAAAACCAACAGATTGCAAAGCTTTATAGGTGGTTTAAGTTCTGTGTCCTTAACCTTGCATGAGAGAAGTCTACAGGCCTCTTTGATGGCAAAGGGCTCTTAATGTAGGACTGACTTACACCTCAATCTTAATGATAGCAGGGAATCTGCTATGTGTATGGGGTTAGTCTGAGGTGCAGAGGCTCGAGTGACTGGCCGTTACTCATTTTCATGAGTTTTTTGTGGTATTTACATTCACATGTAAATTTAAGTACACATAAAATTAAGCAAATCATAAAGTTGGATAATCCAAATAAAGTTGGATACAATACAACTATAAAGCCACCGGTTCGAAAATCTAGAATAGACTGTTACAATAAAGAGATGTACAATATATTTGCTGAGGCAGACACTGACAATGAACTATTATATTGCTTTAAAAATGTATTGCAAGTCTCTTTCTCAAGCCTAAATTTCAATGCACATATCCAGCAGACTTTAATTATCTATTAATACTTCTATTTTCTCAAACTGCGATATTGCTCTCGTGGTCTGGTTACACTGAGTGTCTGTCAGTGAAATTGTAAACACCTCCATGTGCGATGACACCACTAAAAGCTTCACAAAAAGGAGAAGCTCGCTCACAAGTCATGTAGGCTGTGTCATTCACTTCCCAATTCTCTGTTTGTATTAGAAAAGCACACAGAAAATACCATTGAAACAAATGGGGAGGAAATTATGTCTTTTTTTGGCGCATGGTAAGGTCAAAAAACACCCGCAACTATTTATTTTATTTTATTGATGGGTCAGACAGTGTATATTGGACACCATAACTAGTATTCCATATAGTTTGTTTTGTAAGAAATGTGTTCAAATAAATTATAAAAGAGTCCGTTCATATAATGTAATGAAAGATGATATAAAAAACTAAAACATTATGTACGTTTTTCCCCCATATTACACTGTATGTCTTTGTATACCTGGCAACCCCAAGAGTCAGACAATCTATCGTTCTTTTTAAAGGGTGGTCTCAGAAGACATACAGACTACAGAAAATAAAATCTTGGGAGCCTCATGGGCTTGCTCAATGGTTACATCTAATTTTAAACTGCTCAAACACTTTTTGTTGCTCAAAAAACATTATAAAAATAATAATAAGAAAACATAGAAACACAATAGGTTTCTGCAGCTTCGCTGCATGAACCCTAATGACTGCATAGTAAGGAAACTTAGAATGTATTACACACTTTTTGAGAAATATAAAATATGTCTTAGTACTATCATATATGAGTTCATCCGAATACAATGAATTGACTTATCCAGCTGTGGTATTGACTGAAAAAAAATGACTTCACCTTCTACACGTCATGTTGTGGTTACGATGATGATATAAAGCGTCTGCATAACAGACAGTTGCCAGACAGCATTTCGTGGCTCAGTTCTCTCAGACAAGTCCCGTACTCTTCTCAGACATCCTGCCTGTGCAGTAGAAAGTAAGTTGATGCTAAATTGACACTCACTTAACTTGATCACTTTATGCATGCTTTGTGATATTGTGCCATATCTACATGGTGCAATCATATCAGATATTACATTCACTGACTGTCTTCTGTCTTCCTTAGGGGAAATAAAGGAAAAGAAAAGGTGTCAAGAATGGATGATTTTCTAACAACACAGATGGTTACACCGGAGGTATGCAAAATATGTACTTTATGACATTTAAGGATAGAAAAATATATTTCTCTGTAAGATGTTGAAGAGTATTTATCAAAAATGTGTTCTGCTTCAAAACTGTGACAAATTCTTTCCCAATAGAGTGATGACTACTCAACAACAATTGAAGACTACTCAGACTCGACAACAACAGAAGACTACCTCGACTTCAGCCCCTGTGACATGACATCTGTTAGGGAGTTTCGTAAATACTATGAACCCCCTTTATATGCGACTATTGTCTTCCTGGGAATAGTGGGCAACTCGTTGGTGATCTGGATCTACATGCACTTCAAGACTCGTGTCAAGACCATGACAGATGTGTATCTGCTTAACCTGGCCATCGCGGACCTGATGTTCCTGCTCACTCTGCCCTTCTGGGCTTCTGATGCACTGAATGGCTGGACCTTTGGCTCACTGGTGTGCAAGATCACTTCGGCCTGCTACAAGATCAACTTCTTCAGCAGTATGCTGCTGCTCACCTGCATCAGTGTCGACCGCTACATAGTCATCGTTCAGACCACCAAGGCACAGAACTCCAAGAAAAAGAGGCTCCTCTGCAGTAAGCTGGTCTGTTTGATCGTCTGGCTGCTCGCTGTATTTCTGGCTGTACCAGAGCTCATTTTTGCGGGCACAAAGCACTCGAATTGGGAGGATTCAAACTTGGAGCTTTGCACCTTGGTCTACTGGAACAAGGAGAACAATCATCTTAAAATTATGGTCCGGGTGCTCCAGATTTTGATGGGCTTTTGCTTGCCTCTGGTGGTAATGTTCTTCTGCTACACTTGCATTATCCACACCTTGATGAAGACACGGAATTTCGAGAAGCACAAGGCCCTCCGTGTCATCTTCGCAGTGGTTGCTGTGTTTGTTCTCTCTCAGCTTCCTTTCAATGCCATGCTGATAGTGGAGGCCACCCAGGCAGCTAATATCACAATCACAGACTGTGACGTATCTAAAAGCTTTGACATCGCAACTCAAATCATGAAAGGCCTGGCCTACACACACAGCTGTCTCAACCCCTTCTTGTACGCCTTCATTGGGGTGCGCTTCCGTAGAGACTTGCTAAAGATGCTGCGTTACTATGGGTGCCTGTCAACCAACAGCAAACTCAGCAAACTCTATGGGACTCCGTTCCGTGCATCTGTCATGTCAGATACAGACACCACCCAGGCGCTTTCACTGTGACACCATCCACACAACCATCTCAGTAGTGTTCGGTTCGGACTCAGATGCTCTCAGGCATGGCAAAGAAAACAGTATAACTGTCAATGTAACTTCATATGTGCTGATGAGCGAAAGCTATTGTTTGAAGGAAGAATGAAGTATGTCCATCCCTAGAGGGTGGCAAGTTGTATGAGGCACACCAAGTCCTTGGTCAAACACAGAGTTGTTCTGAAGCTGTTATGTTGGAATACCTGATGGGTCCAAATGTACTGAGCCCACTTTTGGATGCTTTTTTTTAACCTTGTTTCCATAAGTTTGTAAAGAAATGAGATCGTTCTGTATGATAGAATCCATACGTGTAAAGGCCATCTTCTCTTCTTTAGCATACAGAGTGCAGTATTACGGTTGGTGAGGTGGAACCATTCCAGAAACAATTTTGCAGACTTGTAGTAGCACATTCAAATATGGAAAATCAGTTCTCTTATTGTGATGTGTAGACGGACTGAAGCTGCTCTTTTGGAACAGATCTTAACTGTTTCACTGCAGTATTTCAAACACAAATGTGATGCAAACATTTCTGTTGGTCAAAGCTTGGAGTTGCTCTGTGTTGCTCTGTAGCTGCATTGCTCACGGCCATGATGTATTTTGCTGCTGGTCATTTGCTTTTATGTTTTTGTTACAAGATCTGAATAAATTGAACAATGATTCATAATACCATTTTTGCATCATTACTGTCTGCAACAATGTTCCCCACATAGGCTACCGTTTACAATACATACTACTGTGTAGTCTAATGTCTGACACAAAGCCACAGGCCACCACCGAGAAAGTGGAGTACATGCTGTGGTCAAAAAACCGTTGTGAATACACACGTCATGAGAGGCCACCTTATCTTAACCAGAGACAGAAGCAGTTTTTCTCCTTCAGGTGCACACTATTGTAGTATATCATTGCATTGCACAGGTCACGTTATTGTCCATCTGCACAGTATCTATCTATCTTTACACCAACGCAGGATCAAGGATAGATCTGACTGATCCTACATCAGTTGTTGTTTGAGTAGGTCTACATGTGCAAGTACAAAATGTTCTCGCTGTGGTTGTGATTTTTTTTTCCTCATGATGTGGATGGCATAGCCAACCTGCAGACATGGTTAGACCACACAGAGATCTCAAAACAGGAAGAGGTTGATGTGTTGACAGGCCTACCACCTTAGATTCACTTTGTGTGGAAATGTAACAGAGCCCTTGTAGCATTCATTAACACAAAGTTATAATATCCATGAAGACCTGAAATAATAGTCTTGGCCAATTTATCCATCAGAACCCTCAAAGAAAAATCTTCATCCAAACAGGTCAAATAAATTGAAACCAAATTCACCATATCTTCACTTTAAACTTTCGAGGCTTAAAAATAAACATTCAATTTCTAGTCTTTTTTACACGTAGTAAGTTTCAATAACGCCATACCGTTACATATTGACATCCAAGGAGCAAAGATGAGACGTCGTTGTGTGGTGAGAACTGATAGAAAATCGTAAACAACAACAATCGCCGCCATTTTCCCCCCAAATCTTTATTTATTGGTGCCACCAATAAATAAAGCAGGATTCCAGTCAATGGAAAAATGGCCTCTCCCCACCGGCGATTGTTGTTGTGTACGATTTTCTTTCAGTTCTCACCACACAACGACGTCTCATCTTTGATCCTTGAATGTCGATATGGAATGGAATGGAGTTATTGAAACTTACTACGTGTAAAAAAGACTAGAAATGTTTATTTTTCAAGTCTCAAGCCTATAAAGTTGCACTGGGTGCCGCAGCCTTTAACAACAGACTGGGTGCACTCTTTGTGAGTTCTAAGCCATTGTTCTGGAGAATATAGATCCCTATGGCCCTACAGACTAGGGAATTTTGACACAGCTCTATTCAACAGCACTTTCCTGTGCTCAATAAACCCTCTAGTGTCTAACTTTAGTAATTGCCATGACACAAAGGCCATGAGCCTAGTCAGGTAGGCCTTTACAATTTCCCTCAGTTGCTATGCTACATTTCTTGAATCATCATTGACATTTGCAAGATATTCTGTTACAAGTATTTCAGACCTTTTATTATGAAATCATAAGCACACTGGTATTCGGGGTCTGTAGTAGCATCTGTATCACGTCTCAGCAGCAGTTGTCCACGGGTCACATTTATTACACAACGCAGAAGTTACACCGGTTACACATAGGAAGCCCCTCTTTTGCAGAACTGTTCGGCCGCGCTGTATGGGCACCTCGGCCATATAATTAGCAAACATTTAAAAATGATGGTGTCAATGAAACTGATGAAACATGCTTGACAAACAATGATGCATGTCATGACTTAGGCTAAACAATGAACATGTCTAGATGTTTGAGGGATATGACAGAGAAACTGCATAATACATATTGATCAACATGACAGATGCAACTGATAATTAAATACAATAGCACATATTAATTTGCACAAATGTACCACAGCATTTGCAATGTTTTTCAAAACAATGAGTTATTGCAAAGGTGATGAGGTGATGAACAAGTTGAACAAGTCGTTTGAGAAATGCAGGCCTACCAAAGCGACTGAGAAAAACTACAGGCACATTTTTGAATTCCACTGACAAATTTGTGCACACTTTCGTAAAACTTTTACTGTGTGACTTTTAGGAAAAACGCAAATTAACGTTTGTGTAGCTAACGTGTGTTCTGTACACTTTAGTGTAGATAGGGTTCAAAACTACAAGTCAAGGACAATTATGGTAGAAGCAAAGGGAGAAGAAGTGGAGGGGAAACAATCAGGAACATAGCAGAATAAATCATACATGTATCATGGTGAGCATGCTACCACACATGTGGTAAGCATACATGGGGCAAATGAATGCAACGTACATATGGAAAATGAACATAATTCATACAATCATTATATGGTATACACATGATACGTACAAAATTGGTAGTGGAAAAGGTGGAGTAGAACAGCTTAGTGGGTATACAGTGTGTTCGTAGGGTTACTATTGCAAAGACCTTCACAGTACAACATGCGCTGTCAGTTTTCTTAGGTAGATGTACAATTTCATCAGGTTTCATGGATAGGTAAAGTTGGGTGTCATCAGCATAGCAATGGAAGTTACTTATCTGTACCGGTCTGTAAAGATCTGTACCGGGGTGTGTACTGATCTGTAGGCCTACTGGCCGTATCGGTCTGTAGGCTACTGATCTTTCCAGTACAAACCTGATTTTTCAATGCATCAAGTTGTGTGTGTTATTTAGGCCATTGAACTTTGATTGACAAAGTAGTCTTCCTGAGAGAGAATATTTTGCTAAAGTTAGGGCAGCATGAGTCACTTTTTGGTGAAGTATGAAGTGTTTTGGTGGTTGTAGTGCATTTTGCACCAAAGTTTAACTGATATGCTGAGGTGTGCGTCTGTAAAGCCAACTGTGTGAAGAGTTGGAAAAAGTGTACATGGTATTGAGACAAGTGTGATAATGATCCAAAAAACTGTAAGCCCTACTGTAGTGTTACAATGAATCTGTCATCCTCGTGAGTAAGCTTTCTGTGGAAGCAATCATAGTGTGCTCGTTGTTAGAGTGGCCAAATATATGTCTCCAGATCCAAACTGAATCTGCCCTGTCTGTTTCCATAGTACGAACCATTGTTGAAGTGCACCCATGATCAGATGCGATTAGTAGGTCATTCGGAACTTTGACTAATGCGTTTCAGTGCTGTGATGTCCTCTAAAGCCAAAGAAAGTCTTCTTTTGTTGTCTTTATGTAGAAAGGAAGTAAAATGCTCAGCTAATTTTTCCCAAGTATTTATTTATTTTTTTACGAAAAGGGGGGCTAGATATGGCTTTAAATTAGCCAGATTATCAGGATCAAGTAGATGTTCAGACAATAACATCAAACGTTATTAGTTCCTGGAATTGCAACCCTTTCTAAATCACATCATAATGGGGATAGTCTATTTAAAATATCAGATGCTAAACAGAAGTTCATGCTTATGTGAAAAATGACTTGGTCAACTAAAAGTCTGTCATGCACTGGTAACATCACATCAATAAAAATGTCAAGAGTTGGTGGAAATAACCACCCGAAAACCGATGAGCAAAAGGCCAACAGACTGCCAACTCTGACTCCAGTGGTCCACTGGCCTTTTGCTATCAGGCTACAAAATAATCCCTGTTAAGCATAGGCCTAACAGTATTCTGTACCTCGTGGTTGAAGACTGTAGTACAATATTCCGCCCGTAGCCTATACTTTCTTAAATATTTAAGGGTGTTTAATTACAGTGCATGAAATGCCCTGTATTGTTATTCCTAGGCATTTTCTTCTTCTTATTAGTGTGCTTGCCCGAAGGGAAGCACACTATTGTTCTTCGTTTTTTACTATTTTTTTTATTCTAGTAGTTTTTCTTGCAGCTAACTACTCCTCGCCCGATTGAGATAAAACCAAAACGTCCGGCCCGATCCGGTGCAAGCTGCTATGACTTTTCGTGGCGGTACTCCTTGCCACTCCTTTTTTATTCCTCTTTTTCCATCACCTTTTTTCTCCATAGACTTGCATGGCAGAACTTTGAGGCATTATGACATCATAATAGGCTCATTAAACTGGCTTGCACCTGTGATTCACTGACAACTCTCACTGACACCTGCGCACGGTTCCTCTTCTCTCTCTGTCCCTCTCCATTCAACTGTATAACTAGGAATATTAAGAGACACCTTCCATACCAGGGCTCTACTCACTCATGCATACTCACTCATGTTTACTCACTCGTGCATACTCACTCATGCATACTCACTCGTGCATACTCACTCATGCATACTTACTCATGCATACTCACTCATGTTTACTCACTCATGTTTACTCACTCATGCGTACTCACTCATGCGTACTCACTCATGTTTACTCACTCATGCATACTCACTCATGTTTACTCACTCGTGCATACTCACTCATGTTTACTCACTCATGCATACTCACTCATGCATACTCACTCATGCATACTCACTCATGCATACTCACTCATGCATACTCACTCATGTTTACTCACTCATGCATACTCATTTGTGCATGCTCATCCAGCAGGGAGAGCTGGAGAGCTGACACCTGCCCCAATTCCAAGGCACTTGTTCTCTCGGTCATGGCCGCAACAGAGCAAGCACACTCTCGCAGTTCGTTCACGAAACGCATTCTAGTTTATTACAGTGCATGAAATGCCCTGTATTGTTATTCCTAGGCTTCTTCTTCTTCTTCTTCTTCTTCTTCTTCTTCTTCTTCTTATTCTTGTTACCTTTTTCTGCGATTAATTCAGCCCGAACCACTTAACGTAGAAACTTCATTCAAACTTTGTCGCGTAGGTCTTGTAAACGATACTTATGCTATGTATTTTTCACTTTTCTAAACTTTATACTTTTTAAGATATTAAAGAAAAACGAATATAAATTTCTCCCATTGACTTACATTGGGCCATTATGACATCATAATAGGGTCTTTAAACTGGCTTGCACCTGTGCTTTACTCTGCCGTGCTAAGGCAAAAGACCGTAACTTCAAGTTTGGTCAAAAATGAGTTTTTGACGTATTTGTAAAATATCAGCAGTAATTAAACAAATGTACTGATATTAAATGTACTACTAACATGCCATTATCAAATTAAAGCCAGTGACATCAGTATTTTGGTTGATTTCACGATGTATAGGCTACCGACAGTTAGCATACCAAGCTAGGTAGCATTACCATTAGAATTGCATGGCAGATATGCTAAGCTATCGGGCTATTCCCCCACCCAGTGCCTGTGGCTAGTCCGAAAAAGGTGCATCTAAATCGGGTAACTTCGCTTGGCGAGCGGGGGCATGTGGAGGGGGAAAATGGGCCTCATTCTCTATCGTTCTCTCTCTCTCTCTCTCTCACACACACACACACACACACACACACACACACACACACACACACCCCAATGGACTGACATAGATGTTTTATGTGTTTCATGTGACAATTCAAGTTCATTGTTTTATGTGCCTAATGTGATAATTCAATGGTGTGTGTGTGTGTGTGTGTGTGTGTGTGTGTGTGTGTGTGATAATCATTGTATTGTTAATTGTGATAAATGAAATAGTATTACTACTGATTAATTAATAGGGTCATTATTCCATTGTTATCATACCACTGAGCTTTAACATAGAAGTTACTGCCTTCTGCCTTAGTATGCTTCACTGACACCTGTGCCAAATCCAAAGAACCTCTTCTCTCTCTGTCCCTCTCAATTTAACTGTAACTAGGAACATTAAGACACCATCCATTCTCTATTTTTTTTTCTCTCCATCTCTCCATCTTTCTCTCTGTCAACTTTCTCTCACACTCAATCTCTCTTCTTCACTCCATTTTTATCTCCTTTTTTCAATATTTTCACTCTCTCTTTATCTCTTCATCCAGAGCCACTCTTGTTCACTCTTCTTTCCTTCTTCCACTCTTCTTTCCTTTCTTATTTTCTTCTTCCATTTTTCTTTCCTTCTTCCACTCTTCTTGCCTTTCTGTTTTCCTTCATCCACTCTTCTTTCCTTCTTCCACTTTTCTTTCCTTTCTTCACTCTTCTTTCCTTCTTACACTCTTCTTTCCTTTCTTCTTTCCTTCTTTCACTCTTCTTTCTTTCCTTATTTCCTTCTTCCACTCTTCTTTCCTTCCTTCACTCTTCTTTCCTTTCTTCTTTCATTATTTCACTCTTCTTTCTTTTCTTCTTTCCTTCTTCCACTCTTCTTTCCTTTCTTCACTCTTCTTTCTTTTCTTCTTTCCTTTCTTCTTTCCCTCTTCCACTCTTCTCTCCTTTCTTCACTCTTCTTTCCTTTTGTCTTTCCTTCTTCCACTCTTCTTGCCTTTCTTTTTTCCTTCATCCACTCTTCTTTCCTTCTTCCACTTTTCTTTCCTTTCTTCACTCTTCTTTCCTTCTTACACTCTTCTTTCCTTTTGTCTTTCCTTCTTTCACTCTTCTTTCTTTTCTTCTTCCTTTCTTAACCTTTGCATTTCATGCACTGGTATTTCCTTCAGGAAATGCATTTTCTAGTTCTCCCCGTTTTTCTTGCAGCTAACTACTCCTCGCCCGTTCGAGGTACAGACGCCGTTCAAACACCGAAACGTCCGGCCCGATCCGGTGCAACCTGCTATGACTTTTCGTGGCGATATTCCTTGCCAATCCTTTTTTATTCCTCTTTTTCCATCACCTTTTTTCTCCATAGACTTGCATGGCAGAACTCTGTGGATTATGACATCATAATGGGGTCATTAAAACTAGCTTGCACCTGTGCTTCACTGACACAGAGCAAGCACACTCTCGCAGTTCGTTCACGAAACGCATTCTAGTTCTTCTTACCTTTTTCTGCGATTAATTCAGCTCGAACCGCTTAACTTACAAACTTCGTTCAAACTTTGTCGCGTAGGTCTTGTAAAGGACACTTATGCTATGTATTTTTCACTTTTCTAAACTTTATACTTTTTAAGATATTAAATAAAAACTAATACAAATTTTCCCATTGACTTACATTGGGCCATTATGACATCATAATAGGGTCATTAAACTGGCTTGCACCTGTGCTTCACTGACACCTGCGCCAAATCAAAGGAACCTCTTCTCTCTGTCCCTCTCAATTTAACTGTAACTAGGAACATTCATTCTCTACTTTTTTTTCTCTCCATCTTTCTCTCTATCCCTCTCAGTCTACTTTCTCTCACACTTAATCTCTCTTCTTCACTCCATTTTTATCATCTTTTTTCAATATTTTCACTCTCTCTTTATATCCAGAGCCACTCTTGATCACTCTTCTTTCCTTCTTCCACTCTTCTTTCCTTCTTCCATTTTTCTTTCCTTCTTCCACTATTCTTGCCTTTCTTTTTTCCTTCTTCCACTTTTCTTTCCTTTCTTCACTCTTCTTTCCTTTCTTCTTTCCTTCTTTCACTCTCCTTTCTTTTCTTCTTTCCTTCTTCAACTCTTCTTTCCTTCTTTCACTCTTCTTTCCTTTCTTCTTTCATTATTCACTCTTATTTATTTTCTTCTTTCCTTCTTCCACTCTTCTTTCTTTTCTTCTTTCCTTCTTTCACTCTTCTTTTCTTTCTTCTTTCCTTCTTCCTCTCTTCTCTCCTTTCTTCACACTTCTTTCCTTTCTTATTTTCTTCTTTCACTTTTCTTTCTTTTCGTTTTCCTTTCTTAACTTTTGCATTTCATGCACTGGTATTTCCTTCAGGAAATGCATTTTCTAGTTTATAGTTAAATATTTCCGAAGATAAAAGAGGACAAGACACCGTTTGAATGGTATGTATACGTTTTATTTCACCAAATTAATGTAAAATCTGACTGAAAAGGGATGAGTGTACGGAACACCGTTAGCTTCTGTTACCCAGCCATATCTACCCCCATTTAGGAAAATGGAAGGCTAATGTTACCATGGTTCCTATGCCGCGCAACGCCCCCCTCCCCCTCCCCTGGAAGTAGGAAAGGTTATTTGGAGTCTCTCTAGCGGCAGGTAAGTTTTCCCTATTCACAGTTGGTGGTAGAACTGCGGTATAAGCGTATATTCGTTGATTACAGCTGTTTTTATACTCTACTTTCCGATTCATTACATTCTTTAAAAGTTTTCGAATTGGAACAGACTGCTGAAACCTGAGAGGTTTGATGTTATCACCGTTCTCCATAGTCGCGCACGCGAGGGTCTATGTTGTTCAGGTTTGCAAATGGCAAAGGAGAAGTCAGTAGCCAACTATTAACGCTTCGCGCGGTTTTAAACTGTTCAACAGGGCAACGTTCCATACAGAATGCGAAGGTCAGCGTTAACAGGAGACACAGGCTCCCTTCCACTGCGCTTCAATGGATTGCACAATTTTAATGTGAGTGGGGAACATTATATTAGACAATACAATTAGTTTGACAATATATTAGCCTACACAAACATTTTTAAATGTTTAATTTTGATTTGACCTTGTAGTTCAAGTGTAGACTACACAGCAAATATGTCTGTTAATTATTTTCCAACCTCACTATGTCTACAAGGACACTTTGATGCTACTACTATTGCATTTAGGTTAGTAAGCCATCTCACATAAACGTAGACAACCTTTACTACAGCTTGAGTTGAGGTTTTAACTTATACCACAGGTCAGGTGAGGTTGGCAGTGGGAGTTATAAAACAGACTAAACATCTGTTTGATGATGGCTCACAGCCGGCTACCATCTTCTTGGTATGGGCTGGGCTACGGCATGCACTGACTTTTCTGATCTTGATTATTAAATATGCTCTCTTAGGATGACTACATTTCTAAGTTAGTACGTCGCCTTGGGGAACTTGACATCTCAAGAGGAAACCCAAATCATGAGGTAGGCCTATGACCTATATATTTGCTGTTGAAACAACCGGAAATTGATGAAGATATATTTTTTCAAAGGCTCAACTGTTTAAGGTTTTTGAGAATAGTAATAAACAAACTTTCATCATAGGCGTCAGTGCACAACAGCAATGCAAGTCCGGCACGGGAGGACTCTTGCTGCAGTAGCAGCCTGGAATCACCCTCAGTGTAAGTTTCCAACTTTGTTGTCCTTTCCATAGCTGTGCACCTTTAATGGCAGCCATAGTTATTCAGGTTTAATTTAAGTGTATGAATGACACCTACGGTAATTAATTCCCTATAATACATACATCAGTGACTTTATCACTGGTTTCACTGTGAAAACAACAATAGGATAGTATGTTAATAGACTTCATTACGTTCTCTGTCAATGTTCTCTATCTGGGTGGTGAATAAATCAGAAACATACACCACATCTCTGACAGCATCGGATGACTACGCTACCCACTGTTGCCAAAGTCCCTAACCTGTATATCAACTGTGCAGCTTTCCAAGGGCATGCAACACAACACCCCTTATGTTGGGCTTTCATTAAAAATAAATCCATAAAGTGCTTTATATCCCCTCAATACATTTAATGAAGTAGTGGTACTGCTGGATTCTCTAATTGTGTTGTTGTTTATCAAAAAATCCAGTCTGGAAGAGCTCTCCAGTATGAGACCGAGAAGGCTGGCACAGAGATGGAGTGAGCTTAGGCTGCAATTCACCCCCAGTGGGAATCTCCATCGGCAGTCACAAACAGAAGGGCAGGACATGGCCCAGAGTGCTCCTTTGGTGGGAATCACCCCCATCCAAGTCTCCAACAGTCAGAGGCTGAAGAGTAGATGGTGGGTTAAAGAAGACACAAAAACAAGTATTTCTCACCTTTGGGGTGTGGACAACGAGAAGGGACTGATGGATTGTCACGTAAATGGCAGCACACTAGACTATAGCAGCAGGGAATTAATGGGCTACAATTCAGACGACAGCGACATCTCTGACCAAGAGAAAGGAAACGCACTATCCCACTGGGCCAATCCTGTTCAGCTGGACCTGAGACCTGAACCCTATGACAGGGACCCAGACATACTGAGCAGAGAGGCTGCAGAAGCACCGCAGGTTTATCCTGAGGTTCTGCCAGGACCACTGAAATGGTTGCATATGACTTTGAGCCTGTCATCCCCTGATGAGGTGGAGGGCCAAGCATGGCCAGGTTTGCACACGCAAGACCCCTCCATCTCTGCTATCGTCTCACGCTTGATTGAGCTGGAGAGGTTACAAGCTGCCACAGTGCTGAGAGAACGTGACAGAACGGGCCGATCACGTCCCGCAACGGCAGTTCCCTTCACAAGGTGCTGCTCACGTCTGAGGAAACCGGACCCAGCTGACCTTTGGCCAGAGTTCTCGGGAAGGGGAGAGTGCAGATCTGTGGTGTCTGTTTTCACGGAAGTGGTTCCTTCAATCAACGCTTTAGTGACGCACAAGACAAGGAGCGTTCGAAACAAACAGCGGTCTAAGATGGGCCGAAAGCACCCAGCTGCTCCCTCTAACAGGCCTCGCTCATGCCCGGAACGTAGAGCTGAAAAGCTGGCACCATGCCTTTCTCCAGGTTCATCACCATCACCAAAACCAACCTCCCTTAATAAAACCAAACGATTAAAATCCACCAAGAAAGAAATATCAAAGAGGGGTCGCACTGCTTTGAAAAAAAGGGATAAAAGTAAGCCTTGATATCAATGTAATTCTGTCTTTAAATATTTAGGTGCTAAGAGATGTAATTTGAACTCTAGTGTAGTAAGCAGCCAGACATGTAGCTTTAATAACATATGTCAATTCACAAGGTTGTATCAAATGAATTACTTGACAAGAGTAGATAAAGGTTTTAATCATCACAGTTTATTTTGAAGTTTGATGTACACCACAGTTTCTATGCATGAGCTTACACCAAAAAGTTTTGACTTAAGATAATTTGGACCTATCAACACTCTTAAATAAAATCATGCACTCCACAGAGAACAAATCACTTGGCAGTAAACGGGAAATCTGGACTTGATGTCTTGTATGGCCAAACAAGAAACCGAAGAAGCTGCAACTTACCCTGAAAAACACAAATATTTAAGGTCACCAAAGCAATCACACAAGTGCATCTGTACAGATTGGTCAGTAACAAAGAAAAAAGGCATTACCTCAATGTTGGTCACTTGCCACAGATATGCCACATAATTATTAATAGTTCAAGTGTGGTAATGTCACCATGTACATTTTTTTAAGTCAGTACTCCATGTGTAATATATATTAATAATTTAACATTGAAAAAGCGTACTACAAATGTACTACAAAGTACCATTTCAACTACCTGTTAGAAGCTAGTTTTAAGGGGACAAAGGCAAAAAAACCAGACTGCTGTTATGTTCAAAGCTTAGTAAAAGAGCTCTCTCTAAAACAGAAACCTTTGTCCAGAAGAGGTTCCCTGTGAGACTTCTCTAAGGGACTGCACCTAAAACAGAGAATACGTAAACCAGCATCTTGCTGCAAGCTTTAAAAGAAAATACAGACTGAAGCATCTGAAAACCAGCTCATGTGTATGAGGATTTTCTCCATATTGACTAGCTGTCAAGAAGTATGAAAGGCACTATTAACCAATTATACATTTCTACAGGCTGCTACAGGATTAGGGTTTTGATAGCTGCTTATGACAAGCAGTTACGCAAAAAAAAAACATATTAAAACAGTTTCAAGACACTAGCCTACATAAACACTTTGATGCTCGTCTCCACAGCCTCATATTAGATTAGGAGGTTACCGCTTCATGCACACCCATGGATTTCCTACCCGAGCATAATTTCACAGAAGTCTGCTTCTGTGATTTCAATTGTGACATTTTACACTTTCACAATCACCTGTGAGCCCTTTGCAATTGTAAAATATTTAACTGAAGTGTCCTACAGAGCTATCTTTCTTCTTGGACACACTGCAAATGAAGCTTAATTCGCCCTTATCCAACTGTACATCTTAACATGGCTTTGGCACTCATCTACACATGCCATTAGAAATGACCTGGGTGAGCAGCCTTGTGGAGGTGTCGTCTCAGTGAAAGCAGAGGCAGGCTCTGGAGGGTGATGGACAGGGCAGAGCCCCGCTTGGCAGCTGGGGGAAACTGGGCCTCTGCCTCTCTCTCAGCGACCGGGAGAGGTGGGGGTTGGGGACAGCAGGAAAAACATCATAAACAATAGTTAGTGGTGGGAAATACACAGATGGATGCTCTACTGCTTCCTGCAATGCACACAGAGTCTATTTCTTATACAGGGAAGGCAAGGCCTTGGCCTTTTTGAGAGTTTTAGATTAAGTCATCATTGCAGTTTGAATATTCACTGATGAAACTGATTGATGGCCCTGTTTCAAAATGAGAGACCGGAGGTCTTCATACTTTTTTTTCATTACTCTCTTCAGAAAACATCTTTATTTTTTTTACCTTTAACACCACATTTACTGTAAATGTACAATAAATCCAAACTGTAGTCAACATGCAGGATAGACTTCTACACCAAAAAAATAAAAAATACAAATAATGCAAAGAGAAAATTGTTAAGCATATTCTACTTCATTATGTATTGGCTGTTATTTTGGTTTGGTTTTCTCTTTATTTCTGTAAATTTATACAGAACTTCCAAAGGTGGCCTAGACAGTGTTGAGTAAATAAAGTAAAGAAGCAATTACCGCTCATAACAAGCAGATTCAAAGACCAGATCAGGAATATCCCTGTATCAAAAGACAACATGATCACAAACACACATAAGAACAGTACAGACAAGTGCTTTTTTTTTTTTTTTTGAAAGTGCACATTTAAACTGAAAGAAACACAGGGGTAGTGCAGGTGACACAATTGTAGTTTCACCATGTCAGGATGTGGTATAAGCCATTTCAAAAGGCGAAACAAGGAAACTGGGAGAGCACACTGCACCTCATTGGCAAAACAGGTCTGCCTGGACAGAGGCAACAGTACACTGAAAGTGCTGCAGCCCCTTCCCACCCTTACCCTAAGTACCTCTCTCCTGAGACTAGTTTGCTGTTTTTGCATTTAGGATGGTATACAATAGTAAACAGGAAAACAGTTGAGAGACACCAGCACAAAAAGGATGGAGGGTTTCTTTTAGTGTTCCGTCCTTGTCTATTTACAACATGCAGGCGCCACCCCCCCAAAAAATAAAACCAATTGATTTAAGAGATAGAAGATGTCCACATGACAAGCAAATTAACATGTGATAAGAACACCAGGAGTAGTTGACTGAGGTCCTTTGGGAGAGGAGGGCGGGGTATGCTTACCTTCAGTGTACTGAAAGTGGTACACAACCTGCCTTAAAAGAGGAGGACTTCCCTGCAGGTGAGCACCAGTAGGACCCCAAGATGCCAAATTGGGCAGAGACACACCTACAGCGAAGGGCATGCGGACGGGCCTGCACACCGTTGGGGTGGGCGCTCTCGCTCTCACACCTGAAGGAGACGTGGACATGTACAGCATTTATGCTGGTCTTAAACCACACTACCAAGACCACACTGTATACCTCACCATATACAGGCGGTCTACTTTGCTCGAAACTTAAAAACTTAAATACAGGCCCATTGACATTTTGAGTTTGTGTTTCAGCATTGCTGAATCCCAGCAACCTCTTCCCTCTAGCCTGGTTCTGTTTCTAGCCTAGTGAAAAATATTTACAGTTCTGAGGAACTCTGCTACCACAGCTAAAAAGCTAAGCTCATTTTACAATTGTGGTTAAACGTAGAATAGACATTGTATTCTGTAAAATGTCAGCTTATAGTACAGTTCTTCTTGATATTTTACAGCCAATCTTTGAAGAACAAATGAAATGGATATTCTACACCCCTGATTTGATTACATACATTATATAAAGCGTGAAAAAAAGAAGAAGGAAAAAGTCTGGGCGAGAAGCTTAAAACGCTTGTTGCTAAAGTCAAGACCGCAGATACACATGTACTGTTTGCAGCATGTTTTGGACAGAATTTGAAGTACTTAAGTGTGAGTGTCCTCAGCAGTCTGGTGTGGTGCTGTGAGACCTCAGATCTTCTCCTGGATGAAGGGGTGCTGCAGGGCCTGGTTGATGCTGATCCTCTTGGCCGGGTCCAGCATGAGAGTCTGGTCCAGTAAGTCTTTGATTTGAACTACTTTTTTACGCTGGTCCTCTGGAAGTCTCTGGCATCCAATCATATCAACCAGGAGGTCCTTGGTGGGGTTAATGGTACTCATGACGGTGATCTTCTCCTGTGATAAGATGGATAGAATAGACAGGAGAGAACGAGAGAAAAACAGCAAAATGGGAAGCAGGGGGGGAAAAAGAGGTACAAAGAGAGGGGTCATACTGACAGGGTTGGACTTGACAAAGGTAAGTATGAAATATGAAAACTGGTAGCGAGGATGGCAGACTGGAGTAAATTACTTTTTCATTGCACATGTCAAAGTAGATGGAAGTGAAAAAATGATGTACTCACTCTCTCTGTAACCTTATCTACTTCTATGTACAAGAAGTTTAAATTTTGATCAAAGTGCTGGTCCTTGAACAAGCCTTTTCTAATCATCTGTAGAGAGACACAAACACATCAGTTTATGACCATTTCAATATGGAACGGTATAAATTGAGGCATGGCCACCAGAATTGACAGAATAAGTGCAAGTGCAAAATGGTCAGGTTTGGACACGCATGATAGCCAAGGTATTACATTAGCTTTCTAGCAGAGTCACATTCTGCCAGATATTTGTTAAAATAAGCATTGAGCCTTTTGGCAACACCACGCATGGTGCAAATGTAATGATTCCCATTCACATTGGGAATACACAAGGATCTAGAGTCTGATAAGTTGTTATTTTGATTAGTTAGTTATTTTGATTAGTTAGTTAGTCTGGCAAAATGTCATTTTAGAGAGTTGAGTCCAAAAGAGAGCTTGCAAACTTTCCACCTCACCTTGTTGGGCATCTTGCCCTTGAGGTCCATTGCGAGCTTAATCATGTGGTTGTTGGTTTTCCCAGGAAAGAGGATTTTTCCTGTGTACAGCTCATAGAGAGTGCATCCCACTGACCACATGTCGATTCCATAATCATACGTCTTCCCAATGACTGTGGAGAGAGGAAACTGCTTTTGGGTACCTTCTTACAATAATTAACTTATGTGCCTCAACAGAACAGTGATAACTGCCTTTAATCCATAAAGTTCACTTTTCAAAGATGTGCTCTATTGCCACGGACAGTCAGTGACGGTAAGATGTTAATGTCCACTTATCGGTCAAAACTCTGAAGGGGGAAATGCTGGCAGAAACATCCAAATCACTGTGACGTGCTTAATCAATAAAGTCCAAATAAAAGCTTACTGATCTCTGGTGCCCGGTAGAAACGGCTGACCAAGTATGGAGTAATGTCGTTCTCAGCCACATGGGAGGCTGACCCAAAGTCACACAGCTTGAGGATGGTCTTGGACTCATTCACCTGTGAAGAGAGAGATGTGACTTTAAAGAGGTGTGGCACGCCTTGTGTGAAGGGCCTCACTGACACCATTACACCAAGGAATCCATAGATAAGTGTCACAAGTGTCCTTTTAGGTTTGCCTAAATAGTGGTCTAACTAACATAATAAACATTTCACTACAAATTGATTTGTGAATATGACAGATATCTATCTTGTATCAGTAAACCACTTCATGATAAGAGGAATAATAGCAGGTAAAAGAATGAATACTGTTGTTTGTCTGGTTGTGTGTGTGAGGGTAGCTCACCAGGATGTTGTCTGGCTTAATGTCAGCATGGAGGATGTTGCAGCGCTTAAGCAGCTTGAGGGCCAGGAACAGCTGCTGGCTGTAGGAGCGCACAGCCTTGATATGCAGCCCAACATCTTTGCCATACTTCTTCAGCACCTCACGGAGGTTCATGCTGCAGGCACACACACACACACACACACACACACACCACTTTATTCTCTGCTGTTAAGAGTGAGTAGTACAGACTCTAAGCTGATAAAGTACAAGCTAATTATGTCTTCTAAGCCCCTAGGAAAACGTATACAGAAACAGAGCTAATTCCTTAATAACCTTTGGCCTTTGTCTCAAGACAAGACAACCAATGGAATTTGTGTTCTGCAGAGTGCCTACGAGTCTGAGCTGGCATGACAAGATCCATGTGCACTTGAAGGGCATTTTACCTGAGTGGCTCAAACGCCAGGCACAAGTGTTGCTTGTGGTAGAAATGCCTGAAGAGCCGGAGACAGTGGAACTTGTCGTCAGGGTCAGCGTCGTTCAACTTCTTGAGGAACTCCAGCTCTTTAAGTCCCGTTTTCTGCCTGAAAATTGGACACATTTTTAAGTCAGCGCAATGATAGAGTTTTTTTTCAACAGTAAGAGTTTTTGTCTAAAACTAGTGAGCTAAAAGGCTTGCGAAACCCTTGCCAAGTCGTGTCTTCTGGCAATATAGTTTACAATGTCGTGCTGTGAAAGGCTTTCTTACATTTTTGTGGGAACTACATAGTGCATAGTTGCATTGGAAAACAAACCCCAAAAAGTGGTGAATTCCAAAATACTTTGCCTTAAGGTGTGCTTCAGTAGCTAGCTAGTGTGAAGGGGGAAAAACACATCTGTCTTTCCCAGTAGATGCCTTTTCACGCACCGATTGCAGGCACAAAATCCCATGAAAACACAACAGCCTTACTCAAAATGTTTTAGTTAGCAAGCTAGCTAGCTTTTCTCAGTGCCAACCAATGACTAATTAAAATGGACAGCGTATCCTCTCAAAAAAGTGAAGCAACGACAGGTCTAGCACCCCTGCTGGCTGGCTGGCTGGCTGTAGTACAATGTGTGGCTCCGACCCTCCCCATGTGCTTCAATTCGTTTTCAAAAGGTTATTCTATAAGGAGGCGTGGATACACTTGCGAATGAAGTGATTCACAGGTACGAATGTTAGTCACATTAATGTCTGAATTTTCAGATCAAGTTAACATGATAAATGTCCTTCCTAGACGCATCCGTATTAATTAAATATCTCCAGCTGAAACAATTTATGCTCCCTCGATAGAAGTAGCCTTATAAAGAGAATTTGAGAATGTGACCATATTCATCTGATCACTTCTACAACTGTAAAGCAGGTTAGATTACTGTAAAACTAACGACGAAATGGTGGAAGGAGTTAGGCTTCATTAATAAAGAGCAGAAGGGCATGGAGCCACGTCTTCCATGTTATTTACGTTCATTGGTGCCAACTAGCTAGCTCACCAGTTTTGGATAAAAACTCATAGGGAGGTCTTAACATCAAGTCTGGTTCATCAAAACATACAGACTATGGAGCATTGCATGGCTAACGGTGCAGTGTAACTTTTCAGACCCACTCACATGAGCTCATTGTTCCGGATGATCTTCACGGCCACCTCCTGGTTGGCTCGGGCCATGTCCCTGGCACGGATCACGTTGCTGAACACACCATGTCCTGTGTATCCATACACACTATACCTCTTGTCCAACATCTCCCCAATGTTTACCCCTAGGAAAAGAGACAGTTAATAGATTAATTAGACAGGTGCTGTCAATGCTCTGTTTTGTTTTTAAAATACATAAAATACTGTTGTGCGGTTTATATACGGTGCAGTTCATAGTCAGGAAATCTGGTATGAATAAATGTTGTTAAAAGATTAGGCTTGGTGAAAAATCAAATACATTCATTGCATTTAAACCCTTAGTTATTCCACTTACATAAGCACACTATACCTAAAGCTACTAAATTGTAAATGGTCTTCAACTCAAACATGTTACACATTCTCCACAATTCTTGTGGTGAGTGGATTTGGTGATTCAAACTTACGATAGTAACCCTCTGCATCAGTCCAGTTGTCCTTGAGGTTGGGGTTCTCCTTGAAATCTTTGCCAATACCAGCTGCTCGTAGCCTTGCACTCTGCAGACAAAACATGACCACTGTTTTAGCCACACAATAGCAGAATTATGCAACTAAAACATCAACTGATGTTAAACTCCTCTCCGCTGGTTCTGTAATACATGGTTCTTTTGTCTCGTGATAACTGGTTTAATCTGCACATTTTCAACTTCAAGGTTAGGGAGCCTATTCCCAGAAATGATTTTCACAATTCCATTGTCAACCCACTCGTCTTTCTCTGTGGTATTTTCAAAGGTATGGCGAACCAAAACAATGAAAATTTGGTAGTTCTGTCATCACTTGTTCAAAGCCAGTTTTTGGCGATGGAATACAGGTTGCATGATGAAATATGCATCTGATGGAATAAAGCTTGCATGTAACCTAACCAGTGCAGATCCCCTTTCACAAACACGTGTGTTCAAACAAGAGAGCCAAGAGAAGGTCAAAGACCTGTTCAATGGGAATCGGGTAGTGAGCACTCACATCAAAATACGCAGTAAACATGTCATCGGACTCCGTAAACATATCTGGCGCTGACGGCTTTCTCACACTGGATCCTGCAATGAGAAAGGACAAGTGCCGTTAATTGGTATCCTCAATGTAAACAATTACAATGGTGATACTGTACATGAGGCTTTAGTTTCCAAAAGCATAACACCAACAACTGACACAGTGACTAAATGTTTCATTAGTAACAAATGAGAATATCCCTATACTGAGAAAACCACGTTGCACTGTCCCCTTATAATGTAACAACAACAATGCATGACTGTGCAGTAGATTTACAATGCATCACTGTGCACTTATAATGTTACAATGTAACCATGCGTGTCTGCGTACCTTCTTTTTCCTGGGTTAGCAAGTTCTGCTTGGCCTTGACATTGGCCTCAAAGGTGTCTAGGTTCTCGCGCTCATACTCCTTGACATCGGCAGCCACGCGCTCCAGGATGCCGTCGGGGGATGGTGAACGGCTGCGGGGGGTGCTCTGGGGACTGCTAGGCTCTGAGGGTGCCGACGCGTCACTGTCATCATTCCCCGCCTTGTACTTCTGCGATAAACAGCCCACACAAAAGTGCATTTGTACAAGGGTGAGCATTACACAAGACAACACCCCAGTAACATTGTTTTCCCCACATGAGGATTTCACACAGCAAGCTGAGCTAAAAAAAAAAAAGGGCATAGCTGGCTTTGTTATACTGGTGTTGTGAAAGATGGAAAGCTTAGAATCTGAATGTACCTGCACAATGGCCAAGCGCTGAAGTCTTCTCTGCTCAATGAGAGCCTCCTCATCCTCTTCGTTCACCTCATAATCCTCCAGCCTGCACATGCACACAAGCCAGACATATATTTACTCTTCCAGCGATCATATGGGAAATCCTCGCTCGTCCTCGGTGTCTACTGACACTCAAACAGGTTTTAAAGGACTTTTATTGTAGCGCTAATGCCTCTATCAAGATTATTGCTGATTCTGTGTTTACTGTTTTCTAACCACATGAGAGACGTCTTAAGCTTACACTTCGTCGTCAGAATCGTCCTGATCTGCCTTCATGCCTTCCGACAGGCTGCCTTTAAACTTGTCCTCTCGGTCACGGCTTCTTTTCCCTCGACGCTCTTGTGAACCGGGGCGCCGATGCAGTCTTCGAGCCATTCTGTCCCTCTCCAGAGACCTGCAGGACACAAGGGACCATCTCAATATTCAAAGACAACACAGACAATCTTTTGTTACTTTGAAATCACAGAAAAACAGCTAAATAAAAAAAGTCACAGAAGAATGACATGAAGAGGTGTGGACTGCTGGGCTAAGCAATATGTTCCTACATTTTTGTCACATTTTTGTCACACTCATCTACTTCTCGTCACTGCATCTGTAGCTGCCCACCTGCGTCTGAAAGGGGACCTGCTGATCCGTCTCCTGGGAGACCGTGACCTGCGCCTTGGGGGTGAACGGCTGGGCCTTCGTCTACCACCCGGTGTGGGGCTTACTTCCCTGGTCCCCTCTCTGCCTCTCACTGCCACGTCTTCTCGTGGCCGTGGTCTGTGACAAAATGATAAAAGTAGTGGTTGGACAGCACACAGATAACATAATTAGCCTGTGAGAAAGCGAATGTGCAGCATCACTGAAGGATGCTCAAGTGGTAAGAAGCAGTAATCCTTTACTTATATTTAAATATATTTAAATATATTTAAAAAAAGCATAATATTTTCAAGAACAGAGAGCAGTCCTGCAAGGATGCAAAGAACCACAGAGTTGTATTTTCCAAGGGAACACCAATCATACACAGCATCTAAAAATGATCCAAAGGAAGTCATCATGAACTTGGCTGGTACCTGACAGGTGAGGGCCTTGGGCGATCTCCCTCCCTCCTCCTCCTCTCTGGAGACCGTGAGCGCCCTCTTCTGCCTGGAGATCTAAAGCGGGGTGCGGAGGCACTCTGGGTGGACCTCCTGTCGGGGTGCTGGGGGGAGTGGTGCTCCCTTCGCCGGGGGGAGGCACTGTGGTGCTGGGGACTGGGCCCTTGCTTGCAGCTGGGCGATCGGTTCTCTTTCCCTGACGACGTCTCTTTGGTGGGGGATTTGCCTGGCTTCTTGTCCATGTCCCGCTCCTTCTCGGACTCTTGTAACATGGCCCTCCGTTCTCTGGAGCGAGATCGCCTCTCTCTGGACCGGCTCCTCCTCTCACCTGATTTGGCCTGTGTGGATTTCTGTTCTCCCGGTGGGGCCGCGGAAGGCGAAGGGGGTCTTTTAACCGCGCTGCTCATGAGCTGGGCTTCGGGTGACTGGGAGTGCTGGCTGACTTTCTCTGCTGAGGTTCTCCTTTCCTTGGACTGGTCTGCACTTCTGGAGTTCCTTTCCTGAGACCGCCTGCGGGCTTTCTCCTGATGCCTGCAGTCTGACTCTGCCTCGCTCCTGCTCTTTCTTCTCTCAACCTTGTGCTGTTTCACCTCGCAGTCCTTGGACCTGCTTCGGCTGCGACGTCTGGAGCCAAAAGAGGCCTCGTCTGTGAAGTCCCATCTGCTCCTCCCAGCCTCCCTCCCTGAGTGAGCGCCACCCTGTCGCCTCAGCGGCTCTCCGTTGCGAATCCTCTCCTGAAACTCGCTGTCGTCCTCAGAGCCCGTGTTGTAGCCCTGTAGGATGAGCCCCATGCCTGAGTGCACCCTGCCCTCCATCAACTCATTGTCCAGCTCTGCTTGGATCATGGCTCTCTGCTTTTCCAGGTCCTCCAAGACAGCCAGGTCATCCAGCCTGGGTCTCTTCAGTGAAGAGGGGGAGATATCCTTTTCACCCTCCAAGAAAATGTCCACAGCATCCCCTTTAGCTGAATCTTTGCGTTTGCGTTTCTTGTGTTTGTGCCTGTGCTTGTGTCTGCGGTCTTTGTCTTCTGGAGAGACGTGCTTATGTTTCCTGTGTTTGCTGCGGTGTTTGTGTTTCTTTCTCTTGTGTTTAGCATCATGCTTGACGAGTTCGGCTTTTCCACCTCCTGTGAACTCCTCTCCTGTGCAATCACCATTATCCTCATTCCCACTCCTCTCTGAACTGTCGGGTTCCTCTTCCCTGCAAGAATAGTATTGGCCAATAATGTACGTTAGCCACATTGCATTTAAGTGAGTATGCCAACAACATATTGAGCTACTTCAGCCCATCGAAGCCTGATAAAAACCTCAAGTATCTTTCAATCTTTACTGGAGTAGTTCAACAGGATCTAACTAGCAGTCTCCAATATCATAGGGGAGATGAACACTGCTGTCACTGCTAAGTCCCTTCTGGATCCACCTGTCAATAGCCAAGTGTTAATGAACTGATTATCAGATTCACCTATCTTTTCAACTACCCGGTACTAGCTAACCCGTTCTACACGCTAACAAGTGCAACCAGCAAACTTAAACTAACATTGATCATGCGCTCTGTTGTAGACAAGAAACAACAAATGTAAAAGGGATTCTAGACATCTAGCAGGTAAAAATATGGCAGCAACGTATCAGTAAATAGCTAGTAGCTGTGATGGCTAGCATTAGCATGTATAATTTATTATGACGATCATGATATCAATGCCTAATCTTACAACTGATGCCAATGATGTTTCACTATATAAATTGTTAACTAACGTACGTGTATTCGTAGCTAACATTAATGTAAAAATTACTGTACATGTTTCTTACCCATGTTCTCTGCCGCTGTCATACACAGCCGTCTCCATGTCAGCCATTTTCAGTCTCTTCATCACATTTGCTCATGCGCAAAAGAGGACGGTCGAATGGCAAACCGACAAAGGCACCATGTGCCAAGTACAAACTTTAAAAAAACGAAAAAAGCTAGGCTTACAAGATTATCGATTTTGACAAACTATGAGTTTTTTTATCGGCATAAATAGGATAAACATACATACAATATCAACGTGAAATATGTATAGTCCAAGCAAACGACCCATTAGTGTGATGCCTTCAGAATCAGAATTAAACATTATAGACTATTATAAGTGGTTCCCTAAATTCACTTCCTGAAATTCTGAGTGTTGTGTTGTTGTCGTTGTAAAGATGGTCTGGGTAGCATTAACTTCCTTGCCAATTGTTACAAAATAACTTTCCGCTTTCTTTTTTCAGCCGAACTTTGAAAAAAGAAGCACAACATGTTTTATGACGAGCCCGCAAATGAGGTAAAGCTAAATTAGACTAACGTTAGATAAGAAGTCTAGCATCCTCACGTGCCGACAGCACTTTGCATTTACAATGAATGA
The DNA here is from genome assembly GCF_963457725.1 of Sprattus sprattus. Classification (NCBI taxonomy): domain Eukaryota; kingdom Metazoa; phylum Chordata; class Actinopteri; order Clupeiformes; family Clupeidae; genus Sprattus; species Sprattus sprattus. Next base: position 6,364,520 of record NC_137923.1, read on the forward strand.
ATGAACATGGTTCCCTTGGCTACCATAGTAAGCTAATTTTCTTTATGAACTGTATTAATGGACTCATCTTATGTACAACCAGTACTTTCCGTCAGTACGTGGTCATGACTGATTTTATAAACCATTAGGGTAATTCCACTGTTGCATATGCTAAATACCATTGCATCTTTTCAGTTGTATAGGCTACTAGTTTGGAGTCAGAGTGGCAGTGTTATAGTACGATTTTCTATGTATCTATTACAGAATGAATGGGCTCAAAGATATTTACCAAGATATCCCGCTAGTGGCCCTGCGTCTGGCAGAAGAGAGGGTCTCATCCCGTCTCTACTGCAGCTCAGCAGAGGGACTGGAGGCGAGGGTATCAAGTCTGGTGGAGGTATTTCTAGTGGAGGTGTATCGTTGCAGGGTGTGCCAGTTCACCAGCAGCATTAAAGCCAGCATCAGCACCCATGTAGCAGAAACACATGATCTAGGTCCTCTCACGTGTTTGGAGAAAAATGATGATGAAAGCTCAGATTGTGGCTTAGAGGTTGAAGACAGTGAGGATCTGAACCAAAACGATGCCTCCTATGACTTGGATGGCGAGCTGCACACCAAAGACGGTGAAGACCACATGGACCATATGGGACTGGAGCGCATGTCCTTCCTGCTGCCCATGTATGGGATGCTTCAGAACATGAGCCCTCAGTCCTGTGACATGGGCCTCAGCTCTAACTCAGAGGGCAGTCTCCATGTGGGGGACACCTGTGAGGTGAGCACGGTTTAGTTTTTATGATACAGAGGAATACGAGTCGTAACACTGAAAATAGTGGAAAGTAATGCCTCTATTTGTTCTTTTCACATGTAAAGTATTTGTGCTATTTTCGGTTATATGTCCATTTTAAATCTAATAGTAGCTGACATCATGAAGTGTCATAAAACAGCTGTTATGCCATTATACATACAGTAGCTCTATTAGACTTTATTATCAGTCTTTGTTAGTATTTCAGTATTTGAGTATAACTAATACTTAGACTGTACATTGCTTAGAATTGAAGCTACAATGTTCTTTTCATCCTCACTCTCATAGGTGAGCACCTTGTTTGCAGAGGATGGAGATGGAGGGGACAGTGAAGAAGAGTCTGTGTTCCAGCTCCGTACCTCCGGTACAGACTTGCCAAATGCTCTGGCCTGTCGAATGGACTCAGACACTAATGATGAGGAGATGGCACAGTCAGCACACCTCATGACACTGGGCTTATGCCGCATCTCCAGCAACAAGGTCCACCAACAGCCCAGCGCTCCGGACAGTAAGCCTGCTTCAGGCACACAAGACACCGGGGACTTCTTGGATGAAAAACAAACTACCTTGTCCATCCCTGACACACTTCAGGAAATTGAGGAGGAGGGGGGCCTATGTTGTATTCTCTGCCAGGTAGTAGTGCCGAACCAAAGTCTGTTGGACGTGCACCTCAAGTGCCACAATGGGCCACACGAGTTCATATGTCCTCGTTGTGGTGTGGAGGCCCAGGAGTGGGCAGACATGGAGCGCCACTGGCGGGGGCACAGCAAGAGGAGGGGCGCCAGGCCGCACAAGTGTACCACATGCCATAAGATGTTTCAGAGCGAGGATGCACGGCATGCCCATGAGCGGAAGCATAAACGCCGGAAGCGGGCCCAAACTCAACCTCGTACTCTCTTACAGTGCTCTTCCTGCCAGGAATGGTGCCGCTCTAAGATGGAGTTGGAGTTGCACAAAGGCTGTCATTGCCAGGGAGGGTTCCGATGTCCACACTGTGATTTCATTGGTAGGAGTTTTACTATAAATCATGTGAATGATGTGAGTTTTGTTCACTGTCCAAACTTAAATTCATGAGAAATATACTGTAAGAATACTGTTCCATAGTGAATGGAAACATTGCAACACCGATCCTAAAACTGTATTGGCACAAACATCCTGAAATATTTCTGTGTTGGCTTTCCAAGTGCTGCCAGTGTTTTCACAATATGGTACTGGAATACCATGTGGAGTGTGGTCATATTAACAAAATGAAAAAACACATTTGCAACATTTGTGCAGACAAGTGAATTGTAATTTATTAAGATACAATTTTATACGTTCTAACTTTTTAGATAACTCTTGGAAAAAGGTTCACAGGCATATTCGGACAAAACACAAAAATCGGGGGAAAAGGAAGAGAAATGGCCAAGAGCCACGCAACTGCCTGAATGAGTAACTTGTTTTTCTTCTATGCACACACACACACACACACACACAGTCATTCTCTGCAAATACCGCTGGTCTATAACATATTCTTTGAAGCACTCTGGAAACATTTGTTTGTGATTTCACTACAGTCAGTAAATCACAGTGTGTGTCCTCTCTGTTTCTCTTTCTTTTAGGAATTCACAAAAGCCAAAGACATTTGAGCCAGATACATGGTATCAGCCAGTGAAGAAGAGAGTCGAGCAAAGAACTGCTGGAAAGGAGGGGGGTGGACAGAGTAATGGCCATTCACAAGAAGAGACTATTAGCCTCAAGAAGAAAACAGGGGGGAGGAAGGAATTCTGCTGCACCCTTTGTGACAGGTGAAGTTTATAAACAACAGCTAACTGAGATTGCTGCGGTGTGTAGTGTTCTAGGGCAACATGTCAGGTGTGGCACTTGAGTTATATGATCACGGGCAATGTTTTTCTAATAACAGGAAGTTCTCCACGAAGATGACCATGCGTCGCCACATGGGAATCCACCAGGGAGACAAACCCTTTGAGTGCCCACATTGTGACTACTGCACCCGACTTAAAGCCTCCCTGGAGCAGCACCTCCGAGTTCACACAGGTGAGGCATTACCAGGCAAAGAAACCCACATGGCACTGTTGTGACATCCTGACTTATCTAGGCCTGTTCTAAAAACAGACAATTGAATTCAATGGTTTAGCAGTATACAATGCGTGTACTGCTTAATGAATAACTAAGTTATCAGTTCCGTTTAGGTTGAGCCAAGGAATCTGCAGGTTGCTTTTTCAGATATAAAAAAACAACAGTTGTGTAACTCACTGAAGATGTATCTATTTAACAAAGACATGGCCAAACTCAGTAGTTCTCTTTTGACTAGCAGATAGTATGTGATCTTGGCAAGGGATAGCCTATTAACAGACTTTTCCCACCATCTGGTATGCAATTGGCTGTTAGATCTGTGGCAACTCGGCGTGAAGGCATGCAATCATATATCTCTTTCAGACAGGACCAGTGTGGTTCATCTCCATACCATTGCAGGGTTAAAGATTTAAAGCTTTCATGAACCTCTTACTGAGCCATTGTTCCAAAGTTGGGGGGGGGGTTGCCATGACAGTGCACTGCAATGAGGGAAACCTTTTTTTATTTTAACAGAGGTCACTGTTTTCTGTCTGTAGGTGAGAAGCCCTTCAAATGTACCCAGTGTTCGTATGCCTCCATCGACCGAAGCTCCCTCCGCAGACACTCACGCACACACACGCAGGAGAAGCCTTATTGCTGCCAGTACTGCCCATACAGCAGGTAAATGTTACGTGCACACATGTTAACGTGCTACGTGTTTATGCACACAAACATACACAGAGGGGAAGTCTTTCCTAACTTCCTAACTCTCATCCACAGCATCCAAAAGAAAAGCCTGGACCTGCACTTGCGGCGGCACCACACGGGAGAGTCCTTCCCCTGTCACCTGTGCAAGTACACCACTCCTGACCGGCAGCTGCTGCTCCGCCACATACGAAAGCACCACAGCTCAGAACCCTCTACCCTGCTCAGCCAAAAGACTGCCTCCATCCGACAAGCGCCCAGCCACAATGCAACACAGCCCACTGACTGAATTCACTCTGGCATAGAAATGGCATCGCTGTGATCTATTTCTATGATATCAGTTATATCAGTTTATAACATGATATACCATAGTTAAACACATGACAGGAGATATTTCTTCTATCTGTTTTCCAATTTTTGAATTTATTTTTGTATGTTTCTAAAAGTCTCACAGCTGCAAGACCACTTTTGGGAAGTTTTTCTTGTTAATGATAAATACTTCATTATAAAGAATGATAATGGATCAATCAAAGATACTTATCTGTTTCAGGTAACTGCACACAAAACAAAAACTATTGTAACAAACCCACTTGTGGCTTTCCTGTCAACACTAAATAACACTACCCTATCGTTATTCCTATTCTGATTGTTATTATTAATAATGACGATGATTATTAATAGACCTTGTCACTGTCCCAGATAATAATATCATGGTCACATACTTTTATATGTATGACATAGATTTTAATGAATTAATATTACACCTGATATACTGTATATGTTCGGTGGGTAGATGGTTGTGGCTTTTAACGGGAAGGGATTACAGGATTGACTCCTGGACCATTTGACCTATGAGTCAAACAAGGACTTTGTGCTTAAAATGAAAGCCAAATCCCACCAGGAATCCCATGTCAATTGGATTATCCCAATTGACATCGTGTTTTAAAGTATCCGTAGACTTGGAAATGCTTGAGTGTGATAAACGCCGAAGTTACAGCTGAAAGTCTACCAGTGTGATGTCACTAACGGTATTCAACAAAGTGTAAGACTTCACGGAATAGTTTTCAGCAAGTGGCTCTATAAACTTCGACACCCGGAGTGGCCACAGGCAGCATATCACTGTCCTGATCTATGCTAAGAGCGTATCAATTGGAGCGGGACGTCAGGATGACAAGAACAAGCAGCACAAGATTCAGCTGGATATTTATCTCGAATGATCTCGTTTGTTTTAGACAACAATTATTTCTGTGTTAATAGGAACAAGCAAAGCTATTTAGTTATTATTCTAAATAAAGTTTAATTCTTTTGTATGCGGTGTTTGCGCAAATTTCAATCAGCCAGACCTGAAGGCTATAGTAGGCTATCCTACTATTTCCCCAGACTTTTGCAAGATTTTAAGGAATGGCTCAGGGAACGACACGCGCGCAAAATCCGCATGTTCAAAACTGCTGGGTTTTGGGTATTGAACGGTTGACTGCAGACCAATACTGTGGCGAAGAGGAGTTTTTCGAAATCAGAGCAGAGTGGGCTGACAATACTGTACTGGTATTGCGTCGAAGTTGGTTCGATTTGACAAGGATTCTGAAGAAGCTGAGAGACTCCTTCCCAGAGGAAATTGAACCTTCTGCTGAAGCACTTTTACTTGAGGGTTTGTTTATGGAACTTTCCTGAGATGACCAATGGACCACTTTCTCTGTCGACTGTGTAACCTTGATATTATTTATATTAAATTCATATTTTGTTCTTTAAACAACTAGGATAGTTTACAAATAAACTTCCAAGAGGGTCGATAGCACATCTGGTAATGAGATAACGGAAAAGGGTTGCTAATGGTATAACGCTTTGGTCAGGTCTTCACAGGATAAAAGAAGCGGAGGACAATGACATCCAAGCGAAATTGGAACGCGTAGAGAAATTCCTGAAATCCATAGTCAGTATGCCAATCAAGGTGATGCTTTTTAAAGTGCTTTCTGAATGTGTAGATATGATTGATAATTCCATCTTAATGTATGAGTTAACCGAACATGAAAATGTCTCCACAGTACTCCCAATCAGAGGCAGTCCTAGGCTTTTTTGAGGCGTCGCATTTGGACTTGATGATAGGAAATAACCTGGATCCCACACAGCTGCTTCTCTATACTCCTATCACAATTTCAGGTTTGATGCAATGCAACCAACACGCAGTATTATATTACTTTAATTGTTTTTTCGTGATAATTTAGTCAGTTATGTTTTTCCGGGTTTTTTTTAACAGAACAGTCTATGTTTACTTTTTTTTTTCTCCAGAAATCAGGAGTTCCAATGGATTTTGTTTGGCCAATACAGAAACCATAATATGTGATGCATGTTTGCCAGATGAAATATCACTTTCCATAGGCTCTACAGGCCATGAGTAAGTACTGAAAGGCTATTCTCTTTCTCCTGATAGAAATGTTGTTGTTGTCATGGCCCTCTGCTGGTATAGAGGGATATAGCTTTTGGTCTTGCAATCAACATTTTTGTTATTGCAACCCTGAAAAAGAGCCACAGGCTTTGCCTGGCATCCATTGCGTCCTTCTGATGATCTGTTGCCTTGTCTGAAGCTGTGTTTCTGTCACCTTAGACTCTTTCTTGCTCAGTAGCTTTTCTCTCTGTAGAAGCAAGGAAAAGGCAAGAAAAGGAATTCATTCCTTATTGCCACAAGGGATATCAATGCTCACTCATGTGTGACCACTTAACTGAAGTGTTGCGATTGTATCACTCACTTTCATCCAGTGTATCATCATATAACTAGTATATGGATATGGTGTCAGGTTATTATAAATGCCTCATAAATGTTATTCATAAATACATTTATTACATCTACGTTACGTTTAATAGTACTAATTTGCTTGTTGGAAATACCATTGAATAAAATTAATCAAGAATTTCACCACAATTCATATGCATGTGTACCTTCCAAAAGAAAAGAGGGGAAAAAGAAGACAAGAAGGAGGCGTCAATTATAACAAAGGACCTTTAGAATAAATACATCAGTATACTCCTTTTGTGTAGGTGTGTATGGTTCCTTTTAGGTTTGAAGGGCGCTTACATTCCCTTTTACTGAAGCCAGTTGGATTGACATGCAGATATCTGATTCAATGTGTTTTTAAATGTGCCCCTATCCAGGTACGGAAAAAGATCCAAAGCTCAGGAAAAGACAGACTCTCATCAATTTGCTGGAGATCACAAAGAAGCACCAAACCCTCACAACGGCAAAGGTCATATTAAGAAGACCCAAACAAATCCGGTTATGAAGCCACCGCGCCAAGGCATTGCCCCTGAAGTGTTTATTAACAAAATGACATACATCCACATGGACGCCCATGAAACAGACATACTGGAGTAATGGACACTTTTTAGTAGAAAGAACACTACTTGTTCTGTATGCAGTTACACTCACATGCCATTGACCTCGGGGTAGAAAAGTTTTCTTCACTGTTTGTAATTCAGCCTTGAGTTTGAGATGATTTTCACGCATGGATATTTTTGTGGTTAACTTTAACTGTTTTTCTTGGACACTGAACGACTTTTCATATGTCATAATTGAACTGAATTTTGAATGTGTAACCATGAATTGTTGATGCTTCCCGCTAAGTGGTTGGCTGTAGAGCAGACCCAGCCTAAATCAGGTTCTGATCTACGCAGAGGCAGCCACTAATGAATGATTTTAAACCGAAATGAACAAAGAAATGAATACATATTTATAAAAGTTGTAATCAAACTTACATCAGTATGTTTATATAATGTGTTTCATATGCATCACACAACGTGTGCCATGTCAGATATATATAGTGAATGATTTTAAATAGAAATTAACAAAGAGATTCATAAATTAAAACTTATAATCAAACTTACAGCATCAGCATTTTTATAATGTGATTCATATGCATCGCACACTGTGTGCCATGGTAGATAGAGTTAATAATTGTCTAAATTGCAAAGAATATGTCATTTATTATTAATGATTATGAAATTAATCCTTTGTGCAAAGATATATTTTACGCAGGTATTTGTACCACAATAAATGGCACGACGGTATCAGCAGTAGAGCGTATTGATATCTATTGTCACTTCTGAACAACTCCGAGTGTGAGGATGCATTCATTGTTAGTGAGCTTTCAGTCACAAAATTAGGTTAAAGCATGGCGATTTTTGTGTTGTGCAGACTGTGTGTGACTCCTGTAGGTGAGGAAGTGCAGAGTTAGCGTCCAGGTCAGTGAGCAATTCCCAGTACCGGCGTCACTAATCAGCCTCTATTGGAACAAATAACCTGCTCCACATTTTCACACACTGCCCAATTGATTTTGCCCATTGCAGCATTTCTGATGCTCCATTTCCCACATTTTTTGGAACAAAATGTGCTTCTCTTATCAATGGATTGTCTGGCCTCTCTGTGTCTAATGTTATTGCAACAGGGAAACGAATTACTAACATTTACACCATTTAATGGTCTTTATAAAATCCATAACGCTGTTATGTCCTATAATTGTTCTACTGACCCGAGGCATATAGTGAGTGTCCTTTTGTGTGTAGGTGTTATTTGTGAAATTATAGACCTGTGTAGAAACTGGGTCAGTAAAATATTTTGCTGGACTGGTGGACCTCTTTGTAAGTCAATGACACTATTATGAAATGACCAGCGTCACTGAGACCATCTATCCGCCAGTGCCCAAAGGAGTAAACAAGACCAGATGCAGGCACAGTCGATACTCTCCTGGACTGACATTGATCAGTATATATAGAGCTGATGCAGAGGTCAGTGGCTTGCAGACTTCCAGAGGACACACTGGAGTGTGAGTGTGGCAAGGGATGCAAAAGTTCCTACATTTTATTTCTATATAATTGAAGTAGAACAAAAGGAATTCTCACTCTCTCTCTATTTTCTCGGTTTTGGCAACTGCCCTTGTATAGCCAAACGGTTGTGCCATGAACTATCACCCTGCCAGGAGAGGCCCTCTTTGTAGCCATGGGGACCACAACTGCACTAGCGCCTTCATGGAGTCTCTAGCTGCCAGGAGCTCCAAAATACACCACGTGCCTCACCATGGGCCAACACACAGCCACCCTGAGGAGACGAACAACCCTTTCCCCACGGTGGATGTCCCAGACCACGCTCACTACATCATTGGCACGGTCATCCTGTTGGTGGGCATCACAGGGGCGTTGGGGAACTCGCTGGTCATCTACGTGTTCTGCCGGAGCCGAAGCCTAAGGACTCCGGGGAACATGTTTGTGGTGAACCTGGCCGTAGCCGACCTCCTCATGTCTCTGACGCAGTCGCCTGTGTTCTTCATCGCCAGCATGCACCGGCGCTGGGTGTTTGGTGAGCGTGCCTGTGAGCTGTATGCTTTCTGCGGAGCCCTCTTTGGCATCTGTTCCATGATGACTTTGACTGCTATTGCCGCGGACCGCTGCCTAGCCATAACTCAGCCACTGGTTTTCCTAGGCCAGGTCAGTCGCAAGCGTGTCAGTATTTTGCTGGCTGTCGTGTGGCTTTATTCCCTCGGCTGGAGTTTGCCTCCCTTTTTTGGCTGGAGTGCATACGTCCCTGAGGGTCTTCAAACCTCCTGCTCCTGGGACTATATGACCTTCACCAACTCTGTGCGAGCCTATACCATCCTCCTCTTCACGTTTGTCTTCTTTATTCCTCTGGGCATCATAGGTGGCTGCTACTTGGCCATTTTCCGTGCAATCAGAATTGCTGGGAAGGAAATGAGGGAGATAAACTGTGGCCAATCACACAAAGTCTTTGAGCGCATGCAGAGTGAATGGAGGATGGCCAAGGTGGCTCTGCTGGTCATCCTGCTCTTTGTCATCTCTTGGTCACCCTACTCCGTGGTCGCCCTAACAGCCACAGCAGGTTACTCCCACCTTCTCACCCCCTACATGAACTCTGTGCCCGCGGTGATTGCCAAAGCCTCAGCTATCCACAACCCCATCATTTATGCCATCACGCACCCCAAGTACCGTGCTGCCATTGCCCGTCATATCCCAGTGCTCCGCATGATCCTGTGTGTGGGAGAGAAGGACATCCGCTCGTCCTTCAGCTCCAGCAGTGGCTTCTCCGCGCGCCGACCCACCCTCAGCAGCCAGTGCTCTCTGGGGGTGGGTCCCACGGCCGGGGCCAGTGGACGCTGGGGAAAGACCCGCCTCTCCTCGGCCTCCGACACCGACTCTTGCTGGACGGAGAGCGAAGCGGATGTCTCTAGCGTCAGCTCCCTCCCCGCTGCCCGGCGCATTTCCACAGAGATCACCTCCGATACAGCGGTCCTGCCACAGCAGCTGGGTACTGACACAGCCTTGGGGCAGAAAGCCATGGTAACTGATAGAGTCAACAACATGAGTGTGGCTGCAGCTGGCGTGACAGATGGTCTAGATAGTTCCACTGTGTGTGATGGCAAAGCTTTCCTGCTTTCTGGTGAATAAATGTGTGACAAAAGGCAAAAGTGTAATTTAGGCACTTTTTTTGTATTTTGTTTTTCATTTGATATTACATGATCCATTACATAGAGATATGAATTTGATGGTGTGGTGAACATAAGCCTACTTTGCTGAAAGAATATTTTATTAAAACAAGTTTCTTTCCATTGCTTTTGTCCGTTGCTGCTGTTTTTGTCAGCAGTCATACACCTGCCACCTCAGTTGTCACTTGCTTCTTGCTTACTTACTCCTGCTATTGACAGTCTGTTAAGCTGTGGTTGAATGCCAAGTTAGCACTGTATTTACCCTTCTATTACCACTGAAGCATGGGTTTTAAATGTTTGAAAGCTTTATTTTGTATAGTAATTTATTCCATTCCTAGCAGGCTAAGGAAGGCTTTCTGAATTTTGTGTAAGTGATACATTTTAAAATGCATATGAATCCTCTATTCTAATAAACAAGTTGCAACAATTCAGTGCTCCGGTGAATTATTAACACATCCACAATTCTGACATTTTTCTTCTTTTTTACTTTTTTTTTTCATTGAATAACCTAATCTTTTAAATATTTCTGCATAGATACAAGGAAAATATAAGGGTTGGATGGTGAATTTAAGGGAATGTCAGTGAAATTTGTACTCTGGTTAAATCATGTGAAGTTCAAGTTGGCAAGACAAAAAGACAACCCTTCATCAATTTGTTAAAAGAAATGTAGTTGTGTCACACGATGTTACTAGAATTAACCAAAGAGACAGATAATTAGGGCTTTTTAGTGAAAACAGTTACTGGCTCTGAAATTCAAATAATATTTGAAGTTTCTAATTGCAATTCAACTCAATTCAACCGGAACTGACTTGAACATCTTTCGCTGCCTCTTGTCGGACCTGAATTGTTACTCATGCACTGGGCAGACTGGCCTTTGTCATTTTAAAGAACAACGAGTAGTGAAACGCGTCCAGTGGCGATAAATGGCACAGAGTGATCTGTGATAGCTAAAGAGTCCAATATGGGAGAGGATGACATTGACTACAACATAGTTTTTCCAGAGGTATTGATTTCAGGTGAGCACAATGGTTACAACCCGTTGCAGTTAGCTTGTTAGCAAGTTACCTGAACGGTAATGTAATGGTAGATGGCTCGCTAGCTAACCAGCCAGCTACATTTCAGTGACAACTGAATCTGCTGGCTAGGTAGTGTTACCTTATTAGCATGGCTAACTAGATGGCCGTGGAGGTGTAGCTCTCCATTGAGATCCATATGTTATTGTCTCCATTTTTCTGGCATAGTCCCAACGAACAACGAAAGTCAACCTTTACGGTCATATTATCGAATAGGATGCAGCTGCTGGTAGTGTTGTCACAATACCAAAATTATGACTTTGAATACTGCCATACATATCATGATACCCGATACTTACGATACGACACCACAAATACGATACGATACCATAAATACGATACGATACTGGCATATTTATATCTATAATAGTAATACATACAACCTCCTGTATGGTTCCCTTTTTACCAGCTCAAGATTCACCCTCAGGCTCCACCAGCATGTAGCCTATTGCATTAATTGTGTTTCATTTGGTGCAGTATTGTGTGCATTTTGACCACATTAGTGAAATTGTAAATTACAGTTTAAGTTTGACAATGAATTTGGCTACGTTCTTGCAGCCAAATTGAATGCCAGATCAACATCTTAAACGAGGCTACATGCAAAAGGGCCATTTGATATGCCTTCAGTTAACTTATCCTTTAAAAAAGGGCCTTCTGCAACGATAAACACAACCCGTACTGATGGAAGTTTAAATGCATAATTTTCCTATTAGGGCAGTAAACATTACTAGTGTGAAAAATGTGGTTTCGTTAACCACACTGCATTATGATTATTGTCCTATGCATCGTCAAAATTCTGTGATGGGGAAAATTGCTTGTCACTAAACTAGGCTTAGGCTACTCGTGTTAGGCAGTATATGGGTGTGCTTGGGGGTGTTCATGTTTGCAATCACATTTGCTAACCAGTTGTTATTTGAACTCTTTGAAAAGTTTGGGGTGTCTGCCTGAGAGGTGCTTTACCATATTAGACGTGTTGCCTCGGTTTGTCTGAGTCGCTTTAAAACATTTTTTTGCAGACGGGTCTCTGTGTGTAGGTGGGCTTTCCTTTACTATCTGCGAAGATTTCTCTTCTGGCATTTTTTTTATCAACAAGCTGAGGATAGTCAGCAAGAGCTCCTGAACTTGAGGCCATGTTTCCCCTGCTGTCTGTTAGTGAGGGCTGCCTGCTGCGTGTGAGAGAGCTAGCAGCCCCGCCCACTCAGTCAATGCATGCAGGCAGCCTGACAGGGAGCGGAACTGTGAGTGCGCTCTGATTGCGCACTTTTTAAATGAAGTATCGATACTAAAAATGTAAGTTTTTAACGTGAGGGTACCGCAGTACCTTTCTAGTATCGGTACAACGTGCAACATTAGCTGCTGGTGGTTATTTCATTATAGTGTTTTTCGCATGGTGTGATATTAGGTAATGTTGGATATAATTTGTATCATGAAAATAGTAGCCAATGCTTTTTTTCTGTATGAGTGAATGAGAATGAGTTTGCCAAACAATGTGAATCCAGGTGTTTATAGTGTAAATAGCCTACGTACCAGTCACTTTTCCACACAATGTTTCTTTGTATCTGACATTGATCTAATCTGATCTGATCTTTGTCTCAGAGAGGCACTGGCGTGGATTAAAGGAACCAGTTGTGATACTGCTGGGATGGGCTGGTTGCAGAGATAAACACCTTCGTAAATACAGCTCGATTTACACACAACAGGTAACATTATTGTGGAGGCACATTACATTAACTGCATTGTGTAATATAGTAGCCTCTAATGTTAACTATTTAGTAATTACAATACCGTAAATCTTTATATAGACTGATGTTAACCCATCTTTTTTTTGTTCCACCTTTTTGCAGGGATGTATAACTCTCCGCTATACAGCCCCTTTGAAGACAGTTTTCATCTCGGAGTCATTTGGTTACAAGGAACTGAGGCATACTGCTTTGAAGCTGCTAGAGACACTGTCTGATTATGATGTGGAGAACAACCCCATCTTCTTCCACGTGTTTAGTAATGGGGGGTTCATGCTGTATAGGTACATGGTGGAGTACTTACAGAGGGAACAGCAGTTTAGCACTCTCTGTGTACTTGGGACCGTGGTAGACAGTGCCCCAGGTAGTGGCAATGTGACGGGGGCACTGCGGGCACTCAGAACCACCCTGGGATCCCACATTAACGTGTTTCTGCGCTACCTTCTCATGACCCTGTTTGCCATGACGGTATTCCTCCTTAGGGTTGTCCTGTACCCCGTGACCAAGTTCTTCCACAAGGACCACTATGATGCCATGATGGACCGGCCGGCTCCTTGGCCTCAGCTCTACCTGTATTCTCGTGCCGACCAGGTGATCCGGCACACTGATGTGGAGCGGATGGTCAGGGTGCTCCGGGGGAAGCAGCTGTCTATCCAGAGTTTCGACTTTGCCACCCCGGCCCATGTGAGCCTGTTCCGTGACTTCCCCGAAGATTATTGTACACAATGTCTTGATTTCCTTAAGAGCTGCATGACTAACTCCGAACAGACCAAATTAAAAAAGCGCCATGTTATATAGCACTGGAAAAAGATTGTTGATCTTCAATATAAAAGGAAACTGTGTGTGTTTTGAACTACTGTATTAACCATTTGTTAATGTTTCTATAAATATCTTGTACTACTGTTCTATGAATTTTGTATGACTTTCAGCACACTTTAAGATTTGACTCATGATAATTTTTGTGAAATTGAAATGTAATTTATGCTTATTTCAGTTGCTTTATGCTGATATATTGTGAAACTGTGAATCAAAAAATGACAGTTAATATTTATTAAGATTTTCAAAGAATGAGTCTACTGTGTACTGGACTAATGTGCCTTCTAAAAATTAAAAGCCTTTTTGTTCCTTAACAAGTGCATTTGGACATTTTGTTACAGGAAAATACAGGGTCAGCTCCTATGCAAATGCCTCGGTTAGTTGGTGTTAGGTGTCATCACAAGTATGGACACTAAAATGACATCCAGAGTGTGCAAGGACAAGTATGGAAAGGTATGTGTAACCACTAAAGTGCATTATTTGCCAGCATTGCTACTTGATTGGTACTGGTTATTGAAGGGCAGTGGCGTGTGTGAAGACCGTACTGACGTATTGTACATTTCAGACGTTAGCCATATTCACTTGATGTTCTTACCCAATATGCTCTTATCTATACAGTGGGGAAAATAAGTATTTGACCCCCTGCTGATTTTGCAAGTTTGGCCACTTGCAAACAAATTTGTGATCTATATTTGTAATGGTAGGTCTATTTTAACAGTGAGAGACAGAATATCAACAAAAACATCCAGAAAACTGCATTTTATAACAGTTATGATGTAGATTGCAGAAAATAAGTATTTGAACCCCTAGCAAAACATGACGTAGTACTTGGTGGAATAACCCTCGTTGGCAAGCACAGACGTCAGACGTTTCTTGGTCAACGTTTCTTGGTCGCCCTGTACCCTTGGCAGAGAAACAGCCCCAGAGCATAATGTTTTCACCTCCATGCCTAACGTTGGGGATGGTGTTCTTGGGGTCATATTCAGCATTCTTCCCACTCCAAACGCGGCGAGTCAAGTTGATGCCAAAGAGCTTGATTTTGGTCTCATCTGACCACATCACGTTTTCCCAATCCTCCTTAGAATCATTCAAGTGTCCATTGGCAAACTTCAGACGGCCCTGTACATGTCCTGTCTTGAGCCCATGGTGGTGAGGTTGAAGGTGTGAAGTATAATTCTTTGGACAGGTTTCTTTTGATACACGTCACCAGTTAAGATCAGGTGTACCTTGTTAGGCCTAATGAGGACTAATCTGTGTGCTTCGTGGGCACATAACTGGTCTGTGGGAGCCAGAACTGTTGTTTGGTAGGGGTTCAAATACGTATTTTCCACGATCAAATGCAAATCATTTAATACGGTTATAAAATGCAGTTTTCTGGATGTCTTTGTTCTGGATTCTGTTTCTCACTGTTAAAATCGATCTGCCATTACAATAATAGATCACGCATTTCTTTGCAAGTGGCCAAACTTGCAAAATCGGCAGGGGGTCAAATACTTGTACCACTGTAAATAATAATACACATTGTCTTGATTTTTTTTTTTTTTTTTTACCTGACAGTTATAAAGGGAGGGATATAGCCATTGATACTAGGGAGTTCTATTGCAGCAGAAAGCACACAGGTTGTTTTGTGACATGCCATTTAGGGCTGTGTCTCAAATATCTTACTCTTTGCATCATGTTCCAGGTAGCGAAGACCGTTTCCATTTGCTAGACATTAATCCTGATGCATGTGGATTGTAAGCAACTACCACTGAGCTGTCTCGCAGATGCATCCTGCTTGAGGGAGGTAAAATCTGCTTCCGTTTTCTCCAACTCAGCCATTGCGAAGAGCAATAGGCCTTCAAATGGGTCAGACAGATGCTTATCGGACATCTGACTGTCATGGTTGACATTTTGTGGGGAATCATTGGCATTTGTATCCTCGGAAAACTTGCCTTACACTTTATTTATCATTTAGAGCCACCAGTAAAGAAAAGAGACAGAGAGAAGTTTATATATCTGCCAAGACAGATGAACACGGCTCAGTGGAGTGCACAGTGGCTGGGGTCCTTTCTGCTTTTGTTTTTGGGCTGCTCATTTGTCTAGAATGATTTGGATGAAACATCCCCAGGATACATATAGAATTTAGGTGACTTGGTAAAAATATCTGTTAGATTAATATTGTTAAATTAGTATGTATAAAATAGGGGGTTGTTGTTGAATCCCCTTGAAAGGACTGTATTGCTGGTAATGATGAGTTACAATCGCCACAGGCTGTCCGGTAAGAACAGCAGAATGCCAAAGTCCAATGATGAAAAGGTTTATTGCCAACACACAGTGAAGATATGAATGAATGCTGGAATTATCCGTGTAAAGGACTTCTAACACGCATGAATCCGTGGTTTCTATGAAATAATGCAATTATATACAAACATTAGCACTCAAATACAATAAATGAATCATTATGTACAACAAGAGTGAACATGAAATAGTGACAGTATCCTGAATGAGAAGCGGTCCGACAGTGAGTGCTCAATACAACAAATAATAACAGGTATTTATCTACACTAATATGTACAAACTTAATAGTTAAACACACATGTAATAACAGAACACTCACTGTCTTAAAGACTAACGGCAATGAAGAAAGTCTCTGAACTTAGTCCCCCAAATCCTTTGTGCTCCTCTCTCCAGCTTCTGCTCCCACAAAATGGCCAGAGAGGGGGTCGGGCTTATATAGGGGCGAGAGGGGCTGAGATGCATGTCCAGGCATGCCTCAGGGGGAGACTTGAAACAGTCCACAGAGGAATGTAGGTTTCATGAAACAGTCTCTGTGGTGGCCAATAGACAGTGGCACTCCACTGTTTACGACCCCCCACAGAACCTAGGGATCAGCTGATAGGCTGACCTCTGCCTGGACCCCAGGCTCTGTGAGTGGCCCAAAACAGCAGGGTGCCTCAGCTGATGGCTCTGGGGGAGGGAGCCGTTTTTACAGTATGTGTATATATTTGGGAAATAGATTTCAAAAGAGACCAACTTATCGTAGACGCTTTGTGTAGGTCGGTGTTTGAGCAATTTGTGCTAGAGTGTCTGCCCAAGAGTAATTCCAGTCACAAAAAAATTGTGTTTGTGTCTCCAGTACAGTTATTTCAGTTGTATTTTAGATTTTTGTAAATACATTGAAACAGTCCAATTCAAATTTCGGTTGTATTTCAGAATATTATTTAACACTTTATGACTGTATTCTGACACACCAACTGCAGAAATACCTCTTTTAAATCAGGAGGGGGCAGCAATTCCACACATACCCTACACAGCTTCTTTGTGCCGCACAATACCACATGTGGCTTTAAACTGCAGATGTGATAAGAAACACCCAGTTTTCTCATCTTCATTGCTATGCCATATCCATTGCTATTTATGCCTTTCCATTTGAACAAGAGATTAGCAAAATGAGTGCAAATGTTATAAGAAATTTAGTTTTGCACAGTTTTCAAAAAAATGTAAAAAGAGAAAAACATGGTTTTAAAAAACATATGCCTCATTGAAGAATACTGTTTAAAATGTTGACACGGTTAAACACATCACGCTGTTAAACCCGGGAAAGGGTTGAAACTACAATCTCATGGCCTTCAAAGAACCTCCATGCTAAACACTTTATTATTGGATTTCATTTCTGCGGCAGGGCAGTGTAATTGACAGCTCGCTGCATAATGGCTGAGCCTCTGAAAAGTCCTGAAATTACCCTGGAAGTTAATGAAGTCTCACAGTTTGATGAAGGAAAATTGTGGTGGAGAGGGGTCAACAGGCCTCTTCAGCCCCCTCGTCCATGGAAAATGGCCGCTGTCAAGCTCTGCGCATTAGAGGAAGTTGAATGCTCACGCCGACAAAGCAGGCACAAAGATGAATGATACTGAGTCCTGGCACTTGGCAGATGACTAACATTTCCACCTTCCATATTTAGGGGTTAGATTCTTGGACATTTTTTCCCTCAGAAAATGGAATGCTTCTTTCCTCATTCAATATATGACCATGAAATGGTTGGAATGTGGATTGTAAAAAATTATGTTTTAGTAATTCGCCAATTTTTATGTTGGCAACATTCAGTTTGAACATAGTATTCACCTTTACTGTTACGCTGTACCTCTGCGTCAACTTTAAGTGTCAGTCCCTTCTCAGTGTCCATAGGTGGCAGTGCTGGGCAATGCCTTACAGAGACTAAAATCTAAAATGGTGATCTTCAGTTAAGGAGAAACTGACCATAGCTGCAAATAGATTAAACAAAGCATCCTGAGGTTGAGGACAAAGACTTAAAGGCAAACTTCCACTAAAAGACACAACCGAAACATCTGTAGTTTTTATTTCACTTCCTCCAGACACGTACAGGTGCATGGCCCGAGGGCTAATGTTGTATTGAAGCAAAGTTGGGGTTTTTGTTGCTAAAGAAAGGACACTTTACAGATGTCACAATTTTCATCTTAGAAGCGCCATGTGGTATTGCATTATCGATTTTATCTTTCCTGCTGCTTTGACAAAGATGCTATCTGACTTCTGTAAATGTCACATATTTTGTCCCAAGCTACCTCTTTAATGTTTTGAGTTGACAGGAAAACCTCTTTTTTAGGTCAGGGGTCTTTCAAACTTCAAACAACTTAAATGCAGGATATTCCAAACTGTGCACCTCTTTTTTTTAATTCCCTTCAGCTCTTTCCAAAGAGGCACATAAAAACATTTTCTTTGTAATCATTAGTGTCAACTTCATTCATCATTTGCCAAATGTTCCTAAAAAATCAATATGAAAAAAATACAGATCAAATTATTGATCCCATTTATAGATGTACATGATGTTAGCATATCTTTCTATCTTTTAACAGACTGTTGGAGTCCTTTCAATGTACTTGTAATGTCTACAAAATAATCTGTCGGCAATGTGTTTAAAGGAGTAAGGCTAAATGCCAAAATGTGTTACAATGACCCTGCTGGGGAAAGAAAATAATAACACATTTTGAAGTGTGGACTTTCTTTCGCTACCTTGTTTAAATATCCAGTCTACGCACCCAAAAAGAAGTTCTCTAGGAGAGCCGCTGTTAAAGAAGTTACTTGGCAATGTGTTGAAATAAATCTGTACTATGCTGAAAATGATTGAATACGGAGCCCAGGAGAGTACCAAGCGTGGTAAGCACAAGAAAGCCAGCTGGGTTACGTATTCAAAAGTAATTTCTTGTTCGCCTTTAATTTGGCTTTTTACACGAATATTGGGCCTTGCAGTGTCACTGTCTCTTACACAGTAATTACACAGTGGCAGGTAAGTTTAGTTACCTTTAATTCTTCCATGTGCCCTCTGTATCTCTGAGCACTACACCCCTTGTTTGTCTCCACTCCCCATTACACCTTGGCACATAGCCCTGATGGCTGCCCTGAGCTTGATGCAGTCGCTCGGGCCCCGCTGGGCTGTCCCTCATCTCCCAATGCTTTTTTTCCGTCTTTGGCTGAGGTGATATGTTGTGACACAGCAGTCTTCGGGCTCGTCTGCCCTTAACGAGCAAAGCGTCCCACAGAACAAGTCGAGGACAGAAGTGGCCCCCCCCCCCCAGCTGGCATGAAAGATTGAGGGGATGAGACCAAAGTCGTCTCCGCTTTGACAAACTTGAAAAGGTTCCCTGGAGTTTAGACGATGAATTGAAGACTCCACCGAGAAGGGGAAGAGGGAGTGAGTGGGATTTTAGTTGGACTAGGCATGAAACCAAACTCCCCACCACCATGCATACAAGTCACCCACCACCCCCACCCCAAACCCACCTCGCCTCACCACCCAACCCCTCCTCCATCTCAGTTCTGCACTTATGAGACCAAGGGAGGGAATAAAGAAAAGAAAGGAAGATAGAGGAGAAAGAAAGCCTGCAGCGTGCGGATGGCAGCGCTCAAGAGTGTGGTGCGAGCGGGGTGTGTTCAAAGTGCCTCTCTGCTTTACACACGTCTGCTTCGAGAGAACACCTCCGGCTCATCCAGGGCCCACCTGACAAGCCACGGTGCCTTGTTAAAGCGCTGTCAAATTAAACAAAACAAACCACGTGAAGTGAGAAACACACATGAACGAACACACACACACACACACACACATGCTCATATAGACAGTGCAACAACTGTGCCCACTGACGAGCAACAAGAGCAGATGTGTGTGTGTGTGTGTGCTCTACAGTGTACAACAGTGTTCATGATGTCTGCACAATCATGTTATTCTTTTAAAGGGAATGCGACGTGGATACATGCAAAACAAAGAATGAATGCGTGTAAGAAGGTGTCTGTGAGAGAGGAAGTGTGTGTGTGTGTGTGTGTGTGTGTGTGTGTCATAGGGAGCGAGTCACATGCACAGACACAGACACACACACACACACACTCACACAGCCGAAGTGACGGGGGGAAGCATGGCTAATGAAGGGAAGAGAAGCTCTCCTGCCTGACAGGCTGCTACTCAGCGGCTCGCAAAAGCCCTGCACAGACACCACACACACACACACACACACACACACAAACGAACATACATACCAGCCGCCTTTTGATTCTGCACCCAGACTTGTCATTTCAGCTCCTCGTTGGTTGGTTTACTTCTCAGAAGGAAACCTTTGTTTGATACTGTAGTTGTGTTGTTGTGCCTTGTTTAATTTTCTTCAGTGCTGAGATTACTTTAATTCAACTCACCTGCTAAATAATAGTTTGCTCCTGTGACCATTTTTGCATACCTGAATGTGAAATTATTTTAGGTCAGTAAGGTCACACACACACACACACACACACACACACATAAAGACCTTTTGTGTAGTGTCAGGTATGTTAGGCAGCTATTAGACACCATATTCATATCCCCCTTAGATTTAAACAATTCCAACAGTTCATAAAATGTAAGAATGTTTTAGGGTAGGTTTTTAATAATCTAATTTGTGTTACCATATCCTGCCGTATCTTCTTCCTTTTTCAGTCTGCCCTGGCAAATAGTCCTGGAGTTGGTTGAAGCATAATAGATTATGTAAATATGAGGGACCTTTGTGCAGAAAACCACTGGGCTTGACATCATAATAATCCTCCTTGTGTGTCTAAGAGGGAGGGAGTGTGTTTAACTTTGGTCCCATTAGTAAAAATCTTATGATTTATGCAGTTGCCGCTAGACTAATATCTTTAGAATTTTGTCTGGGAAGCCGATTCATCTTTAAGAGTGATGAGGGGAGGTTGCTCTCTATGCAAAACGCATTAAGGCTAAATGAGGAGTCTATTACTCAAATCGGGCTGATAATCCTTTAGCCAGACCCCACTAACTAAGCAGATTTAGATATGTCATCAAGACGACAGGTCCCACTTCTCAAGAGCATCACATGAACTTTACTTTTTGTCACAGACAAAACCACCTTCAAGCAACTGATTGCAACACCACCACCCCATCAGCAAACTGAAATCCCACTGTAGTCCCACTTTAACATATCACACACACATAGACACACACACACATATTCAAATGATGTTTCAGAAAAATACTATCTATATCACCACTCCAAAGAGAAACAACATTGTCAGTCACAAGAGTGTCTTTTTTGTCATTGCCTTCATGTGCTGTCAAAAAGAATGCCATTACTAAGTAAAGACCGGTTGTGTCATGTGCTGTTGTGGTTGTGATGAGTTCTGTGTGAAATACTCTCTGTTTCCTGGTATGGAATGCTGGTACACTAATTAAAAAGATGACAAATCAGGGATACATCATACTAGTCATGCCTGCATTCATCAACACATAACGCGTTTGCTTCCATATTACATGATACAAATCTACCTGGCTTACAAAACAGTCCTTCTTTTGCCCTCTTCTTTGCTGTGGTCATACAGTTCACTTTTCCTGCCAGCCCAAAAGGGTTATTCTGTAATGATTATTAGTGTTCAGATTTTCTTTTCTGCACCCTGTTGCCTTAAATGCTTTGAAACCTGGTTTGCAGTGGATAGGAAAGACACAAAACTCATAAATATGGCAGAGATAGAGCTGTGTGGTGCAATGGGTTTACTAGACATTATAATTCTGAAATGTACATTTGACAAACAGACTAACTGAATTGTCAGTATTTTTGAATGTATGGTTCTGGGAATTAACAGATATGTTAAACTTCACTGCAGTTGTCACAGTGGATGCTCTCTCAACGTGTCACAAGTCTAAATGGACGAGTTGAAATTCCAGTACTTATTCATGTTTTCAGGTCCAATATTCCGATTTTGTTCAGGAGGGTACCTCACAGGGACTTTCACAGGAGTGGGCTAAGGTTGTTTGGGCAACTGCCCGTTTACCCTCCTCAACTGAAGTTGCCCCTCTGAAGGAAATATGTATATTTGCGACCAGGGGACCGGGGCGTGGCAGCAATGGTTAGTGAGAGTTTAAAATGATATTGGCAAAATATGCGTTCAGATGATGGGGGCGTGGCAGCGGCGGTTCCTGAGAGTTTAAAATGATATTGGCAAATTTGCGATCAGATGACTTGGGCGTGGCAGCGGTGGTTAGTGAGAGTTTAAAATTACATTGGCAAAATTTGCGATAAGATGACGGGGGCGTGGCAGCGGCTGTGACAAAAAATGAATGTGTTGCCCCTTTTTTCCAGGGCAAAGCAACTGCCTTTCAAAATTCCTGTGCACGTCCCCGGTACCTCACATATGGTCAAAGTGCTAGACTAAAACATTGTGTGTGTCATGTTTTGTAGTTGGTCCTTGGGTTGCCTCTGGCCTGGAGAGCCGCACACCTTGGCCCAGCGAGATGGGCGACCCTTACAAGGCAGATCTTGTTTTGAATGGCCGTTTGGTACTAATTAATGGACTGAGGCCCATTCCTGGCCTCGAGTGAAACACAAATGGCATGAATTAAACATGGGCATTCTTCATCCTGGCACAGCCTGAACTCCGGAAGACAAAAAAAACTAATGCCGGAATGGCCACGACCGCGGCTGCCGAGGGGGAGCTAAATGCGCGTCAGAGTGCACTCCACTTCACCCTACCCCCTGCGTACAAATTGCTACCTTCAGCTGCTGCCAGTGGCATTAGTACCCAACAAGATCACCCCAGCTGACAAAAGTTAATTTGTGCTAACGATGCTTTATTCCTCCCATTACATTAAATCATTTCGTACCGACTCTTGCTGTTTGCGTGTGCCAGCAGGATTCCTTCCCCTGCACCAAAGTCGTTTAAATAATAGAAACCTGATTTGCAAAATATTACCGGGACATTACCTGATTTGAGCACTATTTGCCCAACCTCTGGCCAAGCCGAAGTGTTCCACCCATTAAAACTCCTTGGTGTGGTCATTTAAAGGGCTGGAACCCATCCTGAACACAACCCATGAAGACCTCATTACAGGAAGTGTTAGCACAGCAGTTTCTGAAAACATTGCCTAATTCCACTCGAGAGTCACTGAGGCCTCTGCTGGAACTGCATAAGGGGTAGATCATGTCATAATGTATGTATGCATAATGGAAAATGGGGTACCCTTCATATTAGTCTTTCAGAGTGCGAGGGCATTGAAACAATGCTTTAAGTCTTTACTTTTACCACTTGCATTTGAAAGTAGTTTATGTTTGCCTCTATGCAAGTAATGCATGGAAATGCAGTTTTTTGCTTTAACCGGCAGTCTTAACATTTAGTTAATGCACTCTGCTGCTGTGTAAGGCTCTCAGCAAAAGTGTTATAAAAATGAAGATAAATAAATATGATTAAAATACACTCCTCATTATGATTTAAACAATGGGTACAAGTTATTCTGTACTGAGTATTTTTTCTAAGGAACACATAGTAAATTGGATTTAAAGGTCTGTGTGTAGAAGAAAATTGTTGTATTACACCATTTTTTTCCCCAAATGCCTTTAGTCCTTTTCTGAGGTAATTTTGTAAATTACAGTGTAGGTAAACACTGCATATAAGTAATCATTGCAAACATATTACACACAGGTAAGGTAACAACATAAATTCATTGATTATTTTAAGCTATTTGCTATTATTGTTAATTTTATACCACTTGCCTAACATGAATTTCAGCAGTTTTTAAATCACAGTAAAGTAACAACTTATCATCCAAATCTGCTTTCATATCTTTGTATCATTGTGGTTTGAAATGCTGTTAAAAAAAAGTGTGCATATATACAAAATCTAGAAAAACAGTGTTGGTCTGACACACATGTAGCAAGCTGCTTTATCTGAGGCAGCAAATGCAAGTGAATGTCCTGGTGCTTGGGCGAAGTGATTTAATGCTGATTTACATGACCATCCCTTTAGACTGGGAAAGCACTTTGAAATGAGAGATTCCTGTGAGAAAAAACTGTTGAGTTTTCACATTCTGGGAAAGCGCAACTCACCAAAGATCAACACTTAGGCTTCAATCTCATTAGCGGCTGATTAATGAAAGGACCCGAAACATTATATTAAATCCTGCCGCACATTCTCGAAGAAGCAATTTTACAATTGGTTTTGAATTATGGCTGCATGTACAAGTGGATCTGTTTGAATAGGATAATGTTCATTTGTTATCTTTAATTGTTCCTGAGGAGGCTTTTAGTAGGGGTGAAATATGATTCGATTAGAAAATGATGCTTTCCCATTTGGACCAAACAGACATGAATTATTTCATTTGGACTGTTTTCAGAGCTGTGCTGGATCATACTGTGAGGGTTACATAGCGTCTCGTCTCATGGTAACATCTGAGGACATGATGGTGGGGAGTGAGTCTGGGTAGGATTCATTTTTATTATAGAAACATGAAAACAACCTGAGGGGCGATTCAGATTAAGATTGGATGTGTCTTTATCTATCCACCTATCTATCTATCTATCTATCTATCTATCTATCTATCTATCTATCTATCTATCTATCTATCTATCTATCTATCTATTTCTCTATCTATCTATCTATCTATATATCTGTCTATCTATTTCTCTATCTATCTATCTATCTATCTATCTAATCAGCATGCTATATAATGTAAATATAAATGTAATTGTAAAAAGATGTTGATCTTTTTAACTCCATCTTAACTCCACTCCAACATGATCTCCATGAATAAACATAAGCTCCCCTCCCCTGTTCATCATCACGGCTGTGCTCTGTCGCAGTGGTTTGAGTGGTCCTAACGGTGCCTCTCTCTCATGCTCATATTTACCGCTCCGTCCCTCTTCACCCTGTATCTTTAAAAGCACCTTTCCCTCTGCGCATTTCATGCCCTCCTCACAAGACTGCAGCTCTAGTCTCTGAGAAATCAAGTCGTCCAGTACTCCATACGAGACTGAATGACACTGGAGACGCAGGTCCACCTACGGCTGGTGACCCCAACGGCAGATCATGATGCTCCTGGTGGCCCACTCCACAAGTCAAATGACAAGCTCATCATTAGTCCGCCATTCGCATCAGTCATGGGTTAACCTGATACCACGCTGAGCTTGACATTTAGTTCCTTTTGCTCCTCAGACAGTTGGCTTCGTATGGATTTGATATTTGCGGAGACGTGTTCCGACCAGACACTGATGTTATTAGCAGCAGAACAAAAAGGTTGGGTTTGGACTCCAGAAGACCTCTTTACTCAGTCTGAGAGTCTGGTACCTCAAATATGCCTGAGCTGTGAACAAAGAATAATATCCGGGAATGGTGAAGTGAAACTGCTGCCCCATAATACACTGGACATCCTTGAGGGACTCTCTCTCTCTCTCTCTCTATTTTGCTTTTCTCTTTGGCTGTCAATGTGGGACCAAGCCCCCTACGACCAGGCCCGGTCACTCCATCCCTCTGTCTATACATCACATGATTTACCCTCAAACGGGACAGAGTTACATTAACGATTAACCATTAACATTATCGCTTGTAGGACTCTTGACACCCAAGGAGTTAAGTAGCTTTCTGCATGGGTGACATGTGAGTGAAACATAATAAAGGTAATTTACTGCAAGGCAAATTCCATAGCTAAAGGGTTCCCATGTTAAATAGCTCGGTGACCTTTAGCGGCTGATTACATAAAGGAGGCACAATCAGATTAGACCAGGGAGGGAAAGGTCAAGCGCGTTCCCAGCAGTGGCCATTTGAGTCTACCTGGAGAGAGATCGTCTCAAAGCGGCAGCCCGAAAAGCGCCCAGCGGCCCCCGGCGGGAGGAGGCAGTTAGCCTTTGTGCCCTGAGAGCCATTTGCGCAAAGGGCAACATCAGATGTGGTTGTGTATTCTGTTCATCCTTTAAAAAATAATATTAAAAAAAATCACCCGATGGACAGTAGCATATGTGAGCATCTTCAAGATCACTAGTTTCTTGTAGAACTATGCCTGAGGGGGTTGGATTTTGTTTCACCGAGGCTATATGGACGCTCAAATGTCACATTTGATGTTTGGATACATGATGACAGCGGATGACTTTGATGCCCCAACTTTTTTTTGTTCTTTTTGCGTCAGGTCTGAGATGTCTTCTCAGATGCCCTTTGTTTTGTCATGAATGAAAGAATCCCCCCACAAAAGAAGCAAGCTAACATGCTGCGTGCATGCTATCAGGGCAGTCTTTTTTTTTTACCGTTGTTATGACAGACATCACATTGCGTGTGTTTTGGAATTGATTTGAATATCACTGCCCAGACCTTAGCTACCTGCTACAAACCAATGCCTGTGATTGACATTTGAATTTATCGTGCCCTTTCCCCTGTCTGTCTCTGTCCCTGGTTTGTCTCTCCATGCCTTGCACCTATTCCATTTTCTATTGGGCTCTGATAGAGAGACTGCAGAGAAAATGGTCTGTTTACCCTAAATGAAGTACTGACTCACAAAGTGGACACCCACTGGAGAGGGGTGCCACTGCTTCTTGAGACCTGTTTAGTCTTGTCTGGTTCTCTCTTTTCTCTCTCTCACTCCCTCTATTCCCCCTTCTCTCTCTGTCCATCTTTGTCTCTCTATCTCTCCACCCGCATCTCCTCCGCTCACTGACAAATCTCAGCTACAGGTAACCATTAGGCCAAACTGCCACAGTAGGTTAAAATATAATATGCAGAAGAATGGTCATAAGGACTCTGTGTCTGACGGCTCATACCCCATGGGGATATGGCTATGTCCTTGTGGAAGGCACTTTGTCTGGATTGCCTCAAACAAACAACCTAGTTTTTTTTCTTCAAATGAGCAATATGCCAAATACAGGTCACCTTGGATAATAAGCTTCGAGTGAACATGGAATGCTACTCTCAATAATAACAATCCAGTTTATTCCATTCGGGATGGGTGATGGGGTATTTGATTCACCCCCCCCCCCCCCACGTGTATGCATATTGCCACATGTGATACTTGGGAGAAAATGTGACGTGTATAACAAATACAAACCTGTTTTTATATAGAGAACAGCATCATCCCTGAGATATGTTGCCACTGTTCTGAAGTGCAATATTATATCCCAGTACATGTTAAATCATTCATTATTGTCTAGTACCAGCAAATCATATTAGTTTGACATTAATGTCTTAGTTTTGTTCTATATCAGTAGCTCCTCCAAGAAAACAACAAAGCCTCTGTGGCACAGTTAGACATGAATTGTATGATATGGTTTTTACTTTGCTATGTATTGTTATTATCAAACACAAAACACAAACAATCCCTACTGAGCCCCTAGCTCTACCCAAACTGCCTTTTACCCTCACACGCTGGCATACAGATTAATGGACAATTTTCCTGAGGGCCGACACGGACCAGTACAGAGGTACCAAATGAGAGAAAAATCACAGCTTAGAGAGCGGTGTTGTTATCAAGTGGTTGTTTCCCACTTGTTGACAGCAAAATGTATCTGTGTGGCCCTGTTATTGTTATTATAATTTCATTCCACAACCTCCTGTGCACCGCTGAGTCTGGCAGGCAGGTAGGCAGAGAAGCGGAGTGATGAGATGGGAGGGTGTGTGTGTGTGTGTGTGTGTATTTATATTAATCTGTGTATGTGTGTGTGTGTGTGAGGTGTCTGTGTCTACAGTATGCGATAATGTGTGTGTGTGTGCACAGGCACGGGGAGAGGCAGTTTGTCTCTGCCGCCGCTCGTCGCTGGCTGGCCTGTCAGCTGGTTTTACGGCCTCCCCATTAAGGGCCTGACATGGTTAATGCTGATTGCGCGCGGCGCAGCGAGGACCTGACAGTAACGGTGTGCTGAGTGACGCAGATGATGTTAACAAGCAGGAGGAGGCGGCTGGGGCCTGTGTTTACAATGTGGGGGTGCTAAACCTGTCTGCGCGATAACCACCTCAACCCCCACCCCACCCTGCACACACACACACACACACACACACACACACACACACACACACACACACACACGCCTCCACCCTTACCCAGCTCGCACCACGCTGCCAACAGCATCCAGGGAAACAGTACAGCATGGTGGATAATTAGGGGCCCAAGCAAACAAACACACCGAGCTCCATCCTTATCCTTGGAGAGGGAGAGATAATATCACACACAAAGAGCCATGTGCACTTGTGCACCTCCATTTTCCTCGCCTAGCAAAAGCACCCAGGCTTGGTCGTAAGTGAATAAGTGAAACTGTTCTCTTTTATAGTGCGCCTACAGCCTTGTTTTCCCACACATGGGGCTGATCAGGCTATTGCCACAGCATGCTTTTGAAAGGTGATTGTTATAGTTATTTTCATGTGGCTAATGATTCAATTACACAAACGAAGCAATGGGCTTTTGACTTCTTTTTTTTTTTGTGTTGTTTCCGGGCTTTGAGCGATGTCGCCTGCTCGTGCCGTTTCCTTTGGTGCGACGCACAATTTTGTGACAATCAAGTGAAAACATGCTCAAAAACAATTAGCACACAGAGCTCGGGCTCCAAATTAAGCCGTGAGGCCATTGCATATATAAGTCCTCTTGTCAGCCCAGTGAAGTGACAGCTAATGAGCTTCATTAATATGCTAAACAGCCCTTTTTCCCCTCATTTCGCACTCGCTCTGTCCACTGCGGAGTGACCAGCTCCCGAATATTTCTAATTGCAAGTCAATTATGTCATTGAGCCCATTTAGAACTTCATTTGTATGCAAATTTGGGGTTGCGGGGACGGAAGAGGGGTTGACCACTCGACAACATTAAGTGTATAAATAGTACATGATCTTAGACTGGGCAGTGGAGTTGTTGCGTGAGGATGCAAAGAGACTGCACTTAATTTGCCATGAAACTTGAAAAATATTTCTGAGAAAGGGTGGTGTGATTTCTCTTTCTCACTCTCTCTCTTTCTTTCTCTGTCTCTCTCTCCTTTCCTCTTTCTTTCTGTCTCTCTGTCTTTCTTTCTTTCTTTCTCCCTCTCTCTTTCATCCTATCTCATTGCCCTTCTACAATCAAAGTCTGTTCGCAGTCTCTAGCTGAAGCTCACCAACTCATTGAATGCTCACTAATTGCAGTTACCAGAGAGAGGTTGTGCCAGTAAATGATTTCTCAATACATCATCCTTCTTTGATTTGTTTTTAGTCGATGGCTGGTTTACTGGGGTGTAAAGCACCTACATCAATGAGAGCTGATGAAGACGCAGACAAATGGCCAGGCAGAGAGCCCTCTAGTGGTTAGATGAGGGGTAGATGCTTAGCTGTGTTTATATTAGAAAACCCAGATCAATTGAAGATGGGCCAGCAGTCTAAGATGGCTATGGAACTGAGAATGAAGGAGAATATTTTAAACTGAATTAAGTAGTTGCCTTATCTCTGTTGGCACCCTAGAACTTTATGCTGTGTGGACTGCTCTTTCCCAATGCATACACACAGGCATACCCTGATCAGATCACAGATAAATACATATATACCTTATAAATCTATATAAATGCATTTTAAATATATAAATATTCTATGCAGTATTTAGGCTGCTGTTTGTAGAGTGGATGTGTTCTGGCTGTGTTTCCTGTCTGGCGACCCTCTTAACGATTATCAAGCTCCATTTTATTAGTGCCGAGTCCAGCTCCCAGAAGCAGGGTTGTAAATTAGCTGCCAGTGTTGCCGTCAATACCAGAGAAAATCCGGTGACATTGTGAAGTCTGCCACCCATCAGCAGTTAATGAATGGATGAAGTTAAGACCATTTTTAGTAAATTCATTACTGTATTGGACTTGACAGGGCAGATTAATAATTGGTTTGTCACTTTTTTTTTTGCTCCCAAATGATTAATATGCCTATTGATTAGGGTTAGGAAGCATGTGGATAATATTGAGAAAAATGCATGCACAAGCGTTAGGATACAAAAATCCGATGGGCACTTAAATAGTGACCAAGAGTCAAAAACACTAATTCAGACATATTGGAAGCTATGGGGCTCTGCAATATATATGACATATAGCCATAAAGCCAAAATACTGCAGAGGAGTTTAAAGCAGAATCTTTGGATATAATACAGGGGGATCGCTCAATTCAGTATGGAAAAGAAGTGTATTGCTTGTGGGCAATCACTACAGTGGACAGATATTTTACTTTGTTCTAAGATAATACATTTTATTTCTAGACAAATAACATTTACAGAAAATTCTACCTGCACTCTATGTACAATTATAAACTCCATGTTAAATTGTGGTGGTTGTTATGGTGTACACTCTTATGTTTTACTGTTTTCTTTCGATGAAATTACAGTATTTCTAAAGATATATTATGTAAAAATATATAAAAACCGCAGTACTCCTGATGCCTGGTGCTGCCCACCCAGGTAAGAGCCGCAGAGCTTCTTTAGACTTTTGTTCTACGGCTCAACAGCAGAACCACATACTCACGGATTGAGTTATCACACCTACTCAAGGATTAGGACACACACAAACACACACACACACACACACACACACACACACACACACACACACACACACACACACACACACACACACACACACACACAGAAAAGATATACTATACACACACACACACACACACACACACACACACACACACACACACACACACACACACACACACACACACACACACACACACACACACACACACACACACACACACACACACACACACACACACTCACACACAGAAAAAACTGTATTTCCACAAAGTGTGTCATGTTCACAGTATACATTGCATTATCGCATCTCCAACGGCATCATCAAGGTGTGTGATAAAAGTGGTCTGTTCAATTTCACCACAGCCCGAGATTAAGAAAACCACGCAGACCGTCTGACAATGGCACATTACCATATGAATATGGCCATCACATCCTGCTCCCTTTAGCCCATCAATCTCCCTCGCCTCATGGAGGAAAGCCAGATAACCTCCAGGAGATCCCCTCTTAACCTCAATTCTCTGGGATGGATTAAGAAATAGCCAAGAGCCGCGTGTTTGAGTGGGACAGGAGCCCGGCCATTATTCTTCGACAGCACGAGTTATAATACAATTAATCTTGTCCGGGAGGAAAAATATGGCACCTAAGTGAATTTTACATGAAGATCCTCCCACTGCTTAACGGCGGCGCCCTGTGTTACTGGATCTGTGGTAATTGCTTGCGGAGACAACGACTGCAGGTGAACTTCAGTGGGGCCTGCGTTTCAGACAGGCAGGAGGAGGGGTGGGTGGGGGGGGGGGGGGGGGGGGGTGGTGGGAGTGATGAGCTTCTCTCTTCCTGTAACGTTTCTGGAGTTTTCTTGTAAAGAGATAAAGAGGTGGAATAAGCACTGCTACATTCCTTGTCTATGACAGATACCATTTAACAAAGTTGCGGAGTTGCTTTTTAAGGAATATACTGAAACTATGACATCTTAATCGACGAAGCAGTCTTAGTCAGCATTTTATCGGATGGCTCAATAACAAGTACACTTTTAAGTGACCAAAGTCTCCCTTGTGAGAGGGAGTGCCTTCAAGTGTCTTGGAAGATACAGTATACACTCGTTTAGTTCTTAGTCTTTTAGTTCACACACTATTTCATCCTTAGTCACACTGACTGTGTGACTCCAGACACAATTTCTTTGTCATATAATATGCTTATGTAGACAGAGCGGAACTGTCTTTGATATATGTTTAGTCTGTCGACACCCTCTCTCTTGATCCTTCTGTAGTGTGAAGTCTTTCAAGTTGGACTACTCTTTTCTGGACAGTCCTTCCCGCTGGGAGAGGCTCTCACCCACTCCTGTATCCGTTCTGCGTGTCTGCAAAGTAGACAGGAAGTGGAGCGTTAGATCACTTCCTGTTCCCCAGGTGCAGAGGGCACCAGCTGTGGGACGCCCCTGTCCAGCCACTGACAGTTCTGCAGAAGCAGTCAGCATGTAAAAACATTACATCATCGCTATTTACACCCAACCAAAACAAGAGCTGCGAGCACACACAACAATGATGGTGATCTCAGGTTCATTTGTTAGATTGCAGCAATAACTGTAGGGCCTTTGCAAGAGATACAGTAACAGCTGTGTCTTAATTCTGGTGTGTCTTTAGGCATTTCAAATGTAATTTTCTGAAAGTCTGGAGCGTATGGAGAAAAAGAGTAACGTGAGACAACGTTCCACACGTATCACTATAATCATAACAGGTATACTGCAAATAGAGGGATTAAATGGAGTGGATCATGTTGAAATTCTACTTCTCAAGGGCTCTCAATGCATATTTAAAAATGCCTTTTACCTGAGAGGGAGTCTTCAATTATAGACTGGGTCTGAGTGATTTATTTAAATAAGTCTTTTTAATATACTTATATCTTGCATGTGCTGGACATTTGTAATAACGGTATATGGGGTAGTATATGTGTAAGGGGAAGACATAAAACATGGCCTGATATGTCCCTTTAAAAGGACAGGGCTCACATTGGGAACTGAAGGGGGGTAGAGAACACAGGTGAAATTGATTCCTGGTGTCTATATTTCATGTTGAAAATTGGCTCGTACATCCAGTGGTTTGATCTATGGGGGCCGTCGTCTTAAGAAAAAAACCTTGGTAAATGTGTAATTTCTCCCTTGATGGAACACAGGCGAAAGGCGATCCTTCTTACTCCTCTGCTCCCCTCTCTCTCTCCTGCACACACGTTCTTTTCTCCTTTTGTAGACAGCTCTCCTCCTGCAGGATTACTGCCCCCTCCCCTCCCTCCTCTCCTCCTCTCCTCCTTTTCATGCTCCTTGATGTCTCCATTTCATTACTGCCCGTCCATTTATCAACCTGTTTCTGTAAAGAGTGACTTTCCTCACTGCATAGTTTTTTTTTTTTGGGGGGGGGGGGGGGGGGCTCTGTGATTGTGTTGGCGTCCATCTGTGCATGTGTGTGTTCTGTGTGGCGATACTGGTGTGTTTGCGGGGTACCGTGTGACACGAGGGGGTTCTCAAGGCTCTGCCTCTCCCAGTGATATTCACTTCGGAACCCCGTGTTTGTTTGCCGCGGCCCGGGTTGGCCGAGAGGAGAGCTGGTCGTGTCCTGTCCCCCCCGCGTGTGCCGACTGAATCGTGTGAATCAAGATAGAGTAGCGTGGGCCTACATGAGAAGAGGAGTCACGGCAAATGGAGCAGAGAGGAGAGCAATGCACAGTTGCTGATGTGTAAATGATAAAGAAGCCTCTGCCACTGCCAGAACGAGAAAAGCACAGCGAGAGAGAGAAGGAAAGATAAGGGACAGAGCATTGTGGAGAAAACCCCAGCAGGACGGAGGAAGGAGAAAACGGTTGAGTGCATTATAATCAAGGAGCGGGTAATAATAATAATAATAATGTGAAATTAGTTCTCTCGATCAATGAGCGAGTGGGCAGGCCTTTTAATCATGGTCTAAAAGGTGCGAATGCTCTTTATCATCATTGAACTGTGTCCGAGGCTAATTGTGGCCATATTTCAATGTCCGGAAGCCGGAGGTGGCCAACGATCCCGCCTGCTGGGGCCTCAGCGTGATTGAACGCAGATAAAGTCTCAGTCACGGGGGGCTCAGCTGGAGGCACAGGGGGGAGGGGAAGAGACAGACACTAAGTGAAACAGAGGGGTCCCCGTCCACCCTTCTCCTCCTCTGGTCCAGCACTGCTGTGGCAGAACTGATGCCTCTAGGGATGGGGAGAGGGAACTGGGCGTGTGTGTGTGTGTGTGTGTGTGTGTGTGTGTGTGTGTGTGTGTGTGTGTGTGTGTGTGTGTGTGTGTGTGTGTGTGTGTGTGTGAGAGAGAGAGAGAGGTTGTGTTTGTGCGTGTGTGAGAGTGTTTAAGTGTGTATGTGTGCAAGAGAGGTTGTGTGTGTGCGTGTGGGGAGACGGGATGAGGATGGGTTAGGCAGTTTGACTGCAGCCGACTTGTCTGTCTTTAGTTACACTAGGAAACTTTCTCCAGCGCTACACACAAGGGAAGACACTATCTGTAAAAATGACCAATCTTCTCTGCGACTGTTTTCATTCTGTACTCCGTACATTGTAGCAAAGGAATGGGATAGTTCTAAAAAATGCTGGTGGCTTTTGACTTAAAACAGATTACTTTAAGCAAGGAGCACCTAGTAAAATGAGCAACATCCCTCAAGCCAGCAGATAAGGTGATTCTGCACATTTAAAGTGAATACTCCTTTGACTCCTGTGACAAATTGAGGGAGCTTCTCTCTTCTCTCTAGAATTAAATCCCTGTCTTATAACCAACTCAGTTGGACCTGTTCCATAGAACTAAACAGAAGTAGATCTTATACTATTTAAATGAACAGGCAGAGGAGTTGAGTTGCCAGAGGAGTTCAGTTCGCTAATTTCCAGTGCGGTAAGAGAGTGAAAGAGAGAGAGAGTGAGGAGAGAGAGACAGAGTGAGAGAGAGAGAGAGAGAGAGAGAGAGAGCGGCACAGAGTACCGTACCATCCCACCAATTCCCTGCAGAGTGCCTCCCCTTTGAGCTTTCTTTTCGTTTCTGTTCCCGTCATTTCCTCGTTCTTTTTTCCTCCCTCTTTTCACAATCAGTTCTCGCTCCTGCCTCACCCCGCACGTGCTCTCTCCCTGGCTGACACCCGCTCACCTTGGAGAGGGAGGTAGGTCACCTACAGGGAAGAAACTTTTAATTAAAGTTAGAGCTTCACCGGCCGACTGGATCGAGAGGAGCTGGGGTGGGGAAGCTGTAGAGGCCGCACGTTCCTACACCCCCATCTGTGCTTGCACACACACACACACACACATACACACACACACACACACACATACACACACACACACACACACACACACACACACACCCGTCATCCTGGGTTCTCCCCCTTTATGAGCTCAATTTAGGCTTCAGCATCAGCAGGAGCGCAGAGGTAATCTCCATGAGTTTTACCTAATGGACAGGGTTATGTCCTTAATAACCAAAAATGGATCAGCGGTGAAAGTGAAAGTGCTTTTCTCAGCCCAAACCTCCCCTCCCCCTGATCACATGTGTCCTCTCTCATTCACTGAACACACGCCCGTCCCTCACACCTTATCCGGGGGGACTTATTTGATGTATTGGGTAAATCATTCCATGCAAGAAATCTATACCATGACTGGATATTGTACAATAAGACACACACAAATCAAATCCCCCGTTGAAATGTTTTCTAAAACTAATTTTGTTTTGAATAGTTAAATGTTTCTGGCAAATAGATTTGCTGTCTTTACCGTCAGTTGCCGTATTGGTGTATTTGTACATACGCGTGTGTGTGTGTGTGTGTGTGTGTGTGTGTGTGTGTGTGTGTGTGTGTGTGTGTGTGTGTGTGCTCATGCCTGAGCACCTCTTAAGATGTTTGACTGCATTT